>NW_028263373.1:19859634-20172594 GCF_051168715.1 Poecilia mexicana | reverse complement strand
ATAAAGAGAACGTTCAGTTGATTCCAGCTTCAATTAAGATAAACTGCCTTTCACTTCAAATCAGGTTGAAATCAATTTGAGTCTATGGAAATGAAAAAGTTGGCAGAGAGCACGAAGAATAGCAGCTGTATTTGAAACTGTGAAATGTATGTATGTAAATGCAATTAAAGTATAGACTAGGAAGAACTGAACACCTTGGCACATCACACTTTCCCAATGTTTTTGTCTTAAAAATAAAATCTGGAAAAAAAAAAGTGAACAAGTTTCAGGGCTGTGAATACTTTTGGAAGGAACTGCTTTTTCTGAGGAATCTGGAGGTTTTCTGTGCACCTTTTTAATTGAAGGAGTCCTCTGTCTTAGCTCTCATTAGCATGATCAAATATTGTTTAATTAGGACTGCTGCATCAGCCCTGGATGTGAATTGATTGGGGGAAATGTGAATTAGAGCCTGATTTGATCTAATCTATCCACGACTGTATGCTGTAGCCACCTATTTCATTGTTCTGTTATCACATTGAAATCATTATCCATCCTGCTGTTTACATTTTTGTGTTCAGTCTTTCTGAAAGTAAAAGTGGATTTGGTTACATTGTTGTGTGTCCCACATTTTTTGTAAACCACCACTGTTACTGTAGCTGAAACACCCCTAGGTGTGTGTGCATGCCTGGAAAACCACACTGGAAGTTGTTTACACCCCCACACAGTGGTATGTGTTTGTAGTTGATTAAGAGCAAGGGAATGCAGGCAGCTGCGTTTTTTTTCCCCTCAGCAAAGCAGAATAATGCTTTTGCAGCTGTAATTCAGAATCAACAATAAAATACTTAAGTGCACATCAAGGTATCAAATGATTGCAAATATTTTTTAACTGACATTTTCACATCTTTTTTTAATCTTTCACAAATAATTTGCATCATATGCAGAAAGGTTACACCTTCTTGTAAATAATATGAAAAAAAAACTCAAAATCATCACATGATTTGCTAAATAAATCTGAAATTGTGTGTTACTGGAAAAATGATCCCCATATTTGACAGAAAACAATTTGACAGAAGTTTTTTAAATTGTTAAAAACTCCTGGAGCATTTGGTAAATCAGCAAAAAATATTAATTTGCAAAATGTCAATTTAATAATGAATATTACCTTAAGTCTGTACATGGGAAATGTCAATGAATTTTCTGACATGGGCCACACCCTATGCTATGTGTTCATTTTCAGAAAATAAAATAAGGGTTTTTTCCACTTCTCACATATGCTATTTGGGGGTAGTGTGTGGGTGGGGATACATTTTATGCTTGGGAGTGTCAAACATTGGCAGCAACTCAGCATTGATTTGAACCAAAGTGGTCCAAGCATCAAATGAGGACAGGATGCTTCCCTTTGAAGATTTTTAAAGGCAAACTCAGGGCAGACTTCTGGCCCGAGGTCACTGGGAAAAGGAATGTCCTGGTTCGCTTCCTGGACCAGTTATCCCTATGATCCAATCTAATACTGTGCAAAGAATTGCAGATGTAGAGACAGTCTGGTCTTTTCAAAAGCTTTTGAGGATTTGAATTATAAACTAATTGTTTTCTTCAGATTGTAGCCCCATGCGGTCTGTCCCCCTGCGGCATTTCCACTGGAACCCTGCTGAGACTGTACACTGATCTCCACAAGCTGGCTCACAAGGAGAATAATTTTTAAAAGCCAACATCCAACAGGCGGCCATGTGTTCAATAAACTGAAGAGGAATGATTTACACCGTGTCCTTTCAAGGGAGTCTTAGGAAGACACGGGGTTACTGTGGAGGGTTACTGGTTTTATTCTGTAATAACTGCTCATGCAGAGACAGCAGCTGTTCCTGTCTGCTTCGAACCTTGTTTATTGTCATAAGGAGAGAAAGGTTATTATCCAAGGGCTTAAAGACTTAGTTTGATGTAATGATTTTTTTTTTCTTGAAACATCTTTCACATATTCACATTTAAAGTACCTTACAAAAGCATTGATACCCCTTGAATTTCTTATATTCTCATGTTTTGCTACAAATTGAATTTTACTAGGATTTAGTCTGACTGACTAACATAAAAAGGAGTGTGCAATTGTGACATGGGAAGAAAATGATACATGGTCTTTAAAATCTGTAAAGAACAAAATCATAGACATGTGGTATGCATTAGTATTCTGCTCCACTGAGTCAAAAGTTGAATGTGTCTCCTATATAGTTTGTGGTAAAGAGCAAACAGTACTTCTTTTTCTCTACGTTCCGCAATTACTTTTTCGTAAAAAAAAAAAGTCTGATTTGTTGAGTGTATGGCTACTGCTTGTCCTGATCAACAGATTTCTCTAGCTTAGCTGTAGATCACCTGTTACTCCTCCAGACTTATTGTGATGCGTTTTTGACTATTATGCACTCCTTACCCAGTATGTCATCATAGGCATAAGAGTGGAGCTGCAACTCTTTTCTTTTTAAATATATTGGACTGAAAGTGCTGCTTACCATATCTACAGGTTTGGAATGTTTTATATTTTATTACTGCTTTAAAACACCTTAACCTTCTTGTTGTGCTCTTTGGTCTTTTTCCAATCTCTAAGGCCTTCACAGACCCTCTGTTTTTACTCTGAGATTATATTACACACCAATGGGGATTATTTACTGAACCCTTGAAGAGGCAGTTTAATGCTTTAGAATTGCATTTAGGAGTATCGGATTAAAGGGACTCAGATCAAAATGAATACTACTTATTTCAGATTTTTATTAGAAAATAAAAATAAAACATATGGATTATTTTCCTTTCACTTCATAACTATGCACTGTATTATGTTGGTCCATCACAATAAATCAAAAAATAAAATCACCGACCGCTATGGTTGCAGAGTGATCAAACTCGGATAAGTTCCATAGTATGGATTCTTTGCGAACCCCTGTATAGCTGTTTGTGGTCTGTAATCGCCTGAAAGGCAACATGCACTTAAAAACGTCATGTCAATCATTTAAACCTTGGATGTTATCTCACAATATTTCTGTTTATCCTGTTTAAAAGTACAACATCCGCACAAGCTTTCTTGTTGAGTAATGAAATAATTGAAATAACCATGTTGGTCCTTTTAATTTAATTTTGTTACCAAAAATGGCCTAAAAAGGCAGGGGATTCTGAGTTAAATTCGGTAACTAGATGGACCTCTTAAGCCAACTGCTTCTGGGCCAAATCATGCACGGCTTCACTCCTGAAGATGCTGTTAGGAGCAATGCTTTGTATCTTTTAAAAGAGGCTGTGAGAAAGTGAATTTGTTCCACCCCACTTCCTCTTGTCTGTTCGCCTGGGAGTACCGTACAGGGAGCAAAGCATCTCTACTCATGGGACAAGACATATGACTGATGCATAATAAAACATAACAGCAGCATTAAACTGAGCCATACTGCATCTACTGACCACAAAAAGCTGTGCCTCCAGTGATGAGGATTTTCATTCACAGTAGTTAAGCATATCTGTGAGCCCTGCTTGATAGAAAGATATGTTTTACTGTGCCTTTCAAAAATATTCATGTTACAGTCATAAGCTTCAAAATATTTTGAGGGGATTTAATCTGATATTCCAATACAAAGTACATAATCTCCTTTGTTTTGTACACATTCAAGATGAGATCATTGTTTCCACAACATGTCACAGAGCAGTCCACCAGCTCTCAGTACTCAGCTTCTTGTCCACCTCTGATCCACCCGACGACTGCAGAGTCATTTGAGTATTTCTGCAGATGACAGGTGTCTGACGTGTGCTGGAAGTCTGAAGTGTACAGAGTGAAAAGGAACGGCGGGAGTACAGGCCCCTGTGGTGCTTCTGTGTCACTGACCATCATTTGTCAGGTAGTCATAGATTTAGGCAACTGTTGAGACCTCCACCTGAGTATTTCAGTCAATTTCCTCTGTCAGTTTCTGACAGAGCAAATCAGGCTGACTTGTGTTAAATGGACTGGAGAAATCAATTAACAAGATCCTCATAGTGCTGCCCGCTTTGCCCTGATGACAGTGGGTTTGTTGAAGCAAGTGTATGATTGCATCTTCAATCCAACTCCATGGTGTTAATGAACCTGCAGGGTTGTGAGAGGGGGAGGCAAAAGGAGCTGACTTGGTTTAAGATGAACTTGTTGATGTTTGTCACATGACTGTGGAGGAAGATAAAACATCTACTCTTTGACAAGAAAGCTGTGGGGCAAACAAGGGTAGGATATTTGTTTGACTAAGGGTGATGAGGGCGATTATTATGTTGTTCCTGAACTACATCTGTTGAAGAATGTCTTCAGGTCTTTTGCTTTGTCCAGACTTCCATCTATCCCATCCTCCTTTTGCTTGAAGCCTGTGTGAAATGAATTGTGATCAGAGTTGTATTGTGCTCTCCAGCTTCTTCTTGCAGCTGCTGTCTCTAAACTGAACTTTGAGTTGTTTCTGTACGAACCTTAATAATTCCTTGTCAAACTCCCCAAAGGCTCTTTTTAGAGCATATTAATGTGTATATTAATGTGTCAATGCAAAGGATGGTTCTACAAAACATTGAGTCAAAGGAAATGCATGCAAAAGCATGCCATATTTTTCAGATTTTATTGGTAATAAAATGAAATAATAATACAAATTTAATGGCACAAATACTTTAGCAAGGCACTTTGTACACCAACACACATACTTTCTAATACCAGTGACTCCTCTCAGACAAGTTAGCATATTAATCAAAAATATAAACCTATATAAATGAGGCAAAGTAGGCTTTTATTTTCTTTATATTTAGTAATGAATAGAAGTTTCAACTTAAAGTTGCTTAAAGTTTTCTTATTAATTCTAAATTAACTGGATTAGTTTTAAATAAAGCCATTATAATCCAAAATGAGAAAAGTGAAAGCTCAGAAGATATATTTGAAAGCTCTGCCTTAGATACTTTACTATCCCAGTAGCCTTTCCACTAATTATGCAAAAAAGAGATACAGAATTAAGGGGATTTTTACAGTTTGATGACTTCAAAGCCTACACTTCTTGCCCCACTAATTCGCATGAATTCCATTGATCTATGGCTTTATTTAGTTATTTATTTTGCTTTGGCGGTGGGTTCTTTAAATAAGGTACAAGCAGCAGAAAAAAATGAGGTACTTATACCCTCAAATGTTTACAATGAAATATCAGCGCAGGATGCACCAATGATGTAATATCACATTTAGCCACTAGTTGGCAGCCTTGTCTTTTTATATTTTTCCCAGATGTGCAGGGGTTTTGGTTTGATTCTACCATCAGTATTTATTCCCAACTAAATGTATTAATTAGAGTAATCTATATCCATAATTGTCAACATCTTCTCTCCTATTTATTTTATAATACTAACAACACCAATAATAATAGTCATAACAATAATAATAATGGCTAGTTTTATTTTTACTAACAAACAAATTATTAAACAAGAATAATTAAATCATGAATAGATAGATAGATTGATGGATTCTTCATTAATAACAGTGCAGTTTGGAAACAACGGGGTGTAGATTTTGTAACGTCTGCTAAATTTTTATAAAACAATAATTGTCTTTTATTCAGGTTTTAATTTTTTCCCCCAGCTATATGTTTGTGTACGTGTGAGAATGTAAGAGGAAGAGATGGTGGAATGGAGAAGGGGCAGGTACGGGAGTTTGAGCCACTCCTCCAGCAGAGCCCCGGTGCGCCCCTGTTCCAATGGAAACAGGTGGGATTCCCGAACTCTCCAATCAAACCCGCCGTGTGCTGTGGAGCAGGGTGGAGAGTGCAGAAGTCCACAACCGGAGGCAGGACCCAACCAACTTCTACGTTGCGAACAGGAAAAGTCGGGAATACACATCTTCCCCCGCATGACGCCGTCTGTCTTGGCCTGCATGTGTCCTCAGAGCGTTTCCTGCAGTTCACCGGAGCGCTGCTGAAGTTCTCCCCGCCGCTCGGGCTGCTGTTTAGGCGGCGTCGGAGCGTCGCTGCGCTCGGGACGCCTCGCTGCTATGAAGAACACCTAACTGACCGAATATTCGGATTGTTTTTTCTTGGATTTATCCCTTTCCAATCGACCTGGCTTTTATCCTGGCCGCGTTCTCCTATAGTGTGGATATATAAACAGTTGGGAAAATGCCTGGGAAAACCAAGTATAACCTCGTTGATGACGGACACGATTTGAGGATCCCGTTGCACAACGAGGAAGCATTCCAGCATGGGATCAACTTCGAAGCAAAGGTGAATTTTCCCAACTCCTTCAAAGTGAAAATAGGGCAGTGTTGCAGTGTTGTCGAGTTTAAGTGTGCGTTTGATTCTAAAGAAGCCTTAAAACATGAACAACTGACGATAGAAATCTCATTTTGCGACTTTGGAAACAAATCCTGTGAGGTTTTGTTCTCAGGGAAAGTCATTTATGATCTTAACAAACAAACTAAACTTGTGCCCATAGAAGTAATAATTCAATTAGATTCTTGACGTGTTGTGGTTAATACAAACAAAGTAAACTCCAATTGTTGTGTCATTAACACACCTTTTGTACCTGTCATGTTTCACCTTCCTGGCGGCAGTATATCGGCAGTCTGGATGTGACGCGGCCGAGCAGCAGAGTGGAGATTGTTGCTGCCATGAGACGGATCCGGGTGAGTGCAGAACCGGGGGGGGGAAATCAAAACAACAACAACAACAAAACAAAACTGTTTAATTCTGTGATTATTAATGTCGACGCTCTCCAGATATGTGCGTGGGTACAGCTTGGGATCTACATTTGGAATAATTGGATGCAGTGTGGTCGTCAACTTTTGTGCTGAGCTGACTTTTGATCCCATTTTAACAAACTGTTGTTTGCATCAGATTTTCCTCAGATTTTTTTTAGAAATATAATACAATATCACTCCAGTAATTTACAGTTTTACAGGAAAACCTTCCTTCCTGTGACCTCCAAACTGTTAACTCCATCCTATTAGATAAACAGTTTGCACACTCAATTTTACAGCACATTCAATTTTAGTTTAGTGTATATACACTCTTATTTGGTGTCACGATTTAGGGGTAAATGGAAAGCAGTTTAAACTTCAGTTTGTACTGAGTTTTTCCTCTCCTGCACCTCTCTTTTAAGAGGTTTCTGATGTAGCAATAGTTTATGTGCTTGAACAACTCATGTTGTTGTTGCTTTTGTAGTCCTACTCCACAGCGCATTGAATCTTGCAAACAGTTCCAACCAGAACCTGTTCTGAGTTCCACTTAAAGCATCACAAATATGACAAGCGGGACTTCTATCACAGTTTGAGAACTGTTGGATTTTGCTATTTAGAGCCAAGCAACTGGGCTGAGAATCGAAGTGTTGGTGTTTTAGTTTGTCTCTGCTGGTATGTCTTGAATAGAAAACATATTTATTAAGACATCTGTTATTCAATAAATGTATTACTTAATACTTCGAACCACATCCAGAATTAAAGTTTAATGATGAAACATTGTGCATGACTAGATGTTTTTTAGTTGTAAACTAAATGTGCTCACTGTCTTGTGCTCGGCTTGCCTGGCAGGAGGTTTGGTCTCCCATGTGCTCCATCACTGTTCTGAAGGTTTCCTTTGAAGTTGTGCACTGGACTGTGATCTCCCTCCCTTCTCTCTCTTTCCTTTTTTTTCTGCTCTCTGAAGCTATATTTTACAGCTTTCAATTCCAGGAAGTAGACTTAATCTTAATCAGGGCCAATTTGACTGCAGACTTTTTTTTTTTAAGCAAGCTGCTGTAGGTGAAGCCAGTGGTGTTGATGTTAAGGATTATGGCAAACCTCAGCTGTTTACTACGATTAATGGAGGATTCTTTCTAAACCTCATACGCATGTTCACACAAAGCCACATAAGCCACTTCTCCTCATATTTGCCCTTGTTTTTGTCTGAAGCAATGTAGTGCAGAATGTACAGTGCCTCGCGAAAAACATTTTTACCTCAATGCACTTTTACATTTTGTCACAATGCAATCCCAAAACTCTAAAGTATTGTACTGGCATTTTATGTGGCAAACCAGGTCAAATTAAGTGAAATGATGCTCAAGATAAAAATAAATAAATAAATAAATAAAAAAGATTACATTTAATATTGAGATGTGTGGTGTGCATTCTGTATTAAATCTCCTTGATTTAAGATGCCTTAACCCGTCTTTTGCTGCAGTTGCAACTCTAGGTTTTTTGGGGGTATGGCTCTACCATACGCCCCAAAACTTAAACATTTGCAGTCATTCTTCTTTGCAAAACCACTCAGATGTTGTCAGATTGGATGGAGTATGTCTGTTAACAAATTGTGTTTAGGGTGGTGTTCAATTGTAGTTTCTTTTTGTAAACACAGTGCTTTCTATAATGGTCAAAAAAGTATTGTGTCCTTTTGTATATGGAACGACTTATTATGGAGTTCTCAAGAAATAGTTCTCCCATATACATATGCTTCAACCTAAGGTGTGGACCTCTGTAGCTCCTTCTGACTGTATCACTGATCATTTCCAGTGTTCATTTGATGGATGAATAGCTCTTTGTGAGATCTACACAGAACACACATGATAAAACCCCAATGAAATGCATTAACAGTTAGCGGCTTAAGCCTAAGAATGCTTAGGTGCCGCCTGGAAAAACATTTTACTTCTCTACTAGAAGCAGCGAGCTGCTTATATGAAGCAGACCTCCAAGTGTGCTACCATAGCAGCATTTGCTGGTTCTGTTGTTGTTGGCAGGAAAATAGGCCTCGGTCTGGCCCTTCCTGCATGAAAATGGTTTGACACTGGCCTGACAACACAATGGAAGGAAGCCACAGGTATCTAACTCGGAGAGGAAGTCGAAATGGAAATCTTGAGAGAAGTGGGGAAGCCATGATGACGTTTGTAAGCTAGACAGATTTTTGGGATTTATCTAGTGACTTGACAAAGACTCTTGGTTTAGTTTTTTTTTTTTTGCAAGGAAAAAAATACTAATTTATTGTCAGTATCTTTAATGATGTTTTTCTATATATTTCTTGTCCTGAGCAACTGATGGGCATAAAGATTTTTTGCTTACTTATACTATATTTATACTTACTTATACCTAATTTGACGTTTGATGGACTTTTATAATTTATGATTCAAAAAGGGTGTCAGTTAACTGTTTACATAGGGCTCGGTTGATCCCTCTGTCCCCCAAAATTACACATTAAATTGAATTATATGCAAACCAACTATTCTCTTTTACTCAGGTCATTTTTGCTGGTAATGAAAACTATTTGATGATCTAAAAAATATAACATAAGAAAAAAAAATATGTGAGAAATAGGATGCAAGTTCTCGACTAAGTTAATTTATCAACAGATCTGTTGATAAGGAACCACTTTCATGAAAATCAAATTTGAGTTTTCTCTTGCGTCAGGGGGCCGACTAACTTTCCATAACACAGAGGGCTATATTTCTTATTTTATTTTCATTTTTCATTAAATGTTGAATTTAATTTTATATTTTAGCAACTTTTCTGTGTCAGCTGTATTAAATCACATTGTCTTTTTTTCTCAAATTATTAAACGTCCACTTATTTATGAAACATAAAACAGGAACCCATTAGGTTTCTGAATAGAAAGACAAAAAGAATAAAACATGTGAAACACTTAATTCCCCATGAACAGAGTGATGTTCATATATTATTTTTGATGAGGATGGCAGAGTTTCTTTCTATAATTCATCTATCTTGCAGATCTTCCATAAAGCAAGAAAATCAATTTATTCATGATTCAACATAGTGGAAAAGGGATTAATTCATGGTATGGTTTGTTTTACTTTTATTTTTCACTTGATAAATGAAATCATTTGAAAACTGGTTTTGGTAGCTGCTTTGGTTGTTTTCATCTGATATTAAATTTAGTTTGATCTGAATAGCGTATGATTTAAAAAAATAATTTCTAGAAATAGGCATGATTTGCAATAAAAATCATTTAACACGCTTAAGAATATGGTCTTATGTTATACATTTTCACCTCTTATAAGACTGCTATTTCAGACAAGATTTCTACAACACATCTATTCAGTGCAACACACAACTTTAGCGGCTGTGACATCTTGCCAGGCCCTAATGTTGGAGCAGTGATATTGATAAGCTAATACATGTACACAATCAAAGTGTCAGCATTTTTATTTTATTTTTTTTCCACCATTTGCTTCAGGCTCATTTTGCAGTTTAATTTATCGATCTTATTTCTGATAGCCTCATATTAGTCCGAGATTAAAGTTTGTTCATGTAAGATTATGAATTTGACTTGTCACCTTGTACTGGCGCCAAGTCGTTCATGTAATGCACTCATGGACAGCTGTAAAATCTGGTTAAATTTAATGAGATGACAACTGATGCAAAGAGACATCACTACTGGCTTGTGGTTACATCGTTCAGCAAGCTTGTTTTTAACAATATATACTTTTAAAATAAAATACGTGATTTTTTTTTTCTATATCTCTAACTGCCTTTGTGTCAGTAGACTCTGAGTCATGCAGGCTTGCTGGAAACATTTCAACGTTTGCCGTCATTGTTCATTCTGTGCATTAGTCAGCTGTGAACCAGTAGCTGATAATGAATTAAGGAGACAGCAAAGCAGGAAATGGCAACAAACTGCACACTACTGCAGGAAACTTAGCAGGATCAGATTAAGTCCCATTTCTCTCAGATGTAGATTTTGTAGAGTTTCAAACTCTAATCATTAAAAATACCATCACAATTCTGTCTTATGTTTCCTTTTTATCTTGAAAGAACTTTCAGATGAAGAGCTTTTCTTACAGAAATGTCTTTGTAAATTACATTTATTATTATTATCATTATCTGGCAAAGAGCAAAGGCATCTTAACTGGTTAAAAGAATGGGAGACCTTTACAATGAATTAAAGGGATTAATTTCTCATTAATCTGTCTCTGCTGGGTTAACTGTATGTAGGAAGATTGAGCAGCGTGGGGTGAGAAGATTAGATCTGTCTGAAGATTTGTGAGTGGAGACTGCCAGAGCACAGCAGTGTTGCTCGGCCTGAGATGTGAGAGATAAACGGCAATTTGTGCATCTCCCTCTCTGCCAGACTGAACTGGCACCTTTCTGAGTTCACATTTATAAGAAACAGAAGAAAAACGAAACTTGGTGAAAGTCACAAAAAGTTTACATGAACTGCCATATTTGTTCCGGTGGGAAGAAGTGGAGCTCGTTATAAAAAGACTGAGACAAATTGTATTCATCAGTTTGGAGTATTCATTTTAGAAAGTACAGTTACATAAGACAGCTCAGCTAATCCATGCCATGAACTAATTAGATGGTTGTTAGTCTTTATAAGGCAGCCACCTCGCCACCCTCCACATTTACAGCAATTGTGTACACAGCACATTGACTCCAATTTAGATTCATATGCTGATTGTAAAAAATTCTGACTCACACAGATTTTTTTTTTAAAAACGGTGGTGCAAACTCAGGCATAATTTGAGAGCAACTGAATCATGCGATTTTGTTTGGCATGGATCATGTTGTGGTATCAATGTGTGGCGTGGGTTTAGAGTATCAAAACCATAACTGCGTTCAGATATTTTTAATAAATTCCTCATAAATTGATATCATAGACTGAGTCTAGAGAAAGGATCAGAGTTTTCTCTGGTCATATGAAGCCAATTGATGCCCCCATCCCCCACGTGTTGCTGCCTTCTGTCAGTAAGCATTCTGAAGAAAGCCAGCTTTCTCACGTAAGGACAAGCTTTGCTGTTCAGGAGTATTTCTGGTTGAGCGATTGTTCGGTATTTTTGAAGTTGTGTTCTTTGAAAAGGTCACACGCTGTTTATATGTACCTATGTTAGTTCCTCTCATAGGCTGTCAGAGCTAAATGACGGAAGGAGGACAGTGGAGACTGCAATTCTGCTGGAATTAGTTACTTTTGAAGAATTCAGTTCATCCAGAAAGTATTAACATTATTAGCCTACATTTTAAAAAATGTGATAATAAAAAAAAAAACAAAAAATATGAAATCACATACATATTCACAGACTTTGTTCAAAACCTGTTGCTGCACTTTTGAGAGCAATTACCACCTTTAGTCATCTTGGATATGTTGCCACAGGTTTGGCACACCTATCGATGGGCATCTTACCTCATTCCTCTTGGAGAACCTTGGAAACGTCCTTCTGGAACCTTCCCCTCTTTTTCCAAAGCAATGCTGCAGCTCTGACAAAGGGACCGTCACACTCTTGTTCACTTCCCTGGCTAAAGCTATTCTTCCTGGTTGCTCAGTTTAGACGACCAGAGAGCTCTAGGAAATGTCCTAGTTGTTCCAAAAGAATTCCTGTTTATGAATTGTGAAGGCCACTGTGCTCATTTTGAGCTTCAGTAATATATATATATGTGTGTATTTTGTACATTGGTTTGTATCTTGCGACAGTCCTGTCTCAGAGGTCTTAAGGGATTTTATTTTATTTTTTTTTACCTCGGACATGCAGTGTCAACTGTGGGACCTTTATATGACTTGTTTTTGCACAATCTTATTATGAGGTGTTTTAAGGGAAAAATAAGTGTAATCCATTTTGGAATAAGGCTGTAACATATCAAAATGTGGAACAAAAGTAATGTGAAAACTTTCCAGATGCACTTTAAGTCAGGTATTTTAAATTGAATGTAGACATTAAAATATGTGTGATCTTAGCAATTTGTTCGTTCAAGTTAATAGTAAGCTATTTAGTCGATTATTTATTTAGTGATGTCATTTTATTACATTCTGTTTAGTCTGTCCTATCATTTATGAGTGCGGCGATTAACGATACTTACAAAAATTTGCATTTACAATTGTATAATTATGTAGCACTTGAGTGAGGCTTATGTTCTACTTTGTCTAATCATCTGTATGCTGTTTATGTAGCTCTATTCTTGGATTAATATGCAGTATTCTGGAACTGCACAGAATGCTGCAGTCTCCTGATCAAACCACAGCAAGGAGATTAGGAAAGAATCATGAGTTATGACTGATGTTCTATGTTACCTTAATGCAGAAAGGAAACTCTTTTTAAAGGAATTCTAAATCCAAAATAGAAACTTCTCATAGATCCAGGGTTTTCTCTAAAAACATCCACCACTTAGGTGACTTGAAACCACACAGTTCATTGAGAGCTTTGCAAACTGTGCTGCTGTTCTCTTTACATGTGAAGACGAAATGTTCCTTCACCACGGCAACACTGAAACAACAGCACTCTTATTTGCCACATGTGAGTAACAGGTGAGACAGAGTCCCTCTCTGAGGAGTAACGCCGCCATGTCAGGTCAGACCAAAACAAGCTCAACAGTTTATTTTTCACTGGCTGTGTTTCAGTCAATCCCCTGTGAAAGATACACATACAACAAAGATTTAACTAATGGCATTGTCAAACATGAGTTGTTTTCAGGTAGAGGTGAGAATATGTGAACTTTTCTGTTTTAATTATTTCCTCTTTAAGTGGTTGGCATTTTGAGGGATATGTCATGTCACTCTGAGTAAGAGCTGTAATTCTGTTGTGAACACGACCTTGCACACTGATCCCATCTATCTGTTACACGACCAGTCTGAGTAAGCACTGTTTACGATTTTAACCTCAAGCCACCTTTGAATGTCAACAGACGTTGTCAGACTGGTTCGTAAAAAACTGTTTGCTGTCGTACTGGTGTGGACACTTCACACATCCCAGACATTAGCATCCTGTTACATATTTGCACAACTCTTGTCAAAGCAAGTTTTACTGTATCATGTTGGACAGACATTGCAAAGACCAAGAACCTGTCAGTGTTTACAACCAACTGGATTTTCTCTAATCAAAACCTTATAGATTTATGCAAGTATAAATTAACACACTTTTGTAAAATACTTCTTTTTTATCATCTTACATGATTAAAAAAAAACTAGGTTTTTTAATTTGAGTTTTAGTTTTTACACCATTATACTCTGGTGTATTAAAACTGATCTCAAATCTCTGGAGATAAGCTTGAAAGTTGCAGCAATACATTATTCTAATATACACTTGAAATAATTTGTCTGGGAAGATTCAGAGACAAAAGGAAAAATAAGGAAGGAAGGACAGCCAAGACGAAAATAGAAGCAGATATTTATTAACTTAGACCTGACCGAAATGTAGATTAAATCACTTCCACTGGACCATGCAGTAGTTGCTTTTAATATAAGCATTATGTACTAGCGACTGGTTTCCTGATCCATTCCGTTACATTTTCAATTTCTTTAAGGGTGATAGACTCTGTGTTTAAGTCTCATCTGCTCTTTTCAAAGTACAGGTTTATTGTTCAACTCTCTTTCCTAACTAAAGGTCATAGTTGAGAGGTGAAAAAGACTAATAATGGCCAATGCGTGGTTCATTAACTCTCCATTTGCTCCGCTTCTTCTGAAATTCTCCTCTGGACACTCTTGAACAGCTAGATCGATTGGCCATGATGGGTCTTTCTGTAAATCTCATTAATGTGTAACTCAGCACATTCTGAGTGTCACATTTATCTAAGCAGTTTCCATTCAGTGTAGGTATAGAAGGCATGTTTTATATTCTGTAAAGAAAGTATTGAAGAAGCAGCTAATCTTTAACTTGGTGCATTGTTCAGCGTGTTGTAAATGTGTTTGTGAGCCGTTGATATTCCTGCGCTCAGACAGGAAAGATTTCTCAGAGTTTCTCCCTTTCTTTATCTATGAACAAGCACTATGCATTATTTAACTTAGATTTTATTAAAGGCTTAAATGCATGCCTTAAATAAAAATGTTAAATAAATCCTTTGCAATATGAGGGATTTATTTAGCATACTGTTTCATTGCAAGACCTTTTTGATTAGTGAATCTAAAAGTGGTTGTGTAAATTTGAGAACTTGCTAAAACTGTCTTTAGACAAACTATAATTCTTAGTGTAATAAGCATCCACTAAGGATTTTTTATGTGTGTTTGCCAAAAACCAGATGAATAATTGAAATGTTCATTTAAGAATTAAATTATTACAGAAATGTCATCTTAATAAAAAGGCATATTTAAAAAATAGCTTAACATTAGTTTGAAATATTTACTTTTAATCTGACAAAGAAGCCTCAAGGAAATGTATATTTCATTTTATTAAATGACAGTACATTCCTGAAATTATTTAAATTTCTTTCGCTTTTTGTTCTTATTTCTAACTACTACCTTAGATGCTTCCTGAAGTTGAACTAAAAATGCCTGTCGTGGAGTCAAGGATACACTCAGTGAGTTTGTGAACACAAAAAGATCTGATACTTTGATGGTGACGCAGCTCAAACAATTGAAAACAGAGACTGAAGGAGTGGTACATAGCAAATCAACAAGGTAACTGGGATGCAGAAACTCTAGACATTTTTCAAAAGATTTAACAAAAATGTTGGTAATATAGATTTTTGGTATACTGCTGTGTGGTTTGTTTGGAGTAACAAGTAGCTCTTGGTTTCTGCAACATCACTGTCCATGCTTCTTCTTCTTTTTTTTCTCTTTTTTGTAACTCAAACAATTTCCAAACAGTTGAATTTGTCTTTCTTGTATTATTGTGAAAAGTAAAGTAGCCTTTACAGTGAATGTTATTGTTGAAAAAGAGTAATTTAATCTCATGATGCAAATTCTTAGTCTGCACTGAGGAAGATTTATTTACCTCAGAATGCCAGGTACATAAAACTGAATGTCAAAGTGACCTACTGCGTTTAGGTAATAATTATCTGATCACTCGCAGGTAATGTCAGAACATGAAAACCTAATTTTCAAGTTGACTCCTAAACATAAGAATAAAAATAAGATGGTGATATTGTTGCAAAAGTAAAACATCTCATACTTTTGCAACCTTGTTTCCAATACATATGCACCTTTCAAAACAAATGAAAAGTGACAGACTTTTTGAAGACAAGCCAGAACTTGATATTCCATAAATCTTAATTTCATTCAATTTTCATTATAGCTGGATATTACATCAGATCACAGTAATCACTGCAGTAATATCAGAAGTATTTTTGGCTGGTTGGATGAACTCCGAGTCGCCCCAATGCCACACTGGACACAATATATATGTTTGGTGACTATGATCCTTTGTTTTTCTTCCAAAAGTATTACAAAATGGCAACAGAAATGGCAGTTGCTAACAATAGCTTTATTTAGTTGAGCATGCCAAAATAATGTCAGCACCAGTCTTGCCTAATTTCAGATAAGATTATAATTTTGTATTTGGATTTCCAAAATGCTGTTTGGTGTAAAATAATGGATTCTACGCTTCTTTTTCTTTGTACCCATTGAAAACAAGGATGCATATCATATACTCTGAACAAAAGCAATTTACCACCATGAAACTCTATGGAAACTCTATATTGCATCTTAAAAGTTGTTTGTCTTTGTGTCTAGATGCTGATTTAGATGTCCCTTATGCAAGGTCTCCACAATAAAACAGAATTATTTCAGAATATTTCTCTCTTTCACTAATTACCTATTTTTTTCTTGTTCCTTACTTATCGTAGCCTTTTACAAACCTCTTCGTTTTGTCCATCTCTTGGCTCAAGGCGATGAGCCTCCTTTTCCATGAACCATCTTTTAAGCCTGTCACCTCGCCCTGCACTTCATCAGAAGCTGACTTAACTGCAGCTGATTAACGGCGTCTTTTCTTAGAACTGAAAGTGCCCTTTTCAATCCCAACTGTAACTAATGGAGGCACTAGTTTAATTTGACCCCCCGCCTCTCGTAACTTACATCTGTCATACCACGGAACAGTTGGTTAGACACAATTTTAATATTGTAATCTTGTGAGCAGTAAATACTTAACTAAGAAATATACCAAAAGTTGCAGAAACTGCAGATGCTGTAACTGTAAATCCACATGGTAGAAAAAAAAAAAAAACATGATTTGGTGGATGCTTCAATTCCAAGAAAAGAAGTTAGGGGCATCATGCATGCACATCTCAAAGATTTTAAGGGTTTTACGTCCCGGCTCTGTCAGGTACGTAAATCTGGTGCATGACAGATGTGCTCCTAAGCCACAAAGTTGGCAATGACAAACAAGGGAAACATCCTCAAACTGAGTTGTCAGCAGCATTACCTGTACTGCAGTAACAATTCTTAACTTTTTCCAAACATTTCCTGTCATAGTCTCATGCTGCTTTTCACAGCCCAATGCTTTTCTTGCACATTGTCTTTCTCTGACAAGATAATAAAGTAAAAGCACACAAATTAAGCAAGATTACATCCAAGTTTTTCCTTGGAGATGTATTTCTTACCCTCCCTTTTTACATACCTCAACCCCCATGCACCCCTCCCCCACATGCACCCATAAATGTCAGAGGCAAGTTATAAAAATTGGTTTGGGCTGTGCCCCGAGGTGGGTGGCAAGAGAACAGTGATCCAGGAGAGCTGGATGAGGATGTTGGGGAGCTGAGCCGGTTGCATTTCTGCATCAGTTGCCCTGTAGCATAAACATGAGAAGGTGCTGTAGAAAAGATGCTTTGCCTGGCAGAGATACAGGCTCTTGAAGGCTGAGAAAAGTTTCACTTCACAGCAACATCAACATTTTGTCTATCTCTTTCAATGTATTGATTTTGACTGAAGTTACAAAATGCACCTCGAGACAAAATGCATGAAAAGGCACAGCTTTTTTCTTTCATGATGCAAAAAGTGGGGAAAAAAATTGCCAGTAGTACAACTTATGCACAGATGTAGCTCAGAGATAGCCTACTTTAAAATTTAGGCAAATTTTAAGTTTTACCCCTCCTATGACCTTAAGAGTTTTGTGTCATTTAGATCCTGTGAGATTTTTCCTCTGTGCGTGGACCAGCGGGATCGGACTCACCCCATGTGTGCTTTTACAAGATCTTTTGTGTGTGTGTGGTTTCGGAAACTGACGGTTTGTCGAGACAACTACCCCTCTTTCCGCGACATTTGCCGCGCTCCTTCTGAGCGTCGCACTAAGACCACAGGAGGGTTAATACAAACATTTTGAAGGGAAAGGAAGCATTGTCTTTTATCTTCACATGAATACTAGGTAGTGTGGTTCTAGCTATCATTTGTAGACAGGAAATTATAATAAAGAACAGCACACCATCTGGTCATTGGAATTTTGCCAACCACTTCTAAATATTGTAAGCATAACTTTGTTCAGATATAATCCAGACTTCTGGGATTCAAATGTCATTAAAGCAAATACTTGAAATACGTAGGTGGTCCAGGCAAGCCATGCCAAGACAAAACAAGAACACTAACATCTGAAAAAAGTGAATTGGGATAAAAATAGATTGTTTTGGGTAGTCAAAGGTAGAGGGAGGAAGAGGAAATGACCTTGTCCAACTGTGGCTTTTATATATTGTATTTAAGAACATTGTCTTATGAAAATTCTTGATTGCCAGTATTGGCATTTTTCTCCTAATTACCTTAGTTGAAAGTCCATAGAATTTTTAAAAATCAGACTGAGAAGGTAAGTTTTCTGAAATAAAACTTGCATTTTTAAACGAATGATTGGTTCAAGTCATAGTATTTTGATGTAGCCAATTCAAGACTGCTGAAGTTAAGACATACTAGGGTCGTTGTGAGTTCTTGACATTGATTTGCCATATAAGAGACCCGAGGAACTGTATTACAAACTTGGTTCAGCACTCGACATTTCAGCCTTAGAGCTCTCCCACTCCTCATTTCCACTGACCTATTTATCATCTACACAGCATCTGCTTTACAGCTGAAGCTTGACCACGAAATCTTTTATGATAGATTGTAGGAGGTGGAGAACCTCATACCTAATGTAAAATTCCTTCATTATTCATGTTGTACCCAGAGATTTTTTTATGAACAATTTCTCATCCTTCTTTTCAAGCACCCATGCTTCCAATTTATGTCATTCTTTCTTACTTTTCCTTCAACTTGCACCTCTTTTTCTTTTCTCCTCATCACCATCCCCCTCACCCCTTATCACTCTCCTTTTTGTTCTTCTAGTGTTGTGTCTTATACTTGTCCGTATTTCTTTTCTTTGCTGGTTCTTCCCTCTTCAGTCCCCCCTCCACATTTTTCTACCTTTCCCTTCCCCCTCTCCTTTCTCTCCTTTGTGCTCCTCCATTACCTCCTTTCACCTCACGACCCTGCCACAGTGTCTTATATTGTTGAAGAGCCTGACATTCCTGTATGCTCCCTTCACACTTGGCATGGTTGTCTTAGCTCTTATCAAGAGCCATTTCTTTCCACTGTACACTCAACTACTGTATATTAATTTTAACCAAAAAATGTTCAATATGTTGTAGGTCAGATATGTAGACTATTTGCTTGTAGCAGTCCAAACTATTACACTCAGGTCACGCAATGGATACTTCTTTTACTAGTCACAAATACTCCAGTCTCATATCCAGTATTACTACTTTTTTTGTCTTTTATTAAACATGTATTTCTGGGGGTTTATAAATAATTGTTAATTTTATATGGTGGTGACAACGGTAGGAGTTTTTCCTGTAACCAGTGGGTTGCCTGTTTGAACGCTCACTCCATTTGTCTCAGTCATTGTCCTTGGGCAAGAACCGGCCTTGCCTGCTGGTGGTGGTAAGATGGTTCGGTGGCACAGGCAGCCTCCCTTCTGTCAGACTGCCTCAGTCCGACACAGTCTCAAGTCATCCTTCTGTATTTTCCCACTCTCCAACCTGCTGTCATACTTTTTAGACAGATAAAAGGTTACCAGAGGTGCATATATAGATAAACTGACACAGTTGATGCAATAGATTTGAATATTTATGATGTTTTGTAATTATGTGTGTATAATTAACGATGTTATCTGTAAAAGGCCTCATAAAAATGAGCAGTTTTTTTTTTTACTTCAGATATTAAATATGCTCTGTCAGAGAGAAAGAAAAGTCATATTCCTAAATATTTTTCCACCCACTTTCTTTTTTGTCAAACCTTGGAAAGCAAATTACTTTCCTTGTCTCAACAGTTCAGTCCCATGTGCTGCTCCTGTTTTCCCTATCCCAGGGCCCCCTCCCTGTTCCCTTCATTGATTACACAGTGGAAAGGCAGTGAAAGTGGGCCTGCTGTGTGGGAGCAGTGCCTTTTCTTTGTAGTTTAAACCTGCTGGCTGTTAGACCAGCAAGTCACTTGAGACGTCACTTCTTGAAGAACATTTTATACTGAATTTCTGACTAAGCAAACTGAGATGAGCTGAAGCATGATCATAAGTAGAGGTGTGCCGATCAATCAGCCACCGATCATAATCGGCCGATTTCTGTGAAAAAGTGTATGATTGGTGATCGCCGATCATGGTCTCTTGTTGCCGATCACACAAACTGCCCTGCCAGCATGCCTAGGTGGGCCGCATATGGGGGAGAGGAGGGCTGACATATGAGTCCCATATGGGTTTGTCCGCGAGTTCCACGGTGGCCCCACATGGGTTTGCCTATGTAGGGCCACAGCCTACGTGGGCCCTACATGGGCAAACCCATGTGGGGCCACCACCATGGTGAGTTTAGCAGATTAATCTGAAAGGCTGCCTTTTATTTTACCTAACGGCTAAAGAAGAATAAATGGAACAGTTTTGCTCTTGAACATTTAGTGTTTCAAATGAAAACTTCTTGTGGTGTCGGGCCTTGGAGTCAGCAGTTATTTCTTTCAAGCTCATTTATTCTGTCTCCTCTTTTGATTTTAGTCCATCTTTATTTGATGATTTTTTTTTTACTTATACGTGGAGGGAATCTCGTTTGAGTCTGCACTTTTCTTTGTGCGGTTAGGAATTTAGTTGAATATTGAGTGTATTGACTGGGATGAGTATAAAAGGCCAACACAAGATGATAATAAAAAAAAAAAAAAATCATCTTGTCATGGCTGCTCCTGAACTGACCTTGAGGTTGTTCTCATCTATCAGCCAAGACCTCAAAGTTATCTCAGCACTAACACCAGACATTCTTGTATCTAGGATTAAGATGCAGGTTCCATCTTAATCCTGCAGTCAGCCATCTCTTTTTAATCTGCCTTCTTGCTCTGTTTCTGGTGATTCCAAAGACCCTCTTCTTTGGTTTGTGGTGTCTAGTGATTTGTATTAACATTAATTGTGTTTTTGTTTCAAATCCAGACACTTTTTATTGGAAGTTGCTGTGAACCATGCATCAATCCCTGAATGAAACTATCTAGTTTTCTTCTGTGAAATATGTTTTAGGCTTTAACGCCATACGAGGTGTCAGATTTTTTTCAACATATAATATATGAAAAAGAGAAAATCCCCTTCAAGTTATCAGAACACATCTGCCAGGTGTCACCTAAAATAATTTCCTTGCCTTTCAGATCAGGACAGATGAAAGAAACTCCTGGAAATGGGGGAGGACAGGGCGGTTCTAGGGATTGTTGGATTTTGCACGTGTGTGTATGTGTTTGTATTTGTATGTGAAGGCTGCAAAGATGAATTGATGGTGCCCTGCAATATGGTTTTAATGAAACCTTTTCCCTCTCCTCAGACACTTTCATTAAAGCTGCAGGTTTCTGTGGTCTGTCAGCTTATCCACACAGCGAATGTGTGGATAAGCTGCTCTTGTAAAAGACTCATCCCTACAAACAGCTTTTTATTGCATTTATTTTGTTTCCCATATTCTCTACTTATGTTTTACTCTCTGTTTGTTCTACATATAGCTGTCTTATATATTTCTCCACCGCATACACTCCCTCTGTATACACTTTCTAGTCAGCAAAAAAAAGTAATGAAATATAATGACCCAATTCAGCAATTACTGCTTTGTGTATGATGACATGATTACATGACTTGAACTCCTTTCTTACTCAGATCTGCAAAATATTTTAAGCCGTAATAGCACTGAGTTTATGATTATATCTAAAATGCACTGGAGGTGCACCCGTCCACCCTCTCAAAATCAGCTACTTCGGTCTGTAAACAGAATTTTCTGTAGTGTTCAAAACTATTCTTTATAAAGAAGCTTTGGCACTGTATTTCTAAACATCCATTCAAATTATTTTTTTTTAAATTCCTGTTGCATATATAAAACAAGGGACTCAGAAACAACATTAAAAATCCAATGATTGTTAGTTGCTTCCCTTGTTTCTTGTGAAATCTGAGCCCAGCTGTACTTTGGTAACCTCTGCCAAGCTTCCAGAAGTTACTGTAATGACTCGGGTTTTGGTGTGAATTTTCTGAGCCTTCACATGCCTGCTGCTGTGTTGACAGGACAGATCCAGAAAGCAAAAACAGCAGAGGCCAAGTACACTGTGTTGCACATTTGATCAATCATGTTTGAAATGAAAGAAAGATGTGCTTATGTGTCAGAGACTTTCTTACTGATCAAAGAGCAGCTTCTTGTGCAGTAGTTGGTCAGAGGGTAAAGCAGGGTCTTTAAAAGGGATGTGAAATGCAAGGAGAACATGCAAGTTGATGAGTAATAAAAAAAATGTAACAAAGAGAAGGAAATGGTAAAAAGGTGTTGTATGGTTAACATATGAGGATGTAAAACTTGCAGATATTTCTCTCTGCTCTAACATTTAAGCTGATTATTCATAACCCTATCTGATAACAAATTCTAAGAAAGATATGCCAATTGGAATTTTAGCAGACAGAAAACACTGTCACTAAACATAATGTACAATTCACTGTCCAACCCCTCTTTATGAAGCAAAGCATAGAACAAGAGGCTAGTTTTTACCAGGCAGTGGCTGCAGCATGCATCCTCCTCCTACCTGGTGTCAATTGGTAAGTGGTGGTAGTGCAGTAGTGTGTGGGACATTTTTCTGCTCCGGTGTGTCCCATTGAAAATTATTTAAACCCCAAATCATCCCTGAATATTGTGTCTGACAGTGACTATCCATGCATGACGGCTTCCTTCAGCAGAAAGCAAAACTTGACCCTTTGAAACTGCGTTCAACCTGACTATGAGCTTTTCTTCTCCAATGGCCACTACAGTTACCAGTTCTTAGTCCAATGAAGAAAGAATAAAGTTTTTTCCAATAGAGATTTCTATCATGGATGTGAAAATCCAAACCATGGGGCTATTATGGCAAGAAAAAGTTTACACTTTGCTGAATTCCTACAGTAAGAAATTAAGGTGTTTTGAAAGGGAAAGGGCTTCTAACCCTTCTGTTAGCAAGGTGTAGCTAATACAATATCTAATGAGTGCATTGTTCTAATATGCTTCTTGTGATTTTGAATGTATTAATTATTGTGCATGACTAAATAAAAATCATCTCACACTTGACAGTAATAATTTAGAAGAATTTAGTCAAATAGTTCTGAGAGCGTTTCTACTCTCAGAACTTCTGATAAAATCAATCAAACTTAATCATATGTTCTTTGTTTTCCCCTGTTTTTTTTTTTTTTTTCTCTGACAAGTCCCATAGCAACAAAATTTACATGGTGTTGGTAAGGACAGGATTTTCCATCTGTGTATATATTTCCAAATGACGTACAGATTGTGCAGCTTGAATAAAGAACATTGAGAAGTCATATCTTTGGCACAGAACAAAGCCCAGCTCACAACAGAAAACATACAATCCAGCGAACACAAGAGCACAAGAGTTGGTGTATGTGTTGGGAATAGTATAGAAGTTCAGGTCTACTTGTATCTATAATGCTTTGAATGTTTATAATGTCAACATATGGGCTTAGCCTACATTTCAGCTGAATTCTTAATCATAATTGAGCAGGGAGCAACAGTCTTTAAGTGTGCGGGTGTGTGTTTGTGTGTGTGTGTGACTGTATAATGTGTTCAGGAAGGAGATTTTTTTTGGAGGGGAAATTTAGAACAATACGTCGGGCTTTAGCATAGCTCATTCTGGACAGCTAGGCAGTGTGTTAGTACTGAAGAATTATTTTGCTTGAGTTTATTTTTTATTTTATTTTCTTTTATTTTTATTTTTTTTTTTGCAATATTCTCCTGCAGTGGCTCCACGACCCTGTGATATCCACAAGAAACCTGCAAAATAAAAGCGCTGCAAGACACTGTGAACAGCTTGTAGCTCAAGCTGAAACTGTGACCGTTCTCCTGAGGTTGATGTGGGTGGAAAAGTCATGATTATAACTCTCTTTCGAGCTTGTATGTGTTCAGGCCATGTAATTGCAGCATGCTGTTACATTATGAGACTTCATGTATACAATCCATACAGAATATCTTGGCAAAGCTGTCATTTTCTGGTCAAAGTATGGTCAGCTGTATACATTTTTCTAAAATATTGAAAAGTCTTTTAAGCATTAGGTGGTATATAGTGTTACTATTCCTGATGGTTGTAACATATGCTTTTTAAAGGCTTGATTTCAACCCAACTTTCTTATTTGAAAGACCGAGCACAAAGTTTTTAATCTTTTAATTTACACGAAGCAGATGGCAAACTTTCCTGCTAAAGATATGATCGCGAGGTGCACAAGGAAAGAGGGCATGGAATATCACACTTTGTTTATCACAGGTTGTCCTTAATATCCGGTCAGCACTGTTTTTTATTTCATTGTGCTACTCACTGCAAATGTTGCACAAGTTTCCTTTTTATTAAAGAAACTTGATCAGCTAGGATTTAGCTTGCATAGCATCACCCTCAGCAGGAGAGTTTGCAGCCTGCTCCAAACGTGAGTAAGGGGAGCAAAAAAGAAAAAGAGGAGTATTTTATTTTCATTAACCATTGCCTCTCTGCATTATCTAATCAGCTTTGCTTTTTCTTATACTTCTTTCTTTCGCCTCAATCACATAAGTGTTCTAAAAGTTAAGTGGCTGATGCACACATTGACCTGTTTCAGGTTTTAACTCATCATGCAAAATTGTTAAACCAGCAGCATATTGAAGTTTTGCTAAATTTATCATATTTCTTGTACAAAAGTTCTTTCAGATGCTTTTTATCTGGTAGAAAAATGAGCGACTTATTGTCATTCATTGGTAAAAGCTTTGGCGAGATGTGGTGTCAACATTGGAATGACTATTCATACCTTTTGAGTCAAATTCACTGCAGTACCTGTCCAGAAGCTATAACCTTCTGGCAGGATTTTCACTAGATCAAAAGAAATGTTACACATAAAGCTTACCTGCTCACTGCTGCCTTCAGATTTGCACCAATCTTAGGAATACAATGAGGGCTGCTCGGTGATGGAAAAATATCTAAGTACATTTATTTTGGTACCCTAGTCATGATTACTCACTGAGTTTGGAAAAAAACAACAAAAAAACAATGCATCTACCTTGCAAGAAGAATAGTGAGTGGCTTTGAAAATGAATTTTCTTGTACATCTTCTTGTTGAACTTTACTAAAAAAAAAAACTAAAAAAAAAACTACATATCCCCCCCTTCGTAGGATATTTTGTAAAAATAAACAAATTATATTGACTTTTACAATCTTTACTAAGTAAAATACTTAATGAAACAAACTCGATGTTTGTCCTACCATACAATGTAATTGAAAAATAAACAAAGGAAGAAATAAAATATAAATAATTATTTTACCATCGAAAATCATTTGCTCAGATTTTAGTGCTTCTTCCCAAAGATCCAGTACATTTACTAATTTTGCCAAAATATACCATACGATTACAACAATTTTAACAACGTATGTAATTTTCAAGGTGCTTCAAAGACAAATGCATCTTGTTTACACATAGAATATACCCAGCTTAATCCAACAATGTATACAATTTCAAATTCAGTGACATTTTAATTTGATTCTATATATCTAATAGTGCATCGAAATTAAAGGTAAATGTAATTTAATTTATATAGCACATTTTCAGCAACAAGACAATACAAAGTGCTTAAGTTCTGCTAATGGATGAACTTGTACTTAAAGAAGCCCAGTCTTATGCCTAATGTGTCCCCACACAATTGAATCTACCTTTCCTTTTTTTACCAATGTTACTGCTACTGCTGTAGCTGCAGCAATTAATAATTTTTTACTGTTCATCACTTTATTCTTTTGCATTTTAGTAATTTTATACTTGACTTTTTCCAGGTACAACTTGATCCGGTCTTTGAGATGTTTTGTCCTGATAAAACACATCTAATTTTTTCGTTAAAAGGGATACAAAGCTGGAACTAACTGTGAGAGACCTTAAAAAAAGAAATCTTTATTGTAAAAAAATAATTTTAATAATAAAATGGTGGGATGATTCAGTTGGTAGAATGCTCACACCATGTGCAGAGGCTATAGTCCACATCATGGTGGTCCTGGATTCGATTCCCAGTCTCGGAACATTTGCTGCTTGTGTTCCCCTATTTCTTGTCCATTAACTGTTAAATAAAGTCCACTAGAGTCTAAAAAAATCTTTAAAGATGGCAAACTTTTTTGAGAAATACGATGTTTTGTGATTATTTGTTGCCGAAATCAGTATCTATCCATCTCTTGTCTATACCCGCTTCTCCTTGTAGGGTTATGAGGCTTAGTGGGAGTTTGTTGGGGAAGGTTTCTAATTCCAGCAGTCATTTAACGAGAGAAGTTGTACAGCGTGGACATGTCGCCGGTCCAAAATCAGTATATAATGATAAACTTTCTAAACCTTAAGTACAGATTGTGATTTTTAGATACGGCTACAATTTATACTGTTATTTTTGTGATGTGCTGCTTATCCTTTTTATATTTAAAGCTTCTGTTGAATCTGATACTCATCTTGCAACCCAAAAGAGGGACCTCAAGTATTGAATTCACAATAAATATAAATGATTTACATGGTGCAATAGAGGCTGAGGAGGGAAAGTGGTCGGTACCAAGTAAAGGTTCATGGATCTTAGTCTCAGCTTCCTCAGTTTACATCTTAAATTTTTAAGCAAGACACTGAACTCACCAATTGTTGTTAAGTGAGTGTATGCATGAAGTAGGAGAAACCATGGGGACTTCTTGGATTGTTTAGTCAGACAAGCTGCAAAAATGTCCCTAAGTTTAGCTAAGTTTAGGTGAAAATGAGAAAAATTTACTTGAATGGTCAACAAAACCATAAAGACAGTAGTTGTATAAATTATGTTTGATTTTTGTTGTTCATAGAAAAACACTTTTCAATTCAGCATTCATTTAGGTTTTGTCACCCTCTCAATGTTGCGCTGCCTCGCCTTATAAAATATATAAGTTGCGTGATTAAAATGTATTGTGTTATGTTGAATAGAAACTTTTATTATTATTACAACCATTTTCATCACCTTTCACCCCAACAAGTTAACTTGGCAATAATTTTTGGACTGCTGAATTCACACGATTCTCAAATAATTGCTGATAAATGATGTGATACAAACTTAAATATAGTAAGAGCAATGCTATATGTGCAACCATGTTATAGATTGGCTTGCCAAATTCACTGTATGCTCACTTAAACAGTCTTTCTAACTTTTGACTATAGTTCACACAGCATTCAAAGTTGATTTGACTGTTTCTTTGAACCCTGAAGCAAGAATAAAAGGAAACCACACATCAAGTTTGAATGAAAACCTAAAATTAATCTGAGCTTGGATGCTTGAAGAGATAACAGATTTGAACAATTAAGTCAGATTTGCTTAATAAGAATGACACTTATTTCAAGCGTCCTTTGGGATATTCTCTTTGTTCCAAATGCTTCAAACATATTTGAAATTGTGTTTTGTAGTTTCTTACTGCACTGTCACATAAATGAGCTTTTGGAATGTTGTTAGAGGTCTGATCCTCTGCGCTCTCTGGAGCTAGTCTAATTTGCTGTCTCACCAGAGACTCAGGATAATTAGTCCCAACGAAGGATTACCTTCCGGCCACTGCTCATTTCAGATCAGTAAGACAAAATGGCTGTACTGTATGACCGTGTATGAAACAAATCTGAAAATTCCTGAGTAATTGGCTTAAAGCCCCTGCCTAATTTCTTAGAACCATTTCTTTGCTATGGTTTATTGGATGTTCCTTCTGTGTTACAATATATAACATTTTCTTTTTTCCGCAAATATTAGATATATGGTCAAATGTTGAGTTGGCTTGTATTCTAGGTCTAATATCACATTATTTCAGCACTGGTAAAGAATTATTTTAGCTGGCCTTTTGCTATGTGCATAGGTGTTAGCTTGTGAGGTTTTCTTCTTTAATCTAGCTTATATGTGAAAGAAAGTAATTAGTTTTTTTTAATTTATGGTGATTGAAAATTTGTACTTTACTAAAGTGAAAATACGGCGAGAAAAATTAATTCATATAAACTGTAGCGCAATTTGTGCTATAAAATAGAAAATCTTTCTGAATTACAGAAATAAAACTATTTAATGTTTTAGTTCTAAAACTCCTTACATTGTTATTCAATTTTCTCTTATTTTTCTGATTTTGTGTGTGACTTCTGTCTCTTTGTCTGAAGCAGGACTGGTTGATTTTCTAGGGATTTTTCAAACATTGTTTTGAATTGTCTCAAAGTGGACAAACACTTTAGCTCCACATCTATCAATCCCTTTTATTTAATTATTGCATATTCACAGGGGAGTTGTGACTATGCAGTGAAGATGCATATTCACTTTGACTGGTGCTAACAGCCTTGCAACACTATTCATACTCATACTAGTGTCAAAATGTTCCACAATTCCATTTTCAGTTTAAACAATGAGGGGAATTTTATTTGCAATATACAGGAATTACAATAAGTTTTGTTGTGGTTCTTGGCTGTGTTTACCAGGTATAAATATATACACTAATTTAGATAAGACCACTTGGAGTCAGAATTATAAAGCAGTTGTACAAAATGTGTGCATGACTGTAAAAACACCTTTTTGCATGTTTTCACTAGGATATGTGCACAATCATAACTAAATAACCTTTGTTTTCCTTCCTCATAATTTATTAATTTCTTATTCAAATGTTGAAAGCTATTGGAAGAATTAGTTCCTTACACATGAAAATTTAGGATACTAATAAAGCAGTAATTCAAATTCAGCTTTAGTTACAGAAGCCACTTCCTTCACAGAAGCTACTTCAACCAGTGACGGTACACTTCAAAGCTATCCCAAGGCAGACTTATAAATATTTTACCACTGGGTTATGGTGTTAAGCTTTGAGGATATACAGTCTTCAGAACTATACGACCTCAAGGAATTCTAAGTTAATGTGCTTCAAGTCAAATGAACACAGACAGCTAACTGTGAGGCAATAAAATAAACAAGAACGATGCTCTGTTTTAGCGTTCTATTATGTTTGATGATGTACATTAGCATGCTAACATTGGGATTTGCAGGCTTGTTGAATTGTTCTGAGAATGGTCAGGAAACTGTGGAAGTGGACTAATTATGCTAAACAATGGTGGTTTCCACCAGTATCACCTTTTATCTCAACTTGAATTAAGTGATCAAGGGATTTGAAGTGTTTGTCATGGTGGCCATTGACTCACTTACAGCATGAGCTGTTGGTCAGGGACACACCTATGACTCATATGAAACTACTATTTATAACGGCCTTGTAGTTTTAAACACCCTGGCAATCAGACAACCCTAAAGAAGCCTGGATTTGTTCTGCTTAGGCATTTTACTCTACACTACTTGTCCTCCACTTCAGTCCTCTGTGGTTTGTTTTCTCACCTTTTTTGAAGTTTTCCTGCTCCAAAACATGAGTGTGAACTCAAAGCCTTGGAGGAACAAATTTATCTTTGTTGAATCTGGATTGTTTGCATTGGCGAAGCTATAATTTGCAGTGTCCATAAGGGCCAGAGTTTTAGACCACTACTTTTTGGAATAACATTAAAATCTAAATAGCTAAGTATATTCAAAAACTTGCGGATCGAAGCACATTTCCTCAACCTAAGTTATTTTACTCAATGTACGTATGAACCGAAAATATTGTGATTTTGTTTGATCGATTGATTAGGAAAAATTATCAGATTGTTCTGGAATTTACTTGTCAAATGCTTGCTAGAGCCAATTGGTGGAAAAACTGGATGAATTTTCTCATTGACCAATGGCCAGTTCCCTTGCTAATAGTTTTATGTTATCAGCTTCATTATTTTTGCAAGCATTTAAACATTTTTTTCTATTGGACAATATTCAAACCTAAGACTATTTGGCTCACCAGTCAGTACAAATCACTGTAGACTTCTATAGACTACAGAGATAGTAGCCAAAAAAGGGGTTGTTTTTTTGGGCCAAAATCCTCCACCTATCTTTCCACTGCAGCTACCAGAGCCTTGTTAACCGCTGACAAACCTAACAAGTATATTTAGCGCACTTCATTCAAACCATAGAACTTGCTGTTCTCAAGGTGGCGTGCAGGGCAACGAGTCCTTCCCACATGTTGCAGTCAATTTCCTTATTTTATTTTAATCCTTGCTATAAGTGGTACAACATGTTTGTTAGATTGAAAGGAAACATTGAGGCTTGTAAAACTATTCACATGCCCTCTCATGCACCTTGTAGGGCAGCTGCTTATGTGTGTGAAAGGCTGTCCTAACTGGCTTTTTGCGCCTGTGTGCTAAATGTAGCAATGATAATCAAACATTGATCACGACTAGTAAGGTATATGGGATGCATCTTCAGCCCCAGGTTCCCATAGTGATGATGACCTGGTTGATATACTGAGCTGTGATCACTGGGAATACACAAAATAAATATTCACTCATGCTCAACAGAATATTTTACCCAATGACAACAACTACAAATATTATTCATGGCTAGTTAGGTTTTATTTTCAGGGTCTGGCTGTGCTTATTGGTTTACATAATTTGAACTGATCTTAATTATCTATTTTTCTTAAGAGAATTTGACTTTACAATTATGGCTTTATGCTAATTGGCTCTTTAAAGCTTATGCTTGCTTTACAATCACTTAGTATTGTGTAGGTGGCAACATACTCAGAGATTAAAGTTCAAGTGCTCACAGCGTCAGTTACGAGACAGCAGTTGTGAGCTCATACAATATACATGTTTCACATAAAGCTATATTTTATTTAGTTTCTCCTCTTCTCTGCTCCCCATGCAACATGTCAAGTAGGATGAAATGCTTGCAGAAAAATTCTAAATCACTTTTAGATACAAGCAGTGATATCTCTGCTGATCAGAAAGTAAAGGAATCTTCAACTGTAATTGAAGTCAGTCAGCCACCTTTGTTGTGGTTATTATAAATGTGTAACAGTTAAGACTTTTTTCCAGTCTTAAAAAAATAATGTGAACACTGAACATGATTTAAAGTTCTTGACATATAGTATGTTTAAACTCAAAGTATACATTGTGTCATGCAAGAACTCTTTACCTCCAGAGTTATTTTGCTAGAAAGACTTCAAAGTGTCCCAGTCAGTATGGCTCAAACATGTGAAACATCCTTCTGAAGAAAAAGATTAAGTTGGTATTTAAACAGGGCAGATGGTTTTTCCTCAGGGTGCTTCGAAAAGGTCATAGAACTGCCAAATACTGAGCTCTAATAAATGCTGAAGTTTAATTTAACCTTACATTTTTGCAGATAAGGAGCATCCTCTTTGCTTTAGTAAATCAAAACATCATTAGTGAAGGTTTTTACTTTTCTTTAATAGAAACAGCTTGTTGATCATGCTGTTTTTGTGGGAAGCTCAGCCCCAACACAGATGAAGTAAAGCCAGATGCAATTAAGGCAACATTTTAAAAATGGTTGGCATGGGAGAGCTACTGTTTCTGCAAAAAGACTTATGGCTGCTCTTTCTGGCTTTGTGTATGTTCTAGAATTGATTAGTGTTCCTGTTTTGCAAACCGATAGGAGAAATTATTGAAACAACGTTTCTGCTAGCTGAGAAGGGAAGTTTGTATTTTCTTCCTCTTTTGTTACCAACCCTGTGCAGGCTGCAGGCATATTGTGCCTTGTACTGTACACTAATGATCTCAATTAAAAATATTTCAAAACAAGGATTATAAGATTATCTTGTTTGCAGTTTTTAAATCAGTCTTTAGCATTTTATATTAACAGTAAGCATGACCAGCACAGGCCGGCGATAAACTGGCAACCTGTACAGGGTGTACCCCGCGTGTTGGATAAAGGACGGATGGATGACTAGCACAGAGAGAGCATAATTAATAGCAGTCTCTGTTTTCCCTGTAGAGTTTACAGACTTTATGAGAGATTTTCAAAAGACTGCCAACATTTCCTTATCCAGTATTCAACACACATTATTTGGCCTGGTATTTGCAAAAGCAGTGGAGTTGAAACTTGTCATATGGGTCAAAATGACCATCATGATTTGAGTCACTCTTTCTTCAAAAATTCTTTTGAGCAAACGTTACTGGAGAGACTGCTTTTCTAGGTATTTGCAGTTAATCAGTTAAACAATCAGTTGTTAAGTTGTTTCTAGTAACTATTTTAAGCAATGTAAATTTATCAAGAATACTTAGTTTATGATGTTGTCATTCTTCACGTCCTTCATTAGAAGTTATTTAACGCTTTTTTTTTTTTAAATATTCTGACTCATATAACCTTGATTTGAAAGGAAACATACTGAACATTAGCTCTGTGAACTAAAGAATGATGTTGCCACATAATGTGTTTCAATTATGTTTCATAACCACAAAATAATTATTTCTTTTAGTTTTTCACCTCTCATGCCTTAGTTGTTCATTTCTCACTTTTGCTAAATCTTGTCCTCATTCATTTTAGCTCTATATTATCCTAACATGATACTAAATGAAATCCAATTTTAAGAGTTTGTCTCACCTGGGTGGTCTGGATCCCTGGGTGAATGCTGGGCTGATAAACAGCAGGATGCTCACAGCCTCTTTATTAGGATTGATCTGTCTGCCAAGTTTTTTTGTTTTTTTTTTTGTTATAGAAGCAGTGACACCACCTGCCAGTCTTGAGCCATGAGACATCTATCCCATCATTGCAGGCATTTTTACTTTAGCCACAAATGAAAAATGGTAAAAAATAAATAAATAAAGTGGCTTGAACCATATAATTATCACTTTTCAGCTGAATGCCTCCTTCTCACTTTAACTCTTGTTAATCACAACAAAGAAATCTTTTACTTGTCCTTGACTTTTTTTAAACCACTGAGCTAATTATTTGTCTTCTTTCACCAACTGTAACATAATTTCACTTGCAGAGACTTTAATTTTGATCATCAACATCTTCATTTTGAAATATTGATAGTCTCCAATTGTTAAATACATCTTATATATGCTGCCATTATCCAGTCTCGTCAAGAGCCCATTTTGTCATTTAGAAGACTCATTGCCCTAACGCCAGACTGAAAACCATTTGGACTCCTATTAATACCCCTTTGTCACTAATAAGTCTTTTTTTTGTCATAGTGCTTAATTCTAAAATGTTTTGAACTTTGTCTTGAACTGCTAGCTAATGACAAAGTTGTCCATGGCTATTTCAATTTCCTGCCCCCTGTCTCGTTGCCAAAACTTTATATAGGCCTGTGTCCATCCATCAGAACAAGACCAGTCGGCTGAGTCGAATCAGAAATAATGTGCTTTTTATTATGGGATGGCCATAATGATCTGCACAGGTTAGGTTGTTAACTCAGTTCATCCATCACCTATTCTGCTGAAACCGAGCCCCAGTGTGAAAGAGAAGCCACTCTGCATATCATAGGCAGCTAATGAGCAGGATAACTGCTGGGAACTAAAGGGGATGTTAAGGAGCAAGTTGAGGTGTAGAGGTCAGCATGCATGAGTTGTTCTTGATTTGCATATCTGATGTCGCTATGAAAGTACAAAGGAAAACATCTTCATAAAAAACACATTTTTGGATCATTTCCAGTGTTTGGAGTCAGACTCCATCTCTGAGCAGTCATTGATTGTGTGTATTGTATGAACTGACATCACACTGTGAAATAAGTGCATTTCCAGTATATTGTCTTCTACAATAAATTATTATTTTTTTCATTTCTATCATTGCACTTGCATTGCACATACCTTAATACTTCAACTGTGTGTAACTGTGCAGTATGTTATGTCTTCCTGCAATTGTTCAGCTCTTCTGTTTTTACAGAGTGATGACAACACACAGAGAGCAGGATAACCTTACAGCAGCAGTAGAACACTGAAACAAAGTGGGGGTAAAATAATGTCTGGTTGTGCAAAAAAATATTTCTTACAAAGCCAACTGTCTGTAGTTTTGTGGTTGCTGTCAGGCACTGAAAGTGCATACGGACTTCAGTGAAATTAAACTAAATATAAAATAAGCAAAAAAGTTGAAGCTGCTGCTTTGCCTTGAGCCCAGATTTACTAGCATTCCTCTGGGCTATTTACAGTATTCTAGTATCAGATTTAGTAATGCTTATATATCCTGTTAGATGTCTGTTTATAGACCAGCATGCCAAGCATTTCTATATGTTCTCTTAGTCTTTCACTGTGGATCATGTGTAAAAATATACATATGTACCCTGAAGGAGCGATTTAAGAAGACAATTTTGGCATGAATTATTTTCTTGGCACAGTTTGTACGGTTCCATTTAGTGTTTTTCTCATGAACGACTTAAGCAGCATTCTCAAGACTGTCACAAAGCAGCATTAGACCCACTGTGGGCACCATTTGGACAGAGGAATGCAAAATACCTCCTCAGGCTGTGCAGATTAACTGCAGCATTTTTACCGTCATGACAGGGCACAGGCCTCCTTATGTTCAGCCTTTAAAATGTAAGAGCAATTTATTTTAAAATTCTTATATCATCACTTCCCCTCGAGACAGTGATGCTTGAAGGTAGACAAGTGTGACTACTGTGGGGCATCTAAACACATCGAAGCAGGGGCTGACACCGACGAGCAAAAACAAAAAGAATTTCCATCACTGCTGGTTGTCAGTTCAGAAGATGAAAAAACTCCCAGGAGCAAACAACACACATTCTTTTCAGAGAAACTAGTCTTACAGCATGGAGCTCCAACTCTCCATCGCATTTTTTGATTCAGGGTAAAAAAAAAAAAAAAATTCCAGTCATGCAGATTCTGTCAGAAGATGGGGGAAGTGTTCAGTTGTGACAATGGTGTCAGGAAGAATACACTGTTCATTTAGTTATTGTAACTAAACCAAGTTAGTTTAGCTACGAGATTGGTTTAGTTACCATTGTTACCAAGCCAAATCTCTGCAGGCAGCAGCTGGAGTCATAGGAGGATGGCAAAGGTGTAACTGAATTACGAATAGGAAGACAGGACAGCTTTGGTTATCTGATGTGAGGTATATTTAGATAAAATGAATTGCACACTCAGGAATTTGTTTGATTTTGGACTTCCATTAAAGTTGGAGGATTTTGATGAAAATGTATCTGCATGTTTAATTACACTTCCAGTTATTTTATCATGCGAGGTAAAGACAGTTTATTTAAATATCACTGCTTCTGTCTGAGGCCTCTGAAGCAGAATCCACAGCAATTTCAGAAAATAAGTGCGAGACATTGATAATCTTTTCTGAATAAAGAGTGGATGAAAAACAAATATTCAGGAGTCCCATGAGAAACTGAACTCATTAGAAGGTATTAGTCAAGCAGTCCTGGCGCGGCCTACCACAGATGTGACACCAGCCAATTGAAGTCTGACCTTTATAGCAAAAATGTACTTCGTGAACAGTATTGTTCAGTTACTGGGCCATGAAAACCCGCCAAGGTTAAGCCAGACAATTGTTCTTAAAAATTCATGTGTGAGAACCTTTTAAAAAAAATGTTCTCACTTATGATTCAGATGTTTTGTTGCAGCCATACAAAATTCAAGCAAACACCTTATCAGAAGGACTTTTATTAAAAATATGTGGATAAGTGAAAAAACAACAAAAAAGTACAAATGAATCTAGATGAAAAGAAATTTGGTTTCCTTATGTCTCATGTTATGTCTTTACAGACAGGTGCTTGTGGATGCTTGTTTGGGGGATTGTAGATTTTGTCTTGATAAAATCTACAAAACAAACGGAGCGGATCACTGACAACAATGTTTGACTAATTTTAAAACATTGGCCAAAAATTCTACATTTCTATGTAACAGATCCTCTGCTTCAGCGTATAAACACTTATTACATGGTCTATTTATTATGAAAATTTGAAAATACTAGTTTATATTGAAAGCTGAGGAAGGCAAAGACATCTATTCATTGCAGCCTTTTCCTTCGGGCTCTACTAAACTAGTCACTTTGATAAGCGTTTGTGTTGCTAGAAAAAGGAAAGACGGCAATGTCATTGCTTAATGCTGATCTCAAGCCAGAGTGCATTAACCCCTGGTCTGTGCACAGGCTGTCAGCTTTGATACCATTCCTTCTGCTGATGTGGAGTCTTTGAAAGGCACTGGAATTACCGTAACTATCCCTCACAAAGCAAAGACTTCATCACTGCAATGCTCTGTGTATCATCTACTTCTTATCGGTTTAAGAGAGCCGTCGGAGCATGGTTGTAAACAAGGTGACTCGAGTGTTTGTGAAGAAGGGGGCTAAGTTCCAGTCTAACTTTGGCTGTCTGAGTACTTGGTGACAGAAATGAAGTGTTCAGAGTGGATGTGTATAATAGCTGCCTAGTCATATCACCATCAAGTAAGGATGGAGCATTGGACTGTCGCAGGCTTCAACTAGTACTGAATGCATTCACTGAGGTGTACAAAAATGTTTTGTATTTTAAGCAACTTATATTTGTTCTTACAATTTTTTTATTTTTATTTTTTTTTGCTATGATGTATTAAATTGCTACTGGTTTTAGAAGAAGCACTAAAAAGTATGATTTGACTACCTGAAACAAAAGATGCCCTGGGTGTTGTAAAATTGAGAAGTCTTGATACAAATACCCGTGTCATGCTGTTGTGCATCCTGTTTTCATTTGAAGGCCATGAGAAACGGTAAAATAATGTTTCTGTATTGCCTTGTTGTGCACCTACTGTAGCAAGCATGACTTTATCACCACATTAAATAGCATGCCCCCAAATTTTTTGAGAAGTTTAGTAAACATTGTTGCATGTGGCACCAGAGCACAGGTCACTTCAGTCTAGAGTTGTGAAAAAAGAGCCAAAACATGACACTTAATACTGATTCGACCACATTCCTCACCTGAGGCCATAAGATATTGATCGTCACTGAAAGAAGGTCCCAGACACATCCCGGGTGACTCAGCCTGGTAGGAACCGTCATCTAAGGGAATCTAAAAGTAGAGCAGCTGCACTTCCATATCAAAATAAATTTGTAGACATGGCTTAGGCATTTGATCAGGATGGCTCATGGATCCCTCCTTTTTTTGAGGTCTTCCACACACTCCCAGACCTACTTAAGGAACTTTATGTGACTTTTACCCTTGAATGTCTCAGAATCCCTGGGAATGAGAGCATTACTGGGGGCAGGGATATCAGGGATTCCCTCACACAACTGTTTTGTGGATGATAAGCTTTTCAGATCTATTTAGCGTAAAAAAAACAAAAAACTTTTCATTTTTAAAATGTAACAAAGTTAAACAGTTTGATATGATGGCAGCATTAGAAGCAATGTGACTGTAACAATTATTCTTCCAAGGAAACATTTTAAAACACTTCTATCATGCTCCTTATGAATTCAGCAGTTTTCCTCCTGACATAACAGATGACAAATATGAGTCAAGATTCTGCTTCATAAAAAGATGACGATGACCAGAATGAACATGCCCAGTATCCATTAATAACTGCTTATTATTTGCCATGCATGTCACAGACAGCAGAGTTAATGTTTTAACCTTTACTTCCAGAGCAGAAGTATTAAAGAAGAAGTTCATTCAATGAGATATTGAGGCTGAAGTTGCTTTTTATAGTCTTTATTTTCTGTTGCATCAGAGTTATACCAATTTGAGTGTTTGTGATTATAGAGTAGGACCCCAGATCTGGTGTATGAGATCTGAAGTGAAGCTCAATCCACACAAGTCTGGAGTTTAGCTTTGACATGGCTAGCTGAGTGTGTTGCATACACATTGGTGGTATAGTCAGTGCAGACAAAATGTTACAATGAAAGTTCTTTTCTGTTTATGTTTTATATATATATATATATATATATATATATATATATCTTTGTTCTTTTGTGTATCATAGTATATTAATATTTTGATTCATTAATATTTATTTTGCCCAAAAGCTGATGTGCTACAGCAGCAGTCAAACTTTGTGATGTAACAAAAGAGCAAGTAAATAAAGTTTGTTCATTGTCATGCAAATAAAGGTGATGTTTGCATGGAAATCATCCGTTTGATTGAAGCTGTCTACAAATGTGCGAATTTGCATTCACGTGTCAAGTGCTTAATGCCACAGTGCAGCACACGCATACAGTTTTTGTTTGTCGACGTCACCAGATGTTTGGGAATTCATTTGGATTCAGATTAAAAAGGACTAAAACCCTCCGGAGTTGTTGAAACTTGGATTACTTTACTCGGCGTGTAGATGCAGAATAATCAGTTTGCAGCACTGAAGGAATTTTTAATTGGCACAAAGGCTCTTTGATAGAACTCTCTTAATCACAGCCGATTTTCTCGCGGGAAACTTTGACGGGGTGGATTTACCATGCCCTCTGTAAGTGGAAATTTCTGCATGTAGTACTCAATATCTGACTGTGAAGGAAAAGATATCCAGAATAGTTTATTGGGGATGATTTATCTGAAGAAAGCAGGGATGGTTTGCACAAGAATTTTAATATCTTTTTTTTTTTTCTTTTCCACACTGACCCTTTTCTCTTCTTATTGGCCCAACTTTCATTTTCAGTTTTTTCTCTATAAAAAGCTTTTTCTAGGGCTGACTCTAGTCTAGTAGAAGTGATCAGAGGATCGCTATCACAGATGCCATATTCCCCATTTGGTATCTAATATTACCTGTCTGGGTAGAGGAAAGGAAGCTGACAGCAAGAGAGATGGATACATTTCTCTTCGCATCTTTGACAAGCTTTTCCAATTTTCTCCTCTCCATCTTGTGCCAGATTGAGCTGGAAGCACTGTTTGCTCTGTAGAAACGGATTCACCTGATGAATTTTAGCTTTATAGACTCTTTCCCAGGCTTTATTTTCTCCTCTCTATCACCGCTGTTGAGTGCCAGGCCATTTAAATTCAATCTTCTACAAAGTCACCCACTGTACCTTTGTTGATCCGTTTCCAGCAGTTTCGTAATTTTGTTTTCATTCCACTTTCCAAGGTGTCAAATTTTACCCACCAGCTTATAGAGAAGGAGAACAAAGAAGGCTATGTGCTTGCAGTGTTTGGGGAAAATGGTCTGCCTTGTCAGAAAAGAGTCAGAAAATGATGATTAATGCTCCACTGATGTGGATATTACATAATGATAATGGAGGCGGAAAATGGCTCAGTGAACGCCATGAAAAATTAAAACATATGAAAATAGAGAATAAGTAAATGTTGGAGGATAACTTGGGTGTTCAATGACATATTTACTTTAAAAAAATATATTTTTAGATCTTCGGAAAATTGTTGTATGACAAAATAAACGCATATTGTTTTGCCTGGCTGATGAGATTTCCCAGTTTTCTCCGAGAGCTCCCTTGATACTTCAATTCAGTGAATCATGTAGGGTTAATAATGTCGACTGGACAGAGAGACATGATGACTGCTCTCGGCCTACTGGCTGGTGTGAGGATTCAGGATGTCTAATGAGAGGAGAGACTTGACTTCTTGGAGAATATATTCTCAGATTCTTTCTGCAGGAGCTCAGACAGACAATTTCAGGTGATGATCTTATTTTTGGCCAACATACTGTCTCTGGATATGCAGACAGACTGTACTTTAACCTCTATCCAAGATTCCTTTTCAAAGATGCAGTCTTTTACTTGGCCAACAAGATCAAGATGTTCACACAGATGGTCCCCCCTATGCAGCGGATGTTGCAGGAAAAGAGGAATAATGCTCCACTCATTCTGTTCCATCTCCTTGACATTACATGGATTTCAGCTGTGGGGAACTCCTCCTCCCTAGGACCACATAATGTCAATGGGCCAGTGCTATGGATTCTGTGATTATTACCAGTCTCTTTTGTTCTGTGTGCTGTTCAGAGTGTAATCTCTGTGTGGGCTGGGTGGTATGCTACCAAAATGGTTTTGTGAATCTTATTTTTTAATTATTAATCCTACTCTTGTAGGGTTGTCTGTGTGAGAACAAAACAATAAGAATATTTTGTCCTCACATGCAAAACAAACTGAATCCCTTTCTATAGAAATAAAATATCCCTGAAGCCATCAGTGAGTGGAATCTCATTTTCCAAGGTTTTAATTGGGGCAGAAAAATAAGCTTCCTTACACTTTGATTTTTGTTAGAAATCCATTAAAAAAAACACAAACATGGTTTGATGGCTGACTAAAAATTCTGTCTGCATCACCTCAACAAACTCTGTGAATGTGTTAAATGTGTGGCAGGAGAACAATCCAGACATGACACTGACATGCTGTTTTACTCTGATTTTTGGGAAGCAGTGCTTGTCTGAATGGGGCTTTAATTAAATTCTAAGGCAGCTTGATGCACCACTGATTGCACCACTTAATCAATCAGCTGTACCAGAAGCTTAACAGTCAATGTTACAGCTGATAAGACTGTTGAACATGAGGCCTCTGGCCAGCATTAGTCACACACGTTCTCCTTTCTTGTTGTGAAGCTGACGGGGTGGTTGCTGGTCTCTAGCTGCCAGAAATGTCATGAGATAAGACAAACAGAAACAGATAGACTTCTCTGCCTGTAGAGTCAGGGATATCAGGAGCCATTCTGGGGGAAAAAAAAGCACATTACTACAGTAATGTGTTTTTTTTTTCTGTCTGTAGTAGACACCACAGCTTTCAAGACTCTTTGAGTTGTTCCAGCAGCTTGAAAGGTTGTTGGAAGATTTAATTATTATTTTTGGGTGGGATGATCTCACTCAAAATAGACAGCAGCTGGAGAAGATCCACCGTATTTTCCAGATCACACCCACATAGATTCACACACACACACACACACACACACACACGCACACACACAGACACACACATATGTACTTTAACTTTGATTATGGCACACATTTGCTGTGGAATAGTTTTGATAGGCTTCTATGATGTCACAAGATCTATTTCCATTCAGCATTGCATACATTTTTTCCTAAAACTTGCGTTGATGATGGGAGAGTCTATCCATTGTTCACAGGCTTTTCCAGCAAATCCCAAAGGTCATTTAGGATTATTAAAATCATTTCTATTTGCTAAATGCCAGAATTATGAGATGATTTACAAAGATTTTATTTATGAATTTGTCAATACATATTTGTACACAAATGGTCTTTTTATACAACCTTCTAACCAATTTGGAAAAAACTGATGATTTCATGGGTTTGTAAGCTTCTGATTAATTCATAAAGGAAGTACATGTGAATGTGTTGTAAAATACCAGCTCAACACACTGCTTACATTTGTGACATTGTGAAAAAAAACAAAAAAAAACCTCTGTACAAAGCTAATTGTAGAATAAGGGACTGGTTTTTACCAACGCCAAAATAGCTGCAAAGTGTTGCAAGGAGAACAGCATCCATATTTTGGAGTCTGTTACAAATCCCTAATCTCAATCCCATTTATTTCCAGAGATGAAAAGGTGTGTCCAAGCAAGGTGATCTACAAACCTTATTTGTTTCCATTCCTCTCGACTCAGTTGTGTCAAGAGGAATGGACCAATATTCCAGCATATCATTGTCAAGCTGTTGGAAGGATACCCAACATGTTTGACACAAGTTGCAGAGATTAAAATACAACAATACCAAAACAATACCAAAAACTACAGAAAGGTTTCTAATCTTAGGAATTTTCAGAAAAAGTAAAAATAATACATATATGAAAAAAAAAAAAAAAACTTTTAAATTGTCATTTGTCTGGCATTAGGAAAATAATATAAAAAAGGCATACTCTTAACTGACATAAAACAGAAAGCCTTTGGTCTGATTTGGTGCCAGGTAGTGAGAAAAACATGGTTATGTGTTTTTCTGTACGATACATATCTGGAAGTGGACAAGTTTTCATCCCTGTCTGATAAGGGAGCTTGATGCATTAAGATTTCATGAGAGAGCTGTAATAGTTGTTAGTGGTGATGGTGAGGAACGGACAAAGCTGAGTAGAATGGGTATTTTCTCAATTTTTTCTGTCTGGAGGTAAATAACAGTTGCTGTCACATTTGAACAAGTCTGAACCACAATAATGAACAAATGGTCTCTGCCAGACACAACATTGAATTTTATTGCTCTATTTTCCTCTGCTGTCTCATTCCCCTTACTGAGAAGAATGTACCAAGGGAGGAGTGATTTTAAGAGGACATATAAACATCCTACTTATTATGGGATAATGGCTGAGCTATTTGCATTTGTCCCCAGTAATGATGAAACATGGGAAATTGATCTGCATGCTGTTAACGATAAGCTTCCTGTTTGATTACATCATAAAAACAAACTTTGTATTTGTAAAATCAAGCATGTGATTTACCAATATATATACAACAGACAAAAAGAAAACATAACATAGCACTTCAAAACAGAGACATCATAGAATAACATCTATTTGTTATTTGTCCTTCTGTGGTCTGGTTCGCACCCCAAACTGCCTGGGAAAGTAATATTGTCTTCCAGTTAGAGATTCCGGTTCCCAGTGGAGTCGTACTGCCGCTTTATCTCAACCTGCTTTCATTTTATTTGTTTTAGTAAATTATGTTGTCCTGTGTTCTTCACCACAATCACTTTCTTTTGTCCTGGCAGTGAAATACTTTGATAGATAAATATGTGTAGTTATTCATTTTATGTATTTCTACATTGTTTTCTGAAGAGATACAGATATATATGGAGATAAAGAAGTATTTGGACAGAAAGAGTGATTTATTTTAAAGTGGATTGCAAATTGTTCGTAGTTGTACTACATACCAATCTTTTGTGCTAAGGCATTTTGGAAACTTGAAAACACATCTTGAAATGGTTTACCTTTGTTTTTTCAAAGTTTAATTATTACTTGTTAAAAAAAAGTAAAGTTCAATAAGTATTGGAGTTATTTGCTTGTTAAGCAGTGCTTTTAAACTGACGCACAACTTTTTTGTTTTCATTACAAATGAATATTTAATATAAATGCAACTCATTAAGTGTCTGGTCCAGCTTTAAAGTACAGGTTCAGTTCTGTGCCAGACTGACAACACATTTATGAATCCAGGGTGTGCTTTGTTCAAGTAAATCTCACCGCACATTGGCAGGAACAGTAGACCTGGATGTGTTCAGACCCTTAATGGTGTCTTTGTCGTTTATTCGCGTCTGGGAAGATGAGAACACTTCACTGAAATGATGCCGTGCATGCAGAAGCTGTCATTTGGGCCGTATGACTCTGCTGGTGGAAGCATCAAGCTTTATTGGCTCATTTCAGCAGCACTGACTTGTGAGATGGATTTAGCAGTAATGGTGAATGAATGAATGGCAAAGCGAACACTAAGACTTCAAAATGCAAGGGAACCCGATTTAAAATATCCTTTATTTTATTGCACTATAATAATAATAACACTAAGTGCCAGTGGAATTGGCAGTGGGATAATTTGAATCTATAGCAATGTTGGAGATGGTGAATAAGGTCAGTATTTTTAGGAATGTGTACTCAGCAATTAGACAGAAATTACTCGCAGAAATTCGAAATCCCAAAATTTAAAATATTAAAGTTCATGTAATTCTTTAATTTGCACGTTTAGTTTTTTTATTCTGTGTACACCATGAAATACAAAGATAAATGTTTTTGCAGGTGGATGGATGAATGGAAGGCACCATTTCATAACAAAAGTTATCTTAAAGCTTGGAAGTTACTATTTGTCTCTTGTTGAAGCTTGTTTTGTATAAAATTTAAATATATACTATTTAATTTTTTTTAATTGAAGTTGTATTTTATTTTAAATAGATATTTTATTTTAAATTAAAATATGATGTATCTAATAAAACAACTAAAATAAACGGCTTCTACATGGACTCCCTTCATCATTTGATGAATGCAGTCATTTGATAAAGTGTCTAACTTGTAAATTTAAATATAGTGTCTTAAAGAAATGTATAGAACATGAATTATGTAAGTGGTTCAAACAAAGCAGACCAGTTTTTAAGAAAATGCAACTTTTTGTAATGATTCCAACACAAGTTATATTTCCTTTACTTCCATTTTGTTCAGAATAAATTGCCCAATTCACACCTTTTCATAACCGTCTATTTCTATGCTGTCCAGGTAAGGACGATAATTAAAAATGAACTGTTTAATAAGGAAGCACAGATTGTAATGTAGGTGACATAATGATAGAAATGTGCACTTAAAAACTAGTCATATCTAAGTAAATTACTGTCCCAGTTTTTAAATGCTCCATCCTTTTACATCTTGCTTTTATGTTGAGATTTTTCTTCTTAACATCCAATTCCCTATTTAAAATTATATTTTAACAGTGTTATAGCAATGTTACGTGACATTCTGTACAGGTTTCAAACATTAATTAATATTAATTCTTGTAATGATGCCCTCCTGTGATTCGTTGATGTGCACTGTCAGGATGTTCGTCATTACTGTCTGCCATATATTCTGCGGTTGAGTTAATTAAACTGCCAATTAAAGCTGTGAGGACATATAATCCTTTTCTCTGTCATCTATCAGTTTGTATTACGACAGTCAGTCAGAACGAACTCCCCTCACGCTGTGATTGAATTCTAGCCAAGACTGTCAGCAGAGGCTCCTCTTTGTAATTAGTTGTCTGCCCTCTTGCTTTATTTTGCATCATGTTTGTAATTGTGTTTCTTTACATGCATTTTCTGTTTTAATGAGAATAGAGCTGCGATGCAAGAGTTGTTGCAAAGCTAAGAAAACTCAGTGTGTGTTTTGTTTTTGCTTTAGGCATCATTCTCTGGAGGTTTGATTAGGGGAGGCTTATGGCTAAGTCTTGGAGAAGCTTTGCATTGAAATGTGTAGAGCTGTGCAGTAATTTGAAATGAACAACAATGAGGAGAGAAAACTCGGTGTTGATGCAGTATCCATCCATGACTTCCTCAAATGGCAATATCGCTCCCTGAGGACCGGGTGATCATCGGTTCAACAGTTACAGTAACTCTGCTTTTGTTGAACTTGTGTGGCATTTTTTCCTTTTTTTTATTATTATGAAAGATTGAACAAAACCCATTGAAATTTCAGAGACTAGAGTGATCAGAAAAAGTTGATCTATAAATGTCTTTTAATTTAATCTTTAGACTAATTAACACCTCTCCTGGGTTCTATGATCACAAGTAGACGCTCCTTAATATGTAATTAAGGAGAATACAGTTTTTGTTCTGACTGACCTCCTGTAATTACATGTCCTTTTAAATTAAAACACTTTCTGCTGTGGTTGTTCTTCCATTTATTTGCAAGAAATATGAAAGACTGAAGTACTAAAGCTGCACTTTCATACATGCATCCATACATACATACTATCTTGCTTTGTATGAGGATCTAAGTGTGAAAAGTGCTGAAGGCATTTTGTGAAACAAACTCCTGTTATCTCGTATTCCCTATGGGGCACCCCTGATTTTTTTTATGGGCATTGTGTATCAGGATGAGAAATGAACATTCATAATATGCTATAAAGATTGTCTGACCATATTTTGATGAAAGCTGAATGCTCTTTATGCAATCTCTGAGTGTGCTATAGTGGTGAAAAATATCAGCTTAATTCAGTGGTGCCCAAAATCGGTCCTCAGGGGTCGGCATCCTGCAAGTTTTAATTCTCTCCCTGGTGGTAGTAACAACCTTTTCAGCATATCAATGTTCTTCTTAGGCCATCTAATGAGCCTTCATTTGATTCAGGTGCATTAAACCAGAGAGAGAACTCAAAGAGATTTAAAAAGTGATTGCATCTCACGGGTTTTATCTGGTTAAATAAAGGTTATTATTAAGATTTTTTCTCTTTTTTTTTCTTTTAGGTTTGACCTGCTGATTAGGATTTACTCATATTTTGTTTCTGTGTCTCGGAAACTAAAAAAATAAAAAATAAAGTCATCCGTCTAAACTTTAGATAAATGTAACATTTGATTGTAACGGTAGGTAATCATAAAAGGAAAAGATAAGGAGGAGAGTCTTGATGGAGGAAGTCCATTTCCATGCATCCACATCTTATAATCAGAATTCACAGACTGTTATTCACTGTCTTTTTATATGTTTCGTTGTCATTACCTGTTAGCATTTTAAAGGGATTTGTTTTTGGTTGAACATACTAGCTGCCACCTGTGCATAAAAAAAAAAAAAAAAAAATGAAGATCTTCTTTCTCTTTTTGAAGTTTTTCAACATCATCTATGGTCCCAAGCAGCCTCTGTAGATTTCTGAAGCCTTTGAATTCAAAGTCTTGTCTTTGGCAGGGTTCATCTTCCTTTAAAGGTCAAAGGAATAAAGACAGTTTACTTAAGATTTCACATTTATTGACAGAAATAGCACAGGAACTAGAAGATCAGGAGACAGGATCAGACGGTTACCTTTTCATGCCACACAGTGTGTAAGTCAGCCATTCGTTATCTTCAGTGCATGACAAGGGCAACTGTCCGTTCTGTGGCCTAAACATGTCTTCTTTCGTATAACCTGAGGTCTAAAAGGCAGGACGTCCAGCTGGAAGCCATTCAAGCCATACTGTTTTTTGACAGTTTCAAGGCAATGGGCGGCATTCATCCTTTTTTGTTGATTGTGTAAGAAGGCTTATGTTCAAGCACAATATTCAGCTATTCTGAGGATAGATGTATATAATCCACACTGGCCTCTTTAATAGGTACACCAGGTTGGAATCCCTTTTGCCTTCAGAGCTGCCCTAATTCTCCCTGGCATATTCAACAAAGTGTCAGTTATTTTTAATATAAATTGACATCTAATTTGTCAATTTATCTAATTTACATCCTAATCTATTTTACCTGAATTTATTTGTGTTATCCTGGAGTGCATTTTTCAAAATTAGTTGTGCTTATGGCAAAACTTGGATGTTTGCAAAAAATTGAAAGGTTTATGTATAAAAAAAAAGTTGGAAATCAGAGGCAATAGTAAGACTTATGGACAGTTATCTTTAGAATTACAAGTTCATTACTTAGCTCTCTTATCTTGTGCCCAGTATCAAGAAATGCATTGGTAATGTATCACTACTGATTTGGAGAAATATTAGATTTTGTAAGGTTTGATATTTTTAAAATGAATAAGGATGTATAATTTCATAATGTCAAAGCAGCTTCAAAACTATTGGTTATCCACTCTGATTGTGTTTTGTCTTAGATGTGTTGATGAAATGAAATCGTTAAGCATGAAAACAAACTAATCTTTTTGACAAATGGGACGCATTAGCAGCCCCCATTTGTCTTTGAAAAATAAATCATTGAAGAAGTAGAAATGGACTCATCAGAGTATCTATAGTCTAGAATTGGTCTAATTTGTAGACAAGAATGACCCGAGTAAAAGGGAAAAAGAGACACATTAGTCCTTAGAAGTCGTAATGAGCATATGTCACTTTAGAGGTTTGTATGTATCCATCCAACATGGGCACAGATCCAGAAGAAGAACAGAGCTCCATCACACGTCAGGTGAAAAGTTTGGAGACAAGAAGCCTATTGGAAAGTAGCACAGTATTAGAAAAATGCTTTTAAAACCTCAGAAGTCACCAGTTAAACATTTTTTTCCTCTCTCTGGATTGCATTATGTGGTGAACATGTCTAGACAGTATTATAATTCATCAAGTCTGAATTTTTTTTCCTTTTTTTTTTTTTGAAGCAGGATCTCAGAAATCTTCTTTGCCAGCTGTGCGTAGTTTTGATGAACACATGCTGATGCCGAGCAACACAACAAATGGCAGCTACAATACGTCAAACTCAGAACTGACTGAACAAGCTTAGAGGAGCTTACAGCAGCAAATCCCTGTAGTTCTTTGCATCATGCCCCTGAAGCAATAAAAGGTGCAATTTCTTTCTTTCACGAGACCTTTTCTTATATTTTGCAAGATCGAAAGTTTCCCCAAAACTGCAGAAATCAGCTGCATGTCTGTGTGTGCATGGTTTCATTCATTTGCTGATTCAGGCTGAGCATTTGTTTTCAAGTGAATGTGTGGAACCTTTTCATCAAACAACTGCTGGAATTCTTTTTCTTGGCGACACAAGTTTTTTTTTTTGTTTTGTTTTGTTTTTTTTCCTCACCCAAAAGGTTTCTTTCATTTTATTTGGTTAGTTGAGAAGATTTCATGCCTCTTTGTTTTGAAGTGCTGACGGCATGAAAATACATTTTTGTCTTTTGGATTTTTACCAAACAATCTTTTTTTTTTTTTTCAAAGTTTCTGACAAAGAGCTGAGTAATATATTGAATTCAAGTTGTCCTCACAATATCAGTGTGTTCATTACTGCAATAAGCAATTGATTGGATGCAATATTTGGTCAGATATATATTATATCTAACCTCAAGGGAATTCATCTTCTGGATGATGATATTGTATTTGGAACATTGAATGAACTCTAACTGTTCTTAATGCCCACATCTGATAATAATAAATATGATATTTATTTTGCTTTGCTACATGATTCCTGAAAAAAACATTTGGCACTCCTCAAAGGTTGTGTTCAATATCAAAACAATAAAAACCTCTACTGAGTGAATATGTATTCACATAACGCCTGTCCTGTGTGGGCAGAATCCTCAAATGTGTTCTGTTTAATCACAGGATTTTTGTCATATGCAGATAAATAATTGTTTTAGTTTTGAAGTTTATAACTTCCTTTGGTTGAGTGAAGACTTGATATGATTAGACTTTAATTTACAAGTTATTTCTGCGTACCGCTAAATTTTAATCGCAGATTTAAGATAGGTTTTGTTGCTCATTTCACATCATTTTAAAAGAAAAATAACTAGCTCTTAACTTGGTGTAAAAAAACATAAAATGTAAAAGCATGTTATTTTATCTATGCCAATATTTGGAAGAAAATGTTTTGCATTGCCATAGTGTAGTTAAAATAGTTTTAACTCATGATTACCTTTGTTGTTAGATTGCGAATTCATATGTGATTATTACATTAATGTGTGCGCATTCATGTTTGACAAAACCACTCTATACATTTAGGAGAAAATTTTGTTTTTGATTCCATGACAGAACTGCATTACTAAGATTGATGAAACTTGATGGGTCCTATAGCATCTTGAACACAAATGGTTTTGGAAAATGAAATGCCTTTTATAAACAACCTTGCCTGAGATTGAATCAGCCAGCGGCCTGTGGAGGAAATGGGAAGAGGGGAGGGAAGGAGAGATGTGTAAAGAAAAGATAAGAGGAGGTGAGGAGTGTGTAAGGAGCAAGAGAGAAAATAGGAAGTGTATGATCAAGCGAGAATGTGACAGGAGGAGCCAGCCACTTCATCATATTTGTATCTGTATATATGGGCCAGGGAACAAGTGTTAAGAATGACTGAGTGGTCAGGCAGGGCAAATTAGCAAGGACTCACTGGAATGTGCAGCATTTAAAATGAAATCTCAAGACGGATGATAAAAAGACAAACTTCAGTTCAAGTTGACCATATGAAATTAAGAGAAAATGTTGAAAGTTTCTCTTTGGCGAGAGAGAGATACATGAGATGGCGGAAAAGATATATGAGCTTCCTTCGTACATCGTGGAAAATGGATTTAATCAACAGATACAGAGGCAGGTCTTTATTGCACAGCAATGGCCTTTGTGAGAATATCCTGTAACTGATTTCAGTCCATTGACTTCTTCTCCTTGCAGTAAAAGAATGTGATTTCATAAGAAAATATTGATTAAATATTGGGTTAACAAAAAAATAAGAGTAGTGGTGCAGTAAATTTTAACAACATATATCAAATATGTGTATCTAAAAAAAAATACCCACAATGTTGCTTTGATTGTGAGTGATTTATTTGAATAAACATTATAGGTTTATTCGGTGGCCTGATAAAAGTTGTGTAATGTTAGAAGTTAAAGCTAAACCAATCAGAAGAACATTGTAACTGTACATATTGCAGTTTATGTAGATAATGATAACAGAAAATAGAAAAAAAAATATTGAATTAAATTATTATTGTTGCAATACTCAAAGGTATATTGTTGTTGCATGGTTTGATTTTGTGCAGCAGAAATAAAGAAACTGGATAGATATGACCCAGACTGCAAATCTAAGGTGAATATAGCACTAGTGCTGAAAAGATCAGTGAAATTGATATTTTGTGACTCTAAATGTGTTTTTCTTCTCTGTAGATGTAAAGTGATCATTGAAAGTGCTTCTGAATGTCAGCATCCTGATAAACACATAGCACACACAGCTAGCATTATAACTTTTTGTCATAGGGATAGACTTGTTTTGAACATGAAAGATAAACTGAGGAACATAGAAGTAGCTGGCAACAACAGCAAAACAAGAAAGCATCTCTATAAAGGTTGTAGTGAAGCAGGGGGTAAAAGAGTTTAAAAATGTGCCTCTTCTCTCTCCAGGAGTCGTTCAGTTTCTTCCTGAGGTGAAAAATAGAGACAGAAAGCTTTATTATTGTACTAGTGGCCCAATTTGTACACTAACTGCTTCGATTGTGGTGTGGTTTTTGCTTCTTCATGCCATTTGAAGTTTTTCCCTGGGTAACGTCTAATAACCCTATGCCCTAATCTTTCAACAGCTATTTTGTCTTGTCTGTTTGAAAGCTTTCAGTTGCCCTGAAATGGTTCACAACATTCATGAAGTCATTGCAATTTGTTGTGTATTGAGCCAATACAAAGAAAAAAAAAAGAAAGCTGGACTTAGTTTATAAAGACAAACTTTTTGTGGTGTATTTTGACCAAATCTCAATATCAACCTGGTGTAAATTTAAATAAAATTCAAATAAAACAATTTAAGTTGGGTTTTATGAAGCTTTAAATTGAATTCTGTTCATATTATTAGACATGTAGCATTAATCTACAATTAAAAAAAAAGGTCTCTTTGTTTCTGCATGGATGCCATTTCTTCAAGCAATACAAACTAATCAAACAAAATGACCCACCCTTCAGTTATTGTATGCAGCTTGAACATGTTTCCCAAGCTCCTTCTGTGAAATATTCTCCATGCTCTACATTTTGAGCAGAGGATTCTCTGCAGAGGTTAACAGCTTGTGGTTTTCATCTCATTGAGCAGCAGTGCAACAGTATACACTTTTAAGAATTTGAATTGGCATAATAGTGAACTTAATGATCTGAGCTTTAATTAAGCTTCATATTCCATCTACCTTAGGCTATTCCTCCTCGGCATTCTCTTTGTCTTCCTTCGTCTCCTTTCATCACATTCTCCTCATTCTTTTTACAGCTCCTCTTTTTCCCATTCCCTCCATCTAGAGAGGATGTCATTGAGATAGATGTGTGCTCATGATTGGTCAGGGGAAAACCTTGATGGTTAAAATGCACCAGTTTTGAACAAATTGACTCAGTGTATTTTATTGTATTTATGAGGTCCGGAGTTACAGTCTGCACTGTACTCAGGAGGATTACTGCATTGGGACAGAATTGTTGAACCACATCAGTTAGATGGTTAATTCAAGATGAAAAATGTGTTTTCTTGTCTTTTTTCCCTTTCTTTTCCCCTCTGTTTTTTGCTTGAAGGATAAGGAGTAGAAGTAGACATGTAGGTGTAATGATTTAGTGCGAGAAACGGGATGCAAATTCCATGATTGTTCTTGTGGTGCTCATGAGCCACACGAAGAAATCGCTCAGCTGCAACGAATATGTGACCTGATTTTTTTATTTATTTATTTTTGTGGTTTGTAACCAGGGTGTGAAGATCATCCCTGCATTTTTTTGAGTGGCACAGAATTTTATGAATTTTTGCAGGACTGGATCATACATGATAGCACAAAAAGTCATGCATAAAGTTGAAGATTTCAAAAACAAGGAAATACAATTACTGTGGTGCAACTTTTAAATACATCACTGCTCCAAGTGTGACAGAGATATCCATTGGTTTAGATGCGTTTGATCAGGACTAGATCTGAAAGTTGGTTGTTGGAAGACTGGAGTTGGGGTTAAGGAAAAGTGTATTTATAAATGATATACACCCACTGGAGGAAACTTAGATTTATTGTGGCTTGAGCATGAATCAAAATCTCTCATATATCAGGGTTGAAACAGGCCAGGCAGGGACAGGATCGAAATTATATTGGAATGGAGTGTAATTCAAAGTTTTCAGACAGTAACGTTCAATTTAAGCGCCTTTCATGAGATTTGAGTATTTTTATGACACAAGTCCTTCACATACGTTTTGATTACTTTAATGAAATATTACAACAAAAGCTAAACAGATGGAGAAACAGAAATAGACACTATTCATTCTGTCTTGTTGTAAAATGATCTCAGTTGTCTGCTGGCTTTCTTGCTTGTGTCTTCATTCCCATGTGAATTTGTCCTCGGAGTCATGAACCTTTATTTCTCTCAATGAGTTGCGGTAATAAACAGAACTGCAGGTTGGAGCTTTTACCAAAAGACCCCATTGGGACGTGGGATGATCACTGAGGGTTCCAAAATGAAGCCTCATTTATGGAAACAGGAAATAGACTCTCAAGAATCCACAATTACAATACGTGGTCCAAGGACAGGAACTGCAGCTGTTGACTTGTTAGCTTGATGGATGAGCTTATTCCTTTACACCATTAATTTCCGTTTGTTTGCACAAACGTTGATAATCTTTCATGGTAGGGCATTTATGGGCCTTCACATTTTTGCACTTTTTAGCAAAACTCGTTTCTATAATGACCAGCAGCCCATTTCGTTTCTTCTTTTTTCACCATCAGCAGTGACGTATTTAGGCAGCAACAGCTCCCCATCTATGAGCCATGCTGTAGATATGGATCTGGACTGTGTTGCAATCCATCTTCATGGCTCATTAAAAATTCTGAGCACCCTGCCTGTTACTCAGGTGCTACGTTTGAGGGGCAAACCCCATTGGAATGAACCCCCGTCGTTGTGAAATGAATATTTGCGCTTTCCCCAAGTGTTGCAGCAGTTGCAATACAAATCACATCTCTGCTGTGTTATTGCGGTGGAAGCCGAAGGCACCAGGGAGACTGTGCGATGGTCGGTATGGATCCAGGGATATTGCCTGTTCAGTGAGGAATAGACGGCTTATTAGACATAAGTGCTCTCTCTTGTATTATGGCGCACACACTTAACCAGTCAAATGTTGTGTGATGTATTTTTTTAAATTGCTTCTGTAATCATTTCAGTGGAGGTCATTCATGCAGCCTATCAGGCATTTAAAACATGTTTATGCAGCACAATCATCATTGCAGCATATGCCGACACGTTCATTAGACTAGGTATCAAAGTCATAAGAACATCTTTGTAGATTAAAATTGGAGAATCAGAAATTGCTGTGACAAATCTCTCATACTGACAAGATATTACAGAAAATATAAGTGCATAGTGCTGTGTTTCTTCACACGACTGAAGAAAATTCCAGACATGAAACTATTTTAAAAATTCAAAGACAAGCATCTAAAGAAAACACTGTTACTTTAATTTGCTGGTATGTACGCTAGGTACAAGTAGTTCTTCAGACGCCATCAATCAGTACATCTTACTGACACATTGCAGGCAAGAGATAACCTTTTAAGTACAAAAATATCAGGCAGACATAACTAGAAGCAAAGGACAGCAGTATCCACATAATTTCCAGAGTGTAAACACATCAGCTTGGCATGTCAGGTTATTTAAAATGTTTTTTAAATGTATTTTTTACACCAAAGTTGCAACCATCCTTCAGCACACATTGTTGTTTCCATGCAGTCTGTGCAACACAGCTAGCTGGAGTGCAGCACAAAGATCTGGGTGTAATTTACATACATTACCAGTAAATATCAATTGTTGTTTTTATATGATTTTACAATTTCAATGCTGTAAAAGCATATGAGAACTGTGAAAATATTACTGCCTCCCAAAAGCACCTTATATCAGGTACATGAACCTGAAAATAGAATATTTTCCTTCTGTTCTTTTCACTTCTGGAAATGGTTGAAACATCCAGGCAGAGCCGCATACAAACACACCTTGATTCTCATAACTGTAGCAGTCAGGACTTTCCCAGCAAACACAGCAAGGAGTTGATTGGGCTGCTTCACTGTGATGTTCAAGCTTATTGTGCTCCATCTTAAGCAGCGCTAACAAGCCACTGAGTTATTTTGTACCCTCTTATCACGTCCATAATCCTCAATATATCCGCAGACAGACATAAAATCACTGTTTGACACTTTGCGACAAAATGTCCATTTGTCCTAAAAACTGAACATGCTGTGTACAATTTTTTTTGTTTACTTCTATTTTCCGTGTTTAAATGTGGCACATATTTAAAACTGAATCTGTTCTCTGTAGAGCAGCAGTTATTATTAAGACAAACCTTCAAACATAAAGCATTGTGTAATACTGCTTTTATAAGAACAGAACATTTTTTTGGAAAGAGAAAGAGAAAACCAATAATAAAATAAAATCAATATGTAATACACAAAGTGAACACACAAAGCAGTGTGAATGAAGATTAGTAGCTAGGGTTGATGGACTGAAAGACAAAAATATATACACCTTTCTTTTGTATTTATGAAATGGGTTGATTGAATTCATCATCAATGAAGAACACAAACGTACCTTAAATTTATTATGTAGCCACATAATAATTTGGCATTGGTTAGCTTTGTGTTTAGATTTTCTGATATTTTCAGTTACTTCCCTGGTATATAATTATATTACTACAAAAGTTACAACTTTTTTTGAGTTGCCTTTGATTAATATCAACTGAAACATTAATTTTAGTCTGTATTCTAACTTTACTTTTTTCTTTATGTCACTGCAATTTAATGCTGTTTGTTTGTTTTATGTTTTTATCATGCCAATCATCTTTAATTGCCTTGTTGCTTAATTGTGCTACACAAAGTTACCTTGAATAAAATGGACTCTGTTCATTTGCTTGCTCGTTTTGTCATTATTTAGCTGAACCAACCTGACTATCTTCCATCCATCTGTTTGTTTTTGCAGTATGAGTTTAAGGTGAAAAACATCAAGAAGAAGAAAGTTCACATCGTTGTGTCAACAGACGGAGTCAAGGTTACCTTGAGAAAAAAGAAAAAGGTGAGTGATTTTATTTTTGTCCCTCTCTTTTGCTTTTGTCCATTGAAAGCAAGAGATAATTCAATTAACATCTGCGTGGATCAGTGAATGTTGCTCTGTTTTTTGTTGGATTCTATTAACATGAAGTGGTGGCCTTTTAAATTCCAAAAAATCAGAACTTCAGCAACACCACTACTGTATATATATATATTTGAAGACCACTTCTTGTCTTTACCTTAACCCTACCATATATACAAACATTTTATTTATCTGCAAGTTTTTTTTTTCTCTTGAACCCTTCAGTTGGAATATAATCCTTATGATTATAACTTCAAATTGAGTAGTAGTTATTAAGAGTATGTATGATTTAGGAATTTGTCCTGTTTTAATTTAATTAATTATGCAAATTTGATTACAACAAAATACAGAAAAAAATGATTTGGGCTGATTAGATGTCTGCATGTGTCTGATAATTAATACTTGCAGGCATCTAATCAGTCAAACATGGGGCATAGATGGGTAAATAGCAGGCGTACAACTTGTCTATAACAACAGAGAGCATAGAAAACGAGTATAATTAATTTCATATTTTTAATCCACCGGCAGCCCTGAGTCGGACAGTTTCTAATGTCTACGTCTTCTGATGTTTGTTACAAAAACATAACTTTGAGCACGTCTATCCTTAGACATTTAAAAACTTTGTAAAATATGTATTACCCATTTGAATAAGTATTTAATCACACACTATTTATTCAAAATTTTAGCACATACAGGGACAGAAACAGACTGAGCAGAATTATGGACTTATCCTTTATTCAATCCCACAAATCAGTGAGTAGAGCTGAGGAAGTATGTCTGAACAAGGTTGTCTAGCAATTTGTATAGACTTTCTGTCTAAAGGAATGGGACAAAACTTCAATCTCTAATATTGATCTTGTTCAGTATTTTGACAAATATAAATAAAGACATCATTAACAAAATATGCAGCTCAGAATTTCTTCCCCAATTAAAGAGAACTGAAAAAAAAAAAGCACCTACACTGAAGTTGGGAGACGTTGCTGGATTTGTGCACGATGTCTCGTCCACGGTTACTATCAGCTGGGCTGCCGTTTTTGAGGAGCAGCATTTACTGAATTCCTTTTATTATAGACTGAATGATTAATGTTTTGTTTAAGCTCTTCGTTGAAATTAGTGAAAGAGCGGAAATGAAAGGAGCTGAAGGAGTTCAGAGATGCCAATAAACCTAAAGGAAACAGGAGTGGTGGTGCTTATTGTCATCTAATGAGTTGGAACAATTGCTTTCAGCACACCACACAAAGTTTACAGTGTTTGGAAAAATCATAAAAATTACATTATATAATTTTAATACTCAGTTAATTTTCACTTTTTTTTTAAATGTCAAAAAAATATCTGGTAAAACGATCTGGTAGGTATTAAAAAAAAACGTGCAAAATGTGAAGAAAAAAAACAAACCAAACAAAAAATACAAATTAAAGCCATTAATAGATGATTTCCCATAACCTGCTCTTTTGCCTTCTAAAATCTGAAATGTCACATTCCAGCCAGTGAGCTATTTACATCTCAGAGGATGGCAGGAGGACTGACGGGTTGTGGATGAGAGCTATTGAATGACTCAAGTCAACAAAGCTCTCTGTGGAGACAGAAATCAATATGAATAATTCCTGTGTCCCTGTGGGTTGACATTTTGATTGTGACCTTAAACTGAAAGGTGGATTTAATCAAATGCGCAAATAAAAAATAATAATGAAAAGCACACATCAACTCTTCTTAAGTATATTTCTTTATTTACACTGGTTTTCTTCTATTACATGTAATTAGGGGCGCGTCTTTGCATTTGTCCCTGCGACTCATGCTACCCTTATTTTTATTTTTTTCACATTACATTTACCAAGTACTATCTACTTTATTTTGTAAGCATTGCATACTTGTGAAACTAAAGAACAATGATAAAAGTTTTTAAAAATGAAATGCATCACAACTGCAAACACACAAGCACATGACCGTCCGTCTACTCTGACAGCCCAACCAAATAGATTATTATTCAGAAAGAAGCCAGGAGGTGAATGCAAAGGGTAAAAATGCACATTATCATTTAAAAATTTCATTTTAGAAGAGTGTGCTACCTTATACTGTGATAAAATGTGAAAAAGGTTTTAGAATTAGGCCTAAATGAAGCTTCTGGTTTGCTTACAGAAGAAAGAGTGGACCTGGGATGAGAGCAAGTTGATTGTAATGCAGGATCCAATTTACAGGTAAGATTACCTGAGTGTCTGCTAGCATAACGTTAAATTAACCTCATCTAATAAGTGGAGTTTTTAAAAGCTTTTCCAAACAGCGGCAGTTCTTTTGCTTTCCTTCCCCAAAGGAATTTTATCTGAACTTGATTAAACATTCTGTGCTGGTTCAAAAATGTAGGCGTTTTTTCACACCTACCTTTTGACATTTTGGAGAAACAAAGATATGGTGGCTCTTTGATGTTCACTTTTACTGATCTCTTAGAACAATGTTTTATTGAAGCACTCAAGATTGTGGAGGAGATTGTACGCAACACAATACATTTTGTGGGTGTGTGTTTTGACTAAGGCACTGAAAAATACCACATCACTACAACATATAGAAATAAAAAAAAATACAAATATGAAAATGTTCAGAAAATGTGTTTAGCAAGCTCCGATTTGTTGCAGATAAACGTACTAAAACCTTTCATCTGATGGAACTCATTGACTGAAAATTGTAGCTTTTTTTTATTTACATTAGACTTTTCCACAATGTTTTAATTCTGTATTTCCTTTCCTTTGACTTATTGTCTCACTTCCAAATTTTTCTCTGCATGAGTTCTGCAATTTGTTGAATCCTTTTATCGGGGTAAAGTCATATTTTGTCAGACATCTGACAGAAAACAGTTAGCCTTTCTCAGATGCCGTGTGTCTCACTTATGTAAACGGCTATTGCACAACTCCAACATTATCTGCAAGCTGCATATGAAATGAATGTTTGATTGAAAATGTTAAAATCTGTATTCAAAAGTTTGTGGAGGTGTTAAAGTTGCATTAACAACGCAGCCCATGTACTGAGTTCAGACTGATCGAGAGATAGATGAGCAGGTACACTTAGTGGAAACATGTCATGAGAATTTAATTACAAGCGTGTTTATGTAGTAGGAGGGCATATCCATTAGCCTGACATGCCTGCAGGCTGTCCTCATAACTCAAGGCTATGGCTGTAGCCATAATCTTGAGTTAATTCAATTCATTTGCTGCAGGGGTGTTGACCTTTAAATCAGCTCTCTGTTGTCTGTCAATACACACAAGCATAAAGTTTCACCGTCCCAAGACGCAGTTTATGATGGATCTATGCTTATATATTTATATAAAAATGACTGATGGGTGTTTTAGCATGTCCAACTCAAAGACGTTGTGACCTTTCTGGTTTTGATGGAAGGACGGAAGTGTACGATTAAAGCAGTAAATACTGTTTATATTCCATAGAGATGAAAGAATAAAGTTGAAACCTGTTTGTGCCACACTTTAAATTCTGCATTCGCGCACACTGACACACCCCTCCCAGCCGGTACAGCTCTGAAGCGCATCCGGGAGCCCGTTGGGGGTTGGGGCTTTTGGAAATGATTCTGTCAGAAAGATGGATTCAGCCCTGCTGTCTGAGTGAACATCTCTGAACTTGGGAGTTTTGTTTGGTTGGAGACACTGTGACTTGCGCCACACATTTTTCTTACATTTTTTCTCCCTCTTTCACTATTACAGTAACAAAGTTCTCTAAAAAGAGGTGGACAAGTGCAGGGACAGAGAGAGTGAGGCGGCGTGTGATGGGTATGCCGTATCCATCAGTCACTGTTTCTTGTTAAAGTGAGTCTGACATGTCCTGAGATCTGTTTGAGTGAGTTACAGGATGATTGTCTCCACTATTCCCTTATTCTTTCAATATTGACCTCTAAAGTCATTCTTTAGTGGCTTGAAGACATTTACATATTTCCAAGGCTGACATGAGTTGGATTGTCTTTAGTTTGTCCAAGTTTAAAAAATTCTCTACAATGGAGTTTAATAACAACGGTCTTGATGGATGAATGAGTAGATTTGTATGGACAGAGGGCACCATGAAGCCTGAATTGTCTGCTATTGCATTCATTTTTGTAACTGCAATTCCATGACAGGTTCATGATGACTTTGACCTCTTCCTGTCAAATTTCTGTCATCACTTTAACCAGTTTGACTCATTTATTGCATATTAGCTTTCCTTTTTTTTTTTTTTTTTTGCATATTGGATAAAGCAAAATGTTGACGGGGGAATATTAGTCTTTTATTTATTAGTCTGTTAATATAATTATATGTCAAGGATGAACTTTTGTAAAAAGTGCTGATCTTTGAAAATGTGACGCATTTTACCATAGCTGTGATTTACAGATTCTCTTCTAGAAGCCTTAATACTGTTTAATTTATCTACGGAGTAAACACATCACTCCTAATGTGCCATTTACTCAGCAGTGCGATTTCAGGAGCAGATCTTTCCTTGCATTTAGTTTGAGAATTGTCAGATGCACCAACTCTTAATACAGGGTGTCCAAAGTTGGTCCTAACATGTCCGTAACCTGCATGTTTTAGTTTCCTTCCTGCTTCAACGCCCTAGCAGTAACCACCTCCTCAGCAGTCTTCTGCAGAGGACTGCTAATGAGCCGTCAACTGATTCAGCTGAGTTGCACCAAGAAGAGAACTAAAACACGCAAGGACGACTGACGTTGGACACCCATGTTTTCATGTGTACAAGTTAAGCAATGAAACAACCTTTTTCAAACTTAGATCCATTCAGGCTGTTGTGTAAATATTGCATTTCCTGTGTGTGGTATTGAGTGGTGTGTTTCAGAGCTTAATTTCAAATGCTGACCCCTCATTGTAAAAGGGAGATACGGCCATATAAAGGCTGTGAATTAATTAGAAGGCTTCATAGGGTCATTTTTATAAAACATTGTGTAAATTAAACCTTTTGGCTCAAAGTATGAATAATATGTTTCAAAAGGCTAATCTGATAAATATTCATTTGTGTTTATTTTTATGAATGTGAGGGAAAAAATGCATTTCAAAGACCCTGGGTGGTTTTAAACACTCCTGTGAGGGACTGTTGTTTTTTTTCCAGTTGCTGAAGAGCTGGATGCTTTAAATCTGAATTATTTGTGAGGGTTTCCTAAATGCTTAGCATATTTCTTTTTCTAAATATTCTTTTTTTTCTTTCTTTTTCTTTTTCTAAAGCTGAAAGCTGCCTGACACTGAATCTGTCCATCACTTCATATGAAAAAAGAAAAAGAAAAAGCTTGCTGGTATGTGGGTGGCACTACCATCATGTTCAGTAAGATCTATTGTTCAGTTTAAGCCCTTCCAACACCGATAGATGTAGTCTGATAATTGGCTGGTAATTCTTAAAAAAATACAAAGCTGATATTTAAAGCCAAGAGTCTTCAGAAGCAGATTTTTGTCCATCATCCTGGTATTAAATATCAGATAATTGGGGGATCCGGAGAAACTATATTGGAATTTCAGAGTAAAAAATCAGGAAGAGCTACTGTGGAGATTTCCTTTTAAAAGGTGGCTTTATATTCCGGTTGATGTGCATACTGAAACTACTGTGGACAGTTGCTTGCAATTGCTTTTCTAACAGATAGACATGATTAAATCTTTGGCTGCCATGTTAAATAAGCAAAATAAATCATGCTCGATGATGATTTTGGGAACATGGAAATGGTATTGAGGTCACATGAGTTTCCTCTTCTAGAAGTGACTAAAGCTCTCTTTTTAGATTTGTAGCATTCATCATTGCTTATGTAATACAATATAATAGAATGATCTTTTTACTGGCTTTGTCCATTGTCTGCTTTGTGCTGCACTCTAAACCAGCATGTTAGATAGTTTTGGCTGTCAGTCACACAAAAACGGCTGTTTAATCAGAGCACTTTCATATCATCCTATGCCGTGCTGACTGTCGGATTTCATTTTTTTTTTTTCTGAACAAAATCTTTTAAATTAAATAATAAAACCCTTCAAGCTAAAACAATGCATTTATAGAGAAAAGTTGCAGTTTCTCTAAAATGTGTTTATTAATCTAATGCTATATTTAAATCACATCATTAAGGCACATCATGTGCATAAAGTTTGTTTAATGTCATGTCACATCATAATCAGATTTAAATGTGTTGTTTTTTTTGTTTTTTTTTTAGCTCAATCCTTCTCTTAAAGTTAAATCATAAGCAAAGACCCTAACTGATGAAAGTGAGACCTTCGGTGTATGGCGATGTTATGTATCTAAATTGGTTTCACACAATTTGTTTGCATATTGTTTTCAGCTGAGTGCTTGATGTGATCTCCTGAAATTAGACATGAGACCTGTTGCAGATGAGCTGTAATTTGTTTTAAAGATGAGATTCAGCATGAGAGAATAGATGTGTCCTTGACTTCTTAGCTGCACATATCTGTCTATCTTGATTTACTTCCTCAAGTAGAGGAGTTAAATAATATTGTTGTCTTTTTTTCATGAGCTATGGTAAGATAGAGCAGGAGATGAAAAGATAGATTTGAATCTTATTTCCCACAGTGTAGCTGCTGCTCCCAACCATCATGGCAAAGAATTATGTAGTCACTGCACTGGCAACAAACTTAAATTTTAGACAAGAATAAAGACAGCTCTTGTTCTGGTGATACAGAACCTCCATAGCCAGTAATAACATCCCCAACATCCCATTTACCCAAGTCCAGTCCTGTCCACAAAATGTATGTATTTGACGTAAATATCATATTACAGCAATATATAAAAAACAAGTTAGTTGTTTTTTTTTACAGGGTTTTTACACATTTTCCCTCGAGGTATCAACAAATGTGGAGGGCATGGTAAAAGAAAAACAAAAACCCTGAAGCGATTCGAACGAAAAGGACTGGATATAAAATGTTTATGGCTATCTTCTTTTCTGTTGGGTTTGAGACCAAGGTTCAGCGATGTCAGATTTTTAACTGACATCGCTGAACTTATTTTTGTATGAAGCCCCACAGTCTATCGACTATCACTTGTAATCACTATAAATCCTAGATATAACATTTTAGAACAGAATTAGGAAGTGACTGTTTTGGATGGAAAGTAAAAACCAGGGAAAGGTTGGACGGTTTTTTCGTTATGTGTGTGTACATGTCAGTCCTGGTTGTAACTTCCCTGGGCTTCAGCTGTGGTAATTGCCGTCAGCCTCCATGAAGCCGCCCGCCCTCGCCGCCTGTGAACAGTCTGTCCTAAAACTGCTCAGCTCTGCCCCTTCCTTCTTACTTCAAACCTTCCAGAGAGAAATTCACACCCAGCCAATTAGAGTCAAACTTCTGTTTGTGTGTATGTCAGAAACTCCCTGATTATCTGATATTTGAAACATGTTCTGATGTAAAGTATGCACACACACACAAGCACATTTTGCTTTGATATTTGAACTTATTACACACAAATGCACACCATGAAGATTTTCCTGACGCAGTATTACCTAATACAGTCTCTGTCTTAGCTGAAGCTCAGCCTTTTGTACTTTTAGATCACAGCCTAATCGGGCTACATTTGATGAAATCTTTTAGCGTATTAACTGTACTGAAGTAAATCTCTGGGGGAGGGGAGAGAAGGAAAGAGCAAGAGATTTCCACTGAACTGAAACACCCTTCAATGATACCATCTGATAGCTCTATTCCCCTAATGCACACAGAAACAATCAAGCAGTTTTTGTATCCACAATTTTAGTGTAATGGAAATCAGGAGCAATATATGTATATAAAAGTTTTTTTTTTTTCCTTCTGATAGATTTATACACCAGAAAAAAGTATAAAAGGTCTATGTATTATTTTGAGTAGTGCAAAGCTTTAAAAAGTAGTCCCTTTAAATTAATCAATAATATATGAACTCAGTACCAAAAGTTGCTTTCTCTTAGCTTCTTTAAACTTTTTCAACAAACTTACAAAGGTTAGAGGAACGACAAACAAACCAACATTTCAATATAACTGATTTCTCTGTGTAAGTTTGTTGAAGCACAGTGCAGGAAGAAGTAGACTTTCAGGTACATTAGGTAATATGGGTAAGTAGGTTGAATTAAAATTAATATCAGTTATTTCTTCCTTTATTTGAACATAAACTAGACAATTTTATTCATAAATGGCTAATTTCAAAATCTTTCTGCTTTCTTGTTTAGATTGAGAATGGTAGAAAAAAAAGCATGACAGGAAAGTACTCATCCAAAATACAATGTAATGGAGGCTCAACAAAAACAATCATCACGAAGAAAAACAATAGAGCTTTTATCGCAGCATAAAAACAGTGATGATTATTACTGTGACATTTTAGAGTTGGCATCTGCTTTTGTTTGCCTGACAGAGATAAACGTAATGTTACCCAAATGTCCAACATGTTTGCAAGTAGGACTGCAATTAACCAGTAATTGATTATTCTGTCAGTTATTCTGATGACCAATCAGAATTACTCATCATATCTAGAATGTGCTTTTTAATCTTTTAAAAAGCACATTGTGCAGATTTTTTTTTTCTTTTGACCACTTAAGCCTTTTTTATAGAACATTAGAAATGCAAATAAACAAACATTTCAATTCCTTTGTAAGTATAAAATTTCCTTGCCTAAGATGCAATTACATAGTGTTCCTTCATGTACGCTTGATCCTTTGTTGCAAAGCATGCATCTGAAAATTAAAGATTACTTCTAACATCAACATGTAAATAGCTCAGCCCTTTCTGCGTGACCTAACATCAGTACACTGTAACTAACTGATTAAGATCTGGAAAGCAAAAGGTGGTTTTATATATATATATATATATATATATATATATATATAGTCACCAATAAAACAATGTATTCCTCCTTAAATGCTTGCTTTACAATTAAAACATTGTATCTGTAATAAGATAAAGATTAAATAATCATCATTTGATCATGTAAAATTACCTCAACAAAATTTAATACAATATAATAAATTAAAAACATCGTGTGACCCTGAGTGGGTTGTTAAAGTGAGAAGAGTGGATAAAAAATACTGTACAAACCAGGAACTGAATAAGTGGTCATTTGAAAGGCACTCAGCTGCTAAAGGCCATAATTACAGTGTGTGTATGTATACGTTTGTTTTGTATTTCTGTACCTGTGAGGAGTGCATGTCCCCACGAGGATTAAAAATAGAAATATTTACAGTTACTCTTAAGGGTTAAGGCTTAGCTTCAGGTAAAGGACTAGAAAGAAAATTCATATGAATTGACATAACATGACAACAATGACATTGGGTAACGATCATTTCCCTGACTACAGCCAGCCAAAGATTTAAAGTATAGAAGCACTTATTTCTACCACAAGACTCCAATTTTTTGTAGTTTGCAGCAGCAGCTCTCAATTCAATGTAAATGACAACGGATAGTTTTCAAAGAGTGTTTCCTTCCTCTGTGCCCACTGATTGCTCTCTGTTGCCTCTGGGCATTCTGTCTGCATTCACGTGTGAGAGTTTGGGTGACCTTGGCTCGTGAGTCTGTATTAGCAACAGCATCACATTCTCCTGAATGAAACTGGGTGCGGCAGCTGAATAGCATTTGTGTTTGGAGCCAACTTGGACACTAATCAGCAAGAATGTGTTTTGGTTGCTTGTCTTTAGAAGGAAGGGTGCTGGGTGAAGGACGCTGGTTTCTTGTTTGTTTGCATCAGTTGAAATGAAAATTCAACACACATTATCAATCTTTTGCCAATTAAAGAAACATTTCAGTCTTAATGGAAAGGTCACAACTGGAAAGGCTTGATAAGTAATGGAGGGTGTAATATAAAAAGAAAAAAAAAAGTTTCTTGGACTTTGTGCAGTGTTTTTTTATATATTCAATTGATTTGTGGTGTCTTTGAATTTTCACATTACACCTTCAGTGTTTGTCAAATTACTGAAACTCAATCAATTAGTTTTCATGTCTAAATAACATAACATTAAAGATTGTCGCTCAGTTTGTAATAAATGCAGATGGACAAATAATACACAAGCACACATACAAGTAGTTATTGCACCAATCTCTTAATTAAAATTAAAAATGTCATGTTTTGGCAGTGTTCAGTGTGGACTGATGTAATAAAGGTACAAAATATTTAGAAACTGTTATTTAAATAATCTTTAGGATAATTAATTTCAGATTTGCCAAATATGTTTCAAGATTTGAAGTAGAGCTGATCTAACTTGCAAGAAAAATATATATTTTTTTAAAAAACACAGTCCCCTTCTCTGCTTAATCATTTTTGTTTCAAGATTGTAATAAAACCATGAACAAAAAACACTAAAATAAAAGAAATTAAAAAAATAACATGTGAAATGGACAGAAAATTATTGAATTGAAATTTGAATGTTTTTGAAACTGTAATCTGAAAAATTATATATTTTGAAATGGAAAACATGCTTGAACTCATTTTTTATACTCTATATATATTTATTCTGATGGTGTTGATTGAAACAATAATCATGCAAGAACGTAAAAAAAACAAAACAGTAATATTAAAGTGTTTGGTTTCAGAATGTGAAACTGACTCTAGAACTTGAGACTAGAAGTTTGGCTTCTGATTTGAGATTGTGTTTTTGCAATACCAAACGCTGGGCAACTGATGTAAGATTGAAAGCTGGAGGGAATAAAGCTTAGATTAGCTGAGAGAAGCCAAGCAGAGCTGAATGCAGAGATGTGGAAGCCCAACTCACCAGGAGAATAGGCTGATGGTATCATACTTGTTCCAGACAGAAAAACAAAGGGAGGGAATCCAGGCTAGGGATGGAAAGCTGTGCAACATCTGAGCAAGCTGCAAAAGGTATTTGTGGCTGGAGACTACCAAGAGTTGAATTTAGTATTACAAACCCTTGTTTTATTTTGTTTTTATTTATTTATTTATTTATTTATTTTTTTTCAATTTTAGGTTTAATTCAGATTAGGTATTGAGCAGCTCTGCTTTAGTCCTCTTCTCTAATCAAAAATACAAAGTAAATTCAGAGAATTTCAGGTCTAGTTAATTAGAATGCCATTAAAAAGTTAATTCATTTCAGTAGTGATGAAACTTAAAAGCACTACTGAGCACTAAGGAAAACGTTGGACATTTTTTTTTTCCTTCCAACTTAATAGGAAGCCTGATATGATATAGATTTTTTTTTTCACACAGTGAGATTTTTCAACCGTTAATTTCTATTCACATTGATTTTTATGGCTGAAGGCTAATTTAAAATAATTATATTGCATAAGAGAAGTCATTAAAAATATTTTAATACTAAAACATAATTGCTAAATAAGCTGGCTGCTCTCTGCTGTATCCAACTGTAATAGTGGAAAGTTGTGTGGAAAGAAAAGGTTGTTGAACAAAAAACAGAGGTGCATCAGCAACAGGGATGAGTGTTGCTGCAACCTCAAGAGGATTTCAGACCAAATCCTGGGCCGGAAATTTAATAAAACATTAAATGTATAAATGGTTGAATGACTGGATTGTTGCTTAGTTGTCCAAAGTCTACTTATTTATTTACTTTTTTTTACTTTTCATTCTGGAAGGTTGATCCCAGAAATTGGTGGGAAAATGAAAAATACCAAAACCCAATAATGCAGATGAACTAAAGCCTACTTTAGTTCATCTGCACCTTTGGCTTCCTTAACCACTCTGGAAAGCCCTGAGCTGATCATCTCCATGTAATGCCGTGGATGCAGTAATTCATGCAGAAGGAGCCTCAACCAAGTATTGACTGTGCATGCTGAACACCACGTGGGGAGACTTTTTTATTGGACTAACATTGCTGTATTTATTTTTGCTTCATCTTATATATGATTCAAATGTACAGAGACTTATCAGCAAATAAACAGAAAGAGACACTTAGAATACACCCCTGACTTTGTTTTAGATTTTACAATTGAGTTACTAACAGAGACTGACCTTTCTGTATACCGAAATTGAGAAAATATTTAAGAAAATATTTAAGGTGTAGAAGGACACAAATGTGTACTGTTTTATTAGTCTTTTTAAATTATTATTCTTTCCCTTATAAAGATTTAATTTTATTTTTTAAATCACTGACATCCCCTGTATTCAATAAGAAAGGAGAGCTTACGTAGTGAAAGAGGAGATCTAAAATGTTGTGAAGGAGTTTGCTTAAGTTCTCCTTTAGCTCGGGAAGATAAGAGAGCAATGATAATGAGAAATCTAAACTGTGCTGCAGTTTGACGTCACCAAGACATTTTCACAGCAATGTGTATTTGCAGTGCAGCTATCTAATGTTTCTTTCTGTTCTAAACTCATTAGGTTTTGAAATTATTTAGAGTAAATACCCATGATAACCAAGGTTTTTTACTTCATATTGGGGGTTTTGGTTAGGAGATTAATAATAAAAGCTGATATTACCATAAAAACACCTCAATACTCATGTTTTCACATTCAGGGAAGGTTTTTTTTTGCATGTTTTTGTCTTGTTCTTCTCAGATCCTGGTAGAGGTTGGAGTTGTTACTGGAGCACACTCTGCAGGAATGTCAACAGATTTATCCGCTTCTCTCCCTGTGATCTTATGTATAAGCTCCACATCAGCTTTGTTTCTCTTATTCATGGCTTGTTGCTTCTTCCGTTTGTTTTCCCGTATTCAACTGATGTTTTATAAGATTTGTTTTTCTTCTTTCTGCCTTTCATTTCTCTGCTCTTCTGAAAAGAAAGACAGTTGCACCATTCTGTTTCATCAGTCCTGTTTTTTTTTTTGGATTAAAACTCCTGCCACACATTTGATCTGGTGACCTTCAGAGAACCTGTCTATTCTTAAATTCTGTGGTGCACATGATCTCTAGTCGGTGAGTTTTGTATGACTTGTGATTGGCAGGTTGAATATTGAAAATTCCTTTCTAGGAAATGTATTAAAACTAAAATCTCCTACCAGTTTGATCTTGTTGAGTTCAGTAAAAAATAAGATTAAGGTTCAAACTATATACTTGATGCACAAATGAGAATTATACCATAATCACTTTATGTATTTTGGATTCAGAATTTCTCCTGCTATCAAAATAAACCAGCACCACTTGTTTTCTTTTCTTTTCTTTCTTTGGAAATAAAACAAAGTTTCATAATTCCAACAAATCAATCAGTTGTAGAAGTTTTTATTTTTTTTTATTAAAAAGACACTATTTGTTTAACATGATGACTGATTTTTCCGTTTAGCATGGAAAAAAAATATTAACATTAAGTAACCAGCACAGAGACAGAAAGCAATGATTGATGACAGACAACATTAAATGTTTTTGGAGGGCATCTAGATTTGAAATATGCTGGTAAACATAAATTTCAAACTTTGCTTGACAAGTTCTCTTCTTTTACTGTTGCAGCTCCTCAACGTAACTTACAGTATTCCTGATAAATATACATGCATATTCCATGAAACTAATCTTTGTTCAAGATAAGGCTATTTCAGCCTTAAAGTGCTGCTTTTTTCTTTTCTGTGCTGTGAGCAGAGTCTTCACTTTGACTCTTTGATTTGTGCTTCTTCTAAACTGAATGGGGTCAGTATTTCCTAGTGAGCACCAGCTAAATGTGACTAATCCAGTTAAGTATGATTTATTCTTCCCTTACTTCACTTTTTCTAGGAGATTTGGCCTAGAAAAAGACAACGGTACATGTCTTTTATTCTTCCATTTTACAATGAAATTGATTTTAAACATGGATTAAATACAGGTCATGTTATGTGTTTGTAAAATTAGCATTCTTAAGCACAGTGCTCATCTATCAACTAGAGACTGTTGTTCCCGTTCTCTTAAACTCATGCATAGAAATGGGAAGTTGAGATCCACCGCAGTCACTCCTGTAGCTCCGTTGAGGAAAAACACCAGCATAAATAATTACCTCCATTCTTGAACAGTTTTGTGGTTTGTGTTTCAAAGTTTCATTCAGTCTTTTGTACAGAAGAAATATAACTTTAATGACCTCATTTCACATGCGAGAGCTCAGAATGTGCTTTTATCCAGGCACAGGCATTTATGTGTTATTTTAGTGAAGATTGCAAGATTCTTATATTAAAATAAAGCTGAGCTGCTAACCTTTCTCCTTGACTTAAATGAATTTAATCATCCAGCTGTCTGCTCCATGATTAAGCCTGTTCAGATTTGCCAAGTCTGTGCAATAAAATTTCCATGCTTTTCTTTATGTTGGCAAGCAGAGTTTGAGCTGACACAACATCTTTTCTGATAATGAACCTGTACTTCTGCCACTTTGTCTCTTTAATCAAAATACTGCTCTGTCTGTACTGTGTGGTTAGGTTACATCTGTGTCAGATGCATCCTGCTCTGGACAGCATTTTAGGTTCAGGGCCGTTAACTGGGCTGAGGAATAAAATGTAGAGGAAGAGGTGTGGAGCTTTGTGTCTGTTCAGAATTACTTGTTTTTTTTTTTCTCAGAGAACAGTGATTCTGAGTGTTCAAGTGTTAAAACACTAGATCTGTACAATATATTGTGACTGAATCATCACATGTGCATACACAGTATTAATATAGGAAGGGACTGTTTATACATTCATTTTATATTCCAAGTGTTATGATAACATAATGATAACTTACTGAAAATTAGCCTATTTCTTTTGAAACGTGGCTCAGCAGAATCATTTTAAGAAGTAAACAAATGAAACTGACATGAATAAAAATGATGGTACCTTTAGAAAAGATTGAAACTAATTAAACCACGGGGACATGTTAAACTAAGGTGTTTTTAAGCTTGCAATCAGTCAGTGTGCCTATTTAAAGGGTGACTTGTCACTAGGCTGTGTGGTGACATGGTGTGGACCACACTGAACATGGACCACAGGAAGTGAAGAAGCGAGGTGTTCCAGGAGAATTGGAAAGAAAATTATATAGAGGTATGTAAAGGTATAGGCTGTAAGGTCATCCCCAAGCAGCATGATGCTCCTTTGACTACAATTGCACATATTATTCAGAATTTTAGGCCACAGAAGGAAAAATGATAACAAATTGAAGAGAAGGACAATACAAATGGCAACCATAGAAACCAGAAGAAAATCCAAAGAAATTAAAGATGCACTCCAAGGTCAAGGTACATCGGCCATTGCTTGAGCCAAAGTGGACTTCATGGGAGATGACCAAGGAGGACACCAATATTGAAAGCACAGCATAAAAAAGTGAGACTGGAATTTGCCACAGTGGATGGTGACAAGCCACAAGGCTTATATAAATATAGAAATATTTTCTGATCACTCATGCTATGGTTTATGCCTCAAAATATTACTCGCACCATATAATAAAATGGTAAGCAGTTTCCACCAGACTCAAACAATTAAAGAGCCTCTCTACTTCAACCAAAATGGGATGCTTTCATGGCTCTGAGACGAGATTCTCCTGTGCTTTCAGGGTGACACTATGCTGTAGTTCCACATGTTTCATGTTGCAGAAACTGAAGCTTTCAATGATTTCCAATAGGAGGACGTTTAATGTGGAGAGATATTTAATACCGTTCAGTTCAGATTTCATGCCCGAACATGATGCTCGTGCTGCAACAGGCAAACACAGACATCTAAAGTCTGATCTGGCACAGGCGCAATATTGTATCGATCGTAAGTAACTGTGCCACTGGTGATGATGTGTGTGTATGTGTGTGTTGCCTCTTTGCTTTTGATTTATAGCTCCTGTGTTTTCACGGGCAGCAATTTATCGGAGGAAAAATGATCGAGGCATTCTGCAGCAACCCCACTTCATTACTCAAACATCCTATCGCAGGCCTCCTGCGCGATGGATTCAGCCTGTTAACAGGAAGGGCTTATTACCATGGTTAGCTGTTAAGAGTGTGAACGAGTGTGCAGTCATTGAGAATCTGGTTAATCCGGCGTTTCACTGTCTGTTAATAGTTACTCAGTGCCAGGCTGAGGTGCTTTACATTTGTACAGCAGAAGCTGGCTGGTCTGTTGGTTTTGTGTTACTGAGACTTCAGTGAGTTTAATATGACCTAGTTAGATTGTTTTTTTTTCCTGCTCCCACCTCAACACTTAAACTCACTGAATCTTATTGTGTTCCCCTCTCTGATTCTCTCACAGTTCATGGAGGATCTCCAAATAAGTATTTTCCTTTAGGTGTACTTCACCCACGCATACTCTGCCTTATTGCTCCCTTTTCCGTTAAATGGCTGCTCTGGTTCACTTCAAGTTAGAATCGTCTGTTCTTTTTGTGAATTATGGTCAGATTTTTATGTCTTCTTTCATTCTGCTTGTCAGATCTTGTGCACAATTCTTTAATAGCAATTATTCAAACCAAATCTGATAATTTTGTGCCCTTCGGTTTCCTTTCTTGTGTATCTTAAATAAATGTATGAAAATGTCTCATTTCCATCATTAGCATACCTATTTTGAATGGTTTGCTCCCTTTTATGCAACTTCTCGGAATTTGAATCCATAGACATGAACGTCATTCATTGATTTTCAGTGCAAAATGCCCCAGTCCTGACACAAATACAATCTATCCAAAGCTAGTATCGACAGTAAATCAATTAAATAAAAAAAAAATCATAAAATATTCAGTTTGTTTATTTTTTGAATAATGATTTTCACAGATTGAGTAATCTGTAAAATACAGTTGTTACAGTCTGACAGTGCTGTCTGTCAAACAGTGTCCATGATTTGACAATATCTATTGTTCCACTTTCAAACAATACTTTGTTGAAAAGGCAGAGAAGATACACAATTTCCTTAGACAAGGACAGTGACTAAATGTGCTAAAAATACATCAATAGATGTCTGCTTTTTGGAGCAATAAACTCAGAAATACAATTTGATTGAAGAAACTAGAGGTAATGTTAACTCGTGAAAACAGAATAAGGGATCAAACCCATGCATTCCTTATTCAAGTCCCTTGTCTTAGATTCAGAAACTAAATTCCTATGCCTCCAACTTTGCCCAAAGTACCAGCTTTCCGGTTGTGCAAAACCAAATTTCAAATAATAATTTCTACATATTTTGGAGACACTGTGCACATGTAATGTTTTAATTGTAATCATCCTTCAGATTTGCTGTTAATACACACTAAGCAGGAAAAAAAAAACATATTTAATTAAATTTAACAGCATGTTTATATTATGCATGACTTTTAATCTACTTTTCCTTCCACAATGTTTACTGTTGGTCAGAATTATTTTCATTCTACACAGTCAAGCAATGCTGAAAAGAAAAGTTCGACATTTAAAAACCTTTAGTCAATAAGTTGGCCTTTTAGGGTTCATGAAATGTTAATTAAATTGCTCAAAAAAGCCAATCAGAGTTGTGAATAATTGCTCAAGTCCTCACCTACAGATGAAGAGTCTTGACCTTTTCATCTATTCTGTAAGACATTCAATTGTGTTTGACTGTAAATATTACAAAAACGAATAATTGATTCCTGTGAAATCATTTGCTTTTAATGTTTCTCAGAGCCAAAGATTCAAATCTGATATTTTTAGATTTTTTCCTCAATATCTGAATGATCTAAAATAAAATAAAAAACTTATTGATTTGTTTATCCCATTTAGTATAAGAATTATATTTAGCAGAAAGGTGTTCAAGTTGACCCCATATTCTTTAATTCACAGAATACTTTTCAAGGTTGAATTGTGAAACTTTTCCTCAATCAACTATGTTTTTTTATTTGACATTTTCTTGTGTGATTTTTGTCAGCAACAGCAAATAGTGACATATCCTCAAGAGAGGACAGCACGACTGAAAACAAGGCAGACTACCCCTTTAAGTTCAAGATGAAGAAGTTTGCTGCCAGCAGTATTTGCAGTTTGATTTATTTTCACTTTTAACCAGCATTTATGTCAGGACTACCTCTCTTTTTCAAAGCTGCTATCTGTTTGATGTGTCTTCACCTGGATGTTTGGCAGCTGTTCCTCCGAGAGACGGTGGATAAAGATGTATCTCTGCCGTCATCTGTGTTCCACTGAGGGATTTGTCAGCTAAGCCAGCCAGTTAAGCTCACTTTTACTCACTCTCAGCTGCGCTTCAGCAGTCTGACAGCCAGTAATGTTGCTTTGTATCTTTCTGAGACTTTTCCACAGTAACCAAGAGTTGGGCAGATCACAAGAGCATGTCCCCAGCTTTAGAAAAAGCAGAGAATTTCCTTTTATCCTGTTGACTCACTGTGCAGGATTTAAGTGAAGGCCACAAAACAGATAAAAAGGTTAAAATCTATCTGTACTGTAATGGTCAGTATTCCAGCATTGGATAGCAATGATTGTTTATAAGGTTGTGTTAGTATTCTGTTTGTGATTGTTAGCATAAACCTTAAAGCTATTCATGCAATTTAGTTTTCTGTTCCTCCGTAATTCATTAATGTCCATAGAATCTGTTTCAGTAAGTTGTTTATAGGTAAGAACATTTTCTATTCTGTGTTATAATGAAATTGTGAGTTTATAAAGAGGCTTATGTTTCAAAAACATTTCTGTTGACATAAATATTAATTTTGCTGCTGATAGTAATTTGTACCAGACTATACCAATTATATAGTAGCTCAGTTTTTTTTAAAGCATTTACTATGGTTGAAACATATAGAGGGTGCATTTTTATTTCTATTTGCATAATCTATAGCAATAAGGCACTCTTCTGATGGATACCCAACAGGTTTTATGTCAGATTTAGGTGAAGAACTGAGATGGCCATAAATTATTTGTTTTGAAAAAATTCTTTATAGATTTGAGAATTGGTTTTGGAGCATTACCTTTTAAGACCCATCAACAATCCCATGGTACAACAAGGAGTCTTTTACGTCATGTATTCCAACAAGGTTGAGGAAAAGAAACCAGCTCGAGATTTTTCACTGATTTGTCCTGTAGTTGGTGGGTTGCCAGTGAGTGAACCAGGTCATGCCCGTGCATGGCAACTTTGGCCCAGGGCAGCTGCAATGTAGTGCCTTGCTATCATCTGTGTGCGAATATGTTCATGAATGTGTGAATGACTGAATAAAGTGTGAAGAGATTTAGGACGCTATACAAGTACAGGCCACTTACAACCTCCCAGCTCAATGTCTGTGGTGACACAAAGACAAGATTCTCCAGTGGCAAAATAGCTAAATAAAATGGGCATCTGCATAATTTCATAGCTATATCCCAAGATAACAGGAAGACATTGAGTTCTACTTACAAGTGCTTAGAAACTCTAATTAATGTGAGCAATGAATAAAAAGTACTACGACTACATTCTTTCCTAAGGTAAACAGCGATTCCGGGAAATGCAGAATTGTGCCATTTTGAAACTTAAGAGATGCTCAGCTTTTGACTGACAAGAAGCATAACTTTGCATTATTTGTAAAAAATCTGGGCAAAACTTTTCTATGGATATTTTATGATGATATGGGTAAACTGCAACTTGAAGGAAACTCACTGGCTTTCTCTCTTGTATGTGTCTCGTTGGTCATAGTCTTGAGTTGTATCACACATGGCCATTCAGAAGTAGTAGGTTATAGTTGTAAGTACATGCCTCACAATGGGCAAGGTCTAGATCAAGATAATAAAAAAAATAGGCCTGTTTTAAGAATTAGTTTTCTTTCACTTCATTGCCATCTGCTGGCTTTGACTTGGCCATCATTATCCTTCAGTGTTTTTTAGGATTTCTGAAAGTTTTGTTTGAAAGAAAAAATCATTTTCATCCAAACAAATGTGACAGTTCTAATTTAGTCAGCGTCTTAGGTAGAACATTTTGAAGTTTTATTTAATTTATTTACTCTCTCACTATCTGTGTGTGTGCTGGAAAACAGGCCTGATTATGCTTGTTGAATCAGTAAGTAGTTTTCATTGGGGCTTTTAATCATTGTTACAGTTTTCAAACTAATAGATCATTCAGATTCGTGTTACACTGCAGCCACATATTTATAATAAAGACAGGATGTGAAACCAGCAGGTTAAAACAAAGCAAGTAAGGTCCTTGTAGTTTATGTTTCTAAGCTATTACAGACTCACTCACTGTCGTTTTTGGGATTTCTCACATTCAGTCTCGCTCTGTTTGACAGAAAAAAAAACCCGTTTTGGACACTGATGTTTTTTTGTTGCTGACATCTGCAAAAGAAAACTGAGTTTGTTGATCAACATCACACTGAATTTAAAAAAAAAAAAATCTGCTTGCCCATAATCCAAAAAATGTGATATGACAGAATATTTATTTACAGTGTAAACAAAGGGCTGTCACACAGTGGTTTTAAAGGTCAGAAATAATTGTCAAAGAGAAGTTTAGGGTTATAACAGAACCCCCAGTAATGACAACAGACCACAGTCCTAACTCGCTTCTGCTCAAATAAACTGGAGGACCACAAGATTAATATATTTGAACAGCTCTTTGAACAGCCTTTAGACAGCATCACTCAGAAAGAAAAATCAGGTACCGGTTCTTTGGTTCAGTGGTGTTTGTATGCGTGATTGAATGAGTCACAGCAGTGAGCCGTGTCTGGCATTTGACCATCTGCTAAGCTGTGTTGACGAAGAACACCATCCATACGACGCAGCCTCAGCCAGTCTGGCTTCCAGGAAATACACCCAAATAAATACCACAGAAATGTCACTGGGTGAACAGATGAGTATCCTGATTAAAAGTACATAATCTCATGCACAAAAAGCAACATGCTCATGGCCAAACAGCTAGATGTGCATTTTGCCAGAGGCATGTATTTATTTGTGTAACCCCCCTCTTTTTTTTTTCTTTTTTTTTTTACTCTTGTCTGGTTTTTCATTGTCTCAGTGTGATAAATTACTCAAGCCATCCTATACTAGGTCCTTTATTATGACTCTAATTACCCAATTACAAAGCTGTTCTGCCTCATGTGTTTCATACTCTCTACAGTAAGTTGATATTCAGATTCACTGTAATAAAAAGAACAATAAGAAAACCTAATCAGAATCAAGTCACAGACGGTAATAGCAATATAAACAAGGACGTTGTAGTTTAATCAATGTGCTTAGTTTGCACATAAAATATGTAAACATATCAAGACATAATAAATAGCTTTTAAGGATCCATATGAATTTTCTAGTGGGGCTTTATAGAGCAATTAAGAACAGTCAGTAAGTTAAAGGAATAAGCAGCCTATTAAGAATCTGGATAGAGTCGCAGATTGGTTTACTGAAGGCTCTCGCCAAGTCCTCCAAGAGAATACAATAAGAATAACAAAAAGTTTATTATTGCCATTTGTTTTGTTTTTTTCACACTGAAAATGTAAGCACAAATATAAAAAAAAATGAGAACAAGAGACATGAAATCCTGCTTTCAGACTGCAAATGTGTGCTTTTTTTAATTGTGGTATCCTTCAGGGGACAGTTGGGACATACACAGTAAAATTTTATACTTTAGTGACAATATGCATCACGCTCAAAATTTTGAAACTGGGACTTTCAGTTTCAGTTGGATTTGAAGAATATTTAAGAGTAAACTGAAAAGAATCCCTTGAATAAAGCTAAAATTTTGTGTTTGAGAGATTGAAAACACATGCAAAGATTCCAATAAATGGGACTAATGTTTGAAATCAATACAAAAAAAAAAACCTGTTTCCTTAGGGCGTTAATAGATGGAAGACCTCTGAAAGCACATATTAAGTATAATCTTAGTCAAGGATCAAGAATCACTAGAGTACTAAGTAAACCCAAGCAGATGTTAGATTTTACACGGTGTTATATTCTATGCTGCACATTGGTGTCACCTTTCTAAGTTATTGAACTGAGGTTTTGGGAAAAAAATACATGTATGTACTTACATCCAAGTTGATTAAGAGTTAAGCCGTGGTTTTGGGGGTAGGGATTGAAACCATTATTGCTAGGTTGTGGTTTTTACATTAACGATTGGCCTTTATTTGGGATAATTAAAGATGAGGCCAGTGCACTTCTGGATGCATTATTTAATGAGCATCCCTGTGGGGAGATGTCTGTTTATAAGGTTTTAAGGTTTTGGCAAACAACTAAGAATTTTTTTTTGTTTGTTTTGTTTTTGTTTTCTTTATCAATTAGCCATGGAGCCAATGTTGGGCTTTGCACAAGACCATCATATTACATAGTGCTCAAAAACAAAATAAAATATTCATCCGGTCTCGCGCATCTCACAGAAGGGTGGAGAGCATGCAAATTAGTTTCACGTTGCTTGGGAGTTTCAAAAAGAGGTCTGAGTTGTGTACAAAGACCTTTAAGCTTCTAAAATTGTGGCTGGTGTCATGTAAAGCATCAGAAGGTTGTTGGGATTTTCTTTTTCTTTTGTATATTTTTAAGTTAAAATAAAAACAGCCTCATATTCACAGTCTCTTAGATTATTATTATTGCATACATTCAACATTTTCTTCTCCCTTTCATGTTTTATTTTTTCCAGCGATAGTCTGTCATGAATTAGTATGTGCGGATCCCAATACATACACACTTCTTCCTCCTGCAGGTTATTATTTATTGGTTTTTTTTGTTTTGTTTTTTTTGCCTTTCCCTCTTTTTTCCGACTTCTCTCTTCTTGTGTTTACATGCTCTGCAGGATGTTATTTATCTCTTCACAACTGGTTTCTGTAATCTTTCCCCACCAGCAGAACGTTTTTGCACCTAAACCTCGGTTATGTTTACACTTTATTTTTGTTTTTGTGAACTTCCTGTTCCTGGCTGAACAAAAAGCAATAAAAATTGTCTTTCGGATGTATTCAAATAACCACTCCACCAAATTAAGTAACATCTTAACATGTTTGTTTCTTACAAAAAGAAACAAGTTGTACATTAAAAAAATGTATCAGACCGCTCTCACCTCATTTCTCCTTACCACAAAATATGTTTTTAAAGAGCTGCCTTGATTTGTTGGGTTTTTTTTGTACATCCATTCTTAACTACTTCACATTTTGCTGTTTTTTTTTGTTTGTTTAGAATATTCTACGTTTCTCATGACTCACAAGATTTGAAGATCTTCAGCTACATTGCCAGAGATGGTCAGAGCAATGTTTTCCGCTGTAATGTGTTCAAGTCCAAGAAGAAGGTGAGACACACCCTTCCATAAGTTTGCCAAAAACATGAGTTTTACCAGTTTACCATTTTCATTTGATGAAAATATAGATTAAATTTGCTAAATCAATGAGGTTTTATCAATGCAAATGGAAATCTGTATGCTGTATATCAAATTAGATGTTACTAGTGCTGTTTTCACAGCTAAATCTTTCTAAATGGAGTCTGCACAATGTTTTTCAACTGGGCATGGTTGAGACAGTTATCAAACCACTGATATGCCTACTTTTCAACTGTTGCAAAATACTAGTATGATCACTCAGGCTATTTTCTTAAATTATCTGGATTGGATCTTGGATAAGGCAGTCCAGATTTTTTCTGATCTAAAATTGTCCAGATGTTGGGGAAAAAAAAAAAAAAAAAAAAAAAAAAACTGTGAAAATGGCCGTCACCACGCTGCTCAGTATGAAGCAACTATCAGCAATGATTTGTGCTGAAAATGCCTATAATTTGGCTTCAATCTAGCACTGTTATTATGGTAATTAAGAAAGTTAAAAAAAATAAAATAAAAAAATGCTCTTAAAAAACAACCATAGAAGGGTGCAGCCTGTAGTCGATGGTCAATAAAATCATCCAATCGCCCAACCTTATTATCAGATTTATTTAATTAGTCTAAAGTAAAAATATAGATTAGATAACATACTGTAATCACTGGCTATCCTTAGTTGATATTTTTCTGTTTTGTGAAAGAATTTAGTTTTCTTTTTTCAGTCATGTCTTTCATTTCAAGCTTTTTTGCTGCTGTATGCCGGAAATAATTAGATAGTAGAGTGTTATTTTCAGTATTTTCTTGGTGTGTAAGTGCAATAGAGTTGAAAGCAATTCCTCAGTCTCTGTCAAGTTGTGACATCCCATACAAAGACATACTTAGTTGAAGCAGCTGTAATTCCTGTTTTCGATGTGAAGCTGTCATTGCTCAGGTCTGAGAAAAATATTTTTGAGTCCTTTGGGTTAAATTACAGCAAAAAAAAAAAAAATACTGCTAAGAACAAACAACACATAGTTAGACAATGCTCTCCCAGTTTTCCACTTCTGCAGCCAATTTCGGAGGACTTGTCAGTTAAATCCAGGGGTTAGCTGGGTGAAGCACACACTGCCTCATTATCTCTTCCATACAGACTGACATTGACCCATAAGCATCCGGGCACAGACACACACATACACACCCCTACACACACACACGCACGCATGCAGTTTCACAGTCTGAGCAGAAAAATGGAAAGTGTCACATACCAAATGTCTGCTGGGTAGCCAGGATTTTGAAGCCATATGTTAAAGAAACTGTCAGTGTGAATTTGTGTCAAAGATTACAGACAAATTAACTTTGAACGGTGAAGATTTACAGCAAATTTATTTATTTTTGTTTGTTTGAAAATTGTTGATTGTATTAACAATACAATGTGTGATGCACTGGCTACACATCCAGGGTGTGTCCCACATCTCACATTGACCACAATATATGGCCACCAGCCCGCCATTGACCCTGACGACAGACGATGGATTGATAAATTGGTTGTGGTGAAAAATGTAGGGGATGCACATCTGGATACTATTTTCCAAAGCGTCTTTTTGTATACCAGAACGACATCTCCCAAGTGCAGACTGGACTGTTGTAAATCACTGCTTCTAGGAATCTCTAGAAAGAGTCTTCAGAGTCTTCAATATGTCCAAAACCTTACAGCTATCTTAGTGAGATTGCAAAACAATTGCACCGGCTTTGCATCTCCTTCAGGATTGATTTCAAAATCTCTCTCCTCACTCATGAATGCCCATATGGAAATGTCCCTCTGTAACTCAAAGAACTTCTCAACCCACAAACCACAACCCTCTCACTCCGCTCCACTCACCCCAAATTTCTTCAAGTGTTGAGATCCCAACTGAGCTCAACATGAGTTTTCTGTGCCGCTGTTGCTCATCTGTCTAATGCCACAGCTTTTAGAAAGAACCAAAAATCTGTATTTTTAGTAAAGCATTTCAGTCTTTTATAGAATGTTTCTATTTTAACTTCTTTCAATCTTTTTTTTTTTATACAATTCTGTCCATAAGCCTTAGGAGATATTGATTTTGTATAGAGCTGTACAAATAATATTATTATTTGATGCAGCCGTGCAGTAGCTTCTCTCCCATCATCTCTGGTGTGTATTGTGAATCTTGTTCATGGTGAGCCTGTTCTTGGGAGACTTCATTCTGTTACTGGTGCCTATGTGCACCAAATAATACTTTTCCAGACGTGTACCTTTTAATTGATCACCTTGGTCTGTCACTTTTTTTATTTTTTTTACAAATATCTGACATCGTAATATATATAATATTTTTTTTCTGACTTTTCAGTATCAAAAATATGCCACAATTAATATAATGAATCTATGTATTTTGTTGTGTAAAGCTGCATTATTTTACTTGCTAATTTATAACTTTTTGACATCAGAGAATATGCATTTTTTAAATTTTTTAGTGTGTTAAATTAATCTCAAAATTCTGCATATTTTGGTAGAAATGTATTCCTCCATGCTTCATTTTTTTTTTTTTTTCTTTTATCTGCAGTGGCCCTAATAATCTGTTATAGGGTTCTGTTCAAGTACAGATTTATGTAATTATTTTTAAGAAGTTTGATAAAATCTGAGTTAAGTTAAATTAGCAACAGTTTTTGCACTGGTCCAATTTATTTCAGCACCACAGAATTGACTTATAATCATAGCTGTACATACATTCATGCATTTACTCTCATTCCAGTAACAGTCAACGTTGCATGAGTGTGTTCTGAGTGGATAATTGTCGATTACAGTTACGAAGCAGTTAAGTAGAAGACTTAGAAAAATGTATTTCCTTCTGCCAGGTAGAAGGGTATCTGATTTAAATCACAATAGCACTTTTACTGGGCCTGTGTGAAATTCTTCCTCTCCTTCTCCCCAATGCTCTCTCATTCACCCCCCATCGCTTCTCATTAACACTTTAATAGAATCTAATGAATGGGCTGGCCTCTATTATTCAGAATTGAAGTGCTAGTTATAGAGCAGTAAAGTATTCATCCAAATACTCAATTCTTCCATTGCTGAAAGGTCACTGCCTGCGTGTGGTTGTGCACTGTAGTGCTTTTTCTCCTGCAGAGGGAGTTTGAGCTCAGAACAGAGTCAGAGGTGGAGTTCCAAACAAGGGGTCAGAGCAGAGTTTCTCAGTCTGGGTGATGGGACTTCGTACCGGCGGTTTATGAAAGTGAACTTTTCAGGATAGTATTTGATATTTTATAAGGTTAAGATTGTCTGTGATCCCTGTTGGCATTCTGGCATTTATGGCAATTCTGAACTTCACATTTCAGAAATGAAAGGATCAGGTCAGTTCTAGATTTAATTTTCCAAAAGACCTCCCCACTACCCATGCATCCCTGAAGATTAGTTTCCCTGTCTCAGATAGTTTTTATTATTATTATTATTATTATTATTATTATTATTATTATTATTTTATATGTATTCATGTTTTTAAAATGTCCTGTTCAGCAGTATGGTACTGAGAAAGTAAGCATTACAACTTTAGCGATGTTGCTTCACTTGATATAAAACTCTGTGAGACTCTGTGTGGATAAAGTTTAAAGGGAAAGAGGGAGATGAGAGAAGAACAAAAGAAGCATAGAGAGAACACACAACATCATGCCTAGCTTTGACCATAGCTACAGTGATTAAAATATCCAAATTCAGCTTATGCAACAAGTATTTTGATAAGCACATGCCTTCTGTTTACCAGAGCATAAGCAGGGATCCTGCTGCTAAAATCACAAGATTGCATTAATTTACCCAATTTGCTAAAAAGACACTTGCACTTGTACGTTACATAGGACTTAGGGTGATATTTTATGAGAAAAAAATGGAGATTACACAAAAAGATAATTGAAATATATTGATATTATAGAAAAGCAAATTTGTTTGCAAATTTAATGGGATAAAAAAAATTATTAACATAAAGAATCAATAAAAAAGCAGCACAAACACAGAGAGTTGGTTATTGACAAAGTCTCTGAACTCCCCATATCCCAACCCAATTGAGCATCAATGCATTGTTCTTGAATAAGCCTGCTCCATACAGACTCTTCCTAGCAACCCTGAGGGCAAAAGAGGATCATCTCCTTTTGTTATCGAGCCAAGGCACCCTTGGAGCTTCTGTTTTTTTGCCCCTGCAGGACGAAGCTGCCAAGGCAGGACAAGATAAATCTGCACTGCAGTCTAAGCATTTTCTTAGTGAATTAGGAGTTGAAAGTCTCTTCACTGCTTACCTGAAAATCCTAAAGGTCACTCATGTTTGAGTATTTAATATTTTTTCAGGGATTTAAGAGCCTTACCAGCTGATAAGTAGAGGGAACTCTGCACATCTGTTTCTAGAGACCAAATATGGACGAAGAATGAATGAGTGCCAAATTAACCCATGCAAGCTAAAAAAAACAAAAACAAAACAAAAACAGGTTAAAAACAACCTTCATTATTCTTACACCAATATTGTCATCAGAAATAAGAACAGGTGTGAAACCAATCATCTTGTCAAATGCAAACTCAAATAATTGTTACTTTTCAGGGTAAAAACAACCTTGAAACTGTGTTTTCACATAGCAGTTTAATCATAAATCAGCCAAGAGCAACCTCAATTTGAGCTGCCTCCGGTTTATCACAAATCATGATTCTATCAATCAATCAATCAAATTTTATTTGTATAGCACATTTCAGCAGCAGGGCATTTCAAGGTGCTTTATATAATTAAAGAAAAAAAAATAAGAACAGCATGTGACGTTGAATAAACAGTAAGAAAGAGAAAGAGGTTTTGAAAAAAAAAGATAAAAACATACATCAATGCATCTAGTCATCAATATCTCTCTAAAATCAGGCCAGCAAAGCAGAACAAACAGAGGCACATTGTGGAGCACAGCTTGTTTGAATAAGTGTGTTGCACATAAAACAGATCACAGAAAACTCCCAAATGCAGACACACTAGTGACATGTGACACATTTTCTTTGGGTTCAGCTCCAGTGTTTTGTTTTGGTGCAACTCGGTTCTATTCAGAGAACTTGTATATGGAATGAAAAAATATTTGTCAAAGTCCTATAGTTTCAGCAAAAATGTTTCTATATTTTCATTAAAATCCCAATATATTGCAACCCAAAGATTTCTCGGTGGGCAATTAAAAAAAAATAGTCCTGTAACATTAACCCCATCTCTCCTGAAACTCTCAAAGGACAAGAGTGTATAAACTATGGATGGATCAAGTTATTGATCCCCAAAATTCCAAACCAGCAAACCACTCCACTGAAATGATGCTGCCCACCTCCATTTTAAACATTCCCATCATTATACCAGACAGAAAGACCAGAGCTTTTGCTGAAAGACTGTTGACTTTGTGCTTTCCTTTCAGATACAAATTAGAATATAATATATTTTACTCCTGAAACATTTGCACCTGTCCTCTTATTGAACAAGAGGGAAGAGTCCAGGATATTTTTAAAACTGCATGACCGTAGTGGTAGCCTTACACTAATGTTTAATTGATTTTATTGGAATTCTGTGAGACAATAGGTTATCTAGTTTCTGGCTGTAAAAAAAAAAAAAGTTAAAAATTAAACTGTCCTGACAACATTGTATGAGTCAGATAACTTTTGGAAAAAATACATTTTCTCTGCCTCTCCCCTGTGGTTGTACTGTCATCTGCAGAAATGCACCATTCGGTCACAATCAGAGGCAGGGGGAGGAGCTTAGCGCTGTTGATCACGCTCATGTACGGCACTTACACATGAAGTTTCAGTAGCAGGCATTTTCTCTGCTCAAAGTTTAGGAAATTGTTACCCAGCTCATCTTCCCCTCCACAACTTCTTCCAGGACTTACTTGCTGTTTTCCAAAGTCTTCATAATCTTGTTTGTTCATAGATATTCTCTAAGAAACCTCTGACTCCTTCACATAACAGTTGAATTTATTCTATAATTAGGTGACTTTTTATGGTAATTGTTTCCACAAGATTTGATGTAATCATATCGGTGTAAAGAGCACTGAACACAAATACACACCACACATTTAAAATTTTTAATAGTTAAGAGTTTCAAAAAATATACTCTCATACCATAACGTAGACAAGAGGTCTGAAACAACATGAAACAACAATAAAATATGCTGCAATTTGTCGACACAATAAGGCAAAATGAGAAAAAGCTCAAGGAATTTGCATGTCTTTGTCACATTCTTTTCACAGTGTATCACTCTATTAAAGACACTCTCAGTCTATGGTGCACATGTAGTACAAACTTGATGGTCCCCATTCCTATTGAACCTCACATGGTGTCTTTCTGCAGCAAATTCTATGCCATGCAAATTCAGCCCAACTTTTCTTCCATGATATTCACCAAATGATTTCTGGACATACCCGCAGACCCTTATCTTTGCATTTTCTTGAAAAGTTCATGACAGAGTTGCATGATGAAAAGAAACCTCTGTGGGTATTTTCCACAGATGTTTCCACATAGCAGAGCCAAAACCTTGTCACCACTGGCAGGAATGGTTACAAACCGAATGAAAGTATGATGAGACATCTCAGAACTGAAGCGACCACAAAGCATGAGGAAAGCTCGGGGTGGTACATTTTGGAGCTGCGGTGAGAGATGCTTCTGTAGTTGGATATAAAAAGTTAATGGTTTTAGGACTGTTGGAAGATGTTCCTTGTTGTATGTGGTATACGAGTTTAGTTTAACCAAAGCAGTTTGAACAACAGCCCTCTGGCTGACCTCTCCTAATCCAAAGCAAATAAAGGCTTTCAATGAGATCTGGAACACTGCCATAGCTGTGTCTCTGTAAAATACAGGCTAAGCCCCCCAGTTATCATATTGCATCAAGCTAGGCCAAAACAAAAAACCAAAAAAAACTGACAAACCAGAAAGTGAGTAGGTTTTTTTTCCAGATATAATCACAGTACAGGGTCTTATTCTGATACAGCCCAGTTAAGATGATAGAATTTAGTGGCCTCTCAGCGCTTTTTATTGATTAACAATTTCTCAGTTAAATTATCTTTCTTTTTTACCCCCTATCTCTCTCTCTAAGGCTAATTTGCTGTTACCTGTCATAACTGCAGTCTTTTTTCTGTAAGGACTGGATTTAAGTTTTTGCAATTTAGCTCTTTTGAGCTCCCATTGGCTTAAAAATATAACAAGAGTTGTAATATTGAGAGAGGCTGGGAAGTAAGCCAGTAAATATATCAATATGTTGCCACATTTATTTGTCAGCATGACTCCATACAACAATCTCCTTAAGACTTTCCTTCTGCTCAAGTTGATCTATATTTTAATATCTATCCTTAACCTTTCTGCAGATAAATTAAAGACCTTAACCCTTATTTTGCCGTCTAATTTTTGATTTTAAATTGAAATCTTAATGTATATTCTGTATTTGATCAAGGTTATTATTACAAAACAGTGAATGAATTAGTGTTTAACTGTTAACTGATTAGATCCTTAATACAATTATTTTTAAAAAAGTGTAATTAATTCCACATTGGATAGAGAAGGTGAATGAATCAGCTCATCATTGGTGCAGAAAAATATGGCAATGTCTTTAATCAGAGGTGAATCCCTTTCCCCTCTCCCTTTGTTTTCCCTGCCTTTGTCCTGGATTGCATTGTGTTCCCTTTTGTCCCCTTCTCTTTGTTTATTCCAAGACTAAACCTTGGTGGATTTTTCAGGATAAATAATGCAACACACCTCTGACGAGGCCCTGTCCTATAGTTTGAGAGAATTCATCGCTGTGAGAATCGAGCTTGCTGCCAGCTTGATGTATAGAGTAAAGGGAGATAAAATAACAGAGATAGAGGGAAGGTACATTTATTCAGTCTCGCTGACAGAGGAAAAGTAATAGGCAGAGAGAAAAAGACATAGTGACAGATGTCCGGCATAAAAACTATTACACATCTTTGCAGCGGAGCAAAGAGACTTTGCATGTGAGTGACAAATCACTTAGTGGTTCTGTCAGCTGCCAAAACTAGATATCACTGAGAAAACCAGCCCAGGGAAGAAATGTTTAGAAAGGGGACAACTGTCTTCATCAAAAATTAACTGACTATAAAAGATGAGTGATTTGTGAGCCAGTGTCCTTTCAACATTGACAACACTGGGAACATTCTAGCAAGGTTTCATTGGACACGTCAGGGGTAATTCAAGGTTTTGGTATATTGGTATATTAATTACACTATGTAGTGCTTTAATTGGCCAGCAAGCTGTGAAAAAAGTATTAATAATACTGTCAGCTCAGGATTTGGATTTATACCTTTGGCAGAGCAGCCTAAGCAGTTTGTAGATGTTATAATAAAGTTTTGTCACAGCAATTCAGAGCTGCATTGTCTAACAAATGTTCTGAGCTGTTGATCCTTTGCCCCATGATAAAGGGACCCATTAAAATATATTTAACCAGAGGTGTAAAGTAAAACTTTTATCACTGACTGCAATCTCTTTTTTCTGATTCCACTGTGTGCTGTCAACATAGCGCAGTAATTTAGGGACAAATGCAAAGGTCAAATCTACTCTTTCTTCCAGAGACACAGATACGCGTGTGCATACTTTTATCACAATTAAGCTTCACCGCTTTAATTCATCATTCCCTTTTCCCAAAGGAGCACATAAACCATCTGGAGCTTGCACAATGCTTCTGGCACAGCTAAAGTGTTGTAAAGGATAATGCTTTGGTTTCAAAGGTTTGCACTCTAGTTTTAGCATCTCCATCCTCGGAACATATTTTACATCAGTTCTAGATATAGATCTGGGTGTTGAAATATATATGTATTATCTGGTGGTGCCCACACTCCAAAAATATCATTCAAATCATATGTACTTTTAGTCTTATCATATATGAATATAGTAAGTATTTTCCAAGCTTATTTTCTCTCTAAAACAGTCCCCAGTTCTTCATGCTGTCGGTGTGTGTGTGGTATCACTTACAGTTAATGTATACATTACCTGTTTAAAAATGAATTTCAAAAAATAAATCAGAAATATGTTTTGGAAAAAAAATATATTTTCAGAGCTGATTAATCTCTGATCATCTTGTTCTAAACACCTTCTGGACAAATGGATATTCTGCAATTCTACCTAAACTTGCCTATATTTTGCAAGAGAGGGCATGGAGATCAAGTGCTATGACTTTATGCTGAATGTATCCTCGGCCTGAAGCTGCATCCCAAAACCTTGATGTTGGAAAAGCCAGCTTAAATTTCCACATCTGATACAGAGCCTGGGGTTGCACAGCCACGTGTGTCCTTTACACTGCATGGGGCAACATTTAAGCTTGCTTTAAAGTTAGCAGCAAACTTATGTATTTTCCTATACATTTTGCTTGACTTTTAGTTTGTGTTGAATCTGAGGATAAATGGAGTTTGTTGACTGGGCTCAGTGCCTAAAAATAAAATAATGTCCTTTTCTTTTCCGCTGTACAAGAACAAACAAGTAAAGGGGGAAACCTGATACCAAATGGATATCATCCCTTCTTTTTTTTTTTTTTTTACATGGCATGTGAATTTAAAGCAGGGCATCAGCTAGAAAAGTGAGACACAAGCAAACACAGCCAAATCAGTGCATCTGTGGGTAAAGAAACAACTCCATCAAAACGCACTGTGACATTTTAGAGATTAAAATGTAAACGCAAACAATCTTTCTGTGTGGAATATCATAAAGTGATATTATCTGACCTAATGATACAGAATCCACAACAGATTCCTGAACACAAGGTGATCCAGGAGGAATCTAGTGTCTGATCCTGATGGAAATGAGGCTCACTGTGTCTAGACTTGTGAAATTAAGATATTCTGCAACATAAATAGAGAAATATATCTTTCTGTATATTAAATGTTACTTTGATATTAATGAATGTTTTTTTAAAACTTTTGATTTTGTACACAGAAACCTATGCCACTGGCTTAGGGATGGTTTAGACAAAGATCTTAGTTTGCCTTAATTGGCTTTGTCCCCATCCTGTTTAGCCCGTCACACAGGGCAGCTAGTTCTTTTTGTAGACAATACCGAATCACAGTGCTTTGTACTGCTGGAGCAATATGACCTGTAGCTAAAAATCGCTTGAAAACCTGACATTTTGAAAAACCTTTTATGAGATATGGAACCAGAAATTGGCCAAGATGAATGACAAATGTTTGGCTGCTTCTCTTCATTCTTTTTTCATGGCTAGACTGTGAAATGAAAGTATGTTCTTTACGCTGCTTCAAAAGTTTAAGTATTTATAAGAAGGACCATGTGAGTAACTGGCTGTATTTAAAGGCATGGTCTCATGCAGTTGATCAGCAAAAAAAAACAAAAAAAAAAACTGTAGTCTCCATTTAAAGAATTTCTGCAACACTACATGGAACCAAATGTATGCAAATGTAGACAGCATATAAATGAATAATCCGCTTCTTTGACTAACAGCCTTTATCATTAAGAGTGTTGATCAAACCACAGTTTTTAGATCCATCGGTGCTACCAGTTGTGATTTGGTCTTGGCTTACCAAGACCAAATCTTGGTCTTGGTAAGACCAAGATTTGGTCTTACCAAATTTTGATAAGATTTTACCAAGATTTTACACAAGATTTTACCAATCTTGTGATTTTACCAATCACAAGATTGGTAAAATCTTGTGATTTTACCAAGACCAAATCACAGAGAAAAGCAATAAACGTCTCTCTGTTTATTGCTCAGTTTGAGTTCCTACATGCATCAAAGCACAGTCTTTAAAATTAAGCAGGTTTGTTTTTTTCTGTTGTGAAAGTCCCAACTTATTTTCTTTTGCTTTTTCTTCTTTCTCATTCCCCAACCAGAGTCAGGCCATGCGCATCGTCCGGACAGTTGGCCAGGCGTTTGAGGTTTGTCATAAACTGAGTCTACAGCATACACAGCAAAATGCAGATGGAAAGGCGGACTGCAACGGTGAAAAAAATGGTGGCGATTCCTCTGGTACAAACACACAACACACACAACACACACATTCAAAGGTCAATTTGCATCACTTGCACAGCAAAGATACTCATTGTGTTTTTTAATGCTGCTTTGACTTTTTTATTACCTGCTTCAAGGTATAAAGAAGCGGTGATACTGCCTGTTCAGTTGTTTCTCATAAAAAATAAAGGAGGTACAAAAGAGCTACAGAGTTCAGGGTTAGTGCTGCTTTAATCAAAGTTGTTGAAAGGCGTACATGCAATTGCAGAAGCACCTTGAAGTAAAGTCATGGTAAGAATGAGAGACATCTCATGTTTCTCAAGTCTGTCATACAAAGACTGGTATGTTGTCATTTTCTCCAAACCTAGTAAACATTTGTTATAAAAATTAAAGCCTGACATTTTAGACTGTAACATGAGTAAATTACATCTAATCTAGTGTTAACAGCATTCTAAGAAAGAAATGGTAAATTTCATTGTTGCACCTTAACCTTGAGGAGGAAACAAGCTGGCTGAGGTCATCAGCTCATTTGGGATATGAGCCGGTCAGAAGCTCTGGCACCAGCTAGTCTGTTTATCCGTACCATTCATCACTTCCGATAAGAACTTCTGACCCTGAGCACCCTGCCTCGGTATAAAGTGGCTCTGTTTCTATCATGTCTTTTCCTCTTCATCAAAGGTCTGACAGTGCAAGAGATGCTGCCCTAAAAACATAGACATTTTCAGGAGGAAGGAAGTTTCTTCTCTCATTGTAGTATAAAAACTCAGGCTAACCTTTCTTTGTCGTGGGTGACTGGTATTAATTGTCCCTCACAGGAGCACAACTTAAACTGACTTACAGTTTGCAAAAAAATACTACAGTATATAGCATGAAACTATCAAGATTGTATGTCTATAGTTTGTATATAGACAGTGTGTAACACTATGTGTGACACGGCCACAGCGTAAGCAGAGAACTTTTCACTCAGACCACTTGACTCATAAAAAACAATCAAATCGAACGCTCATTATCACATTTTTCTACTTTCGGTTTTTGCACAAAATCAGTCAAAGGTTTGCTGTCCCATCTTTCATTTCAGTTTAAACAGCAAAAAATGGAAAAGCAAGTGCTTTTTTTTGTTTGTTTCAAACGGAAAAACGAACTGCCTGAATATACACGGACCCATTTGCTTGCAACAGTATACAGTTAATTCTCTGCACAATTCAGATTTTTTTTTTCTAAACTCCACACCAACTTTTTCATTTATTTCCAGAGTGAAAGTAACTCATCTAAAATCAGTCTTACTTTTATGCTGCAGTTGCATCAAATAATCCAAGATTCAAAGGTGAAGTGTATTTCTCAGAGTAATATTTCAGAGGGTCTGCTTTTTGAATTAGCTTTCTGAAGATGTTGAAACAAGCCTACCTGCACTAGTCAGTGATCAGAGGCAGCTCAGTCTGGATAAACAGAGATTGGTTTTGACGGAAGAGTCGAACTAACAGCTTGTCTGAGGGGGGAGCAGTTCAATAATGTATGTATGCCTCTTTAAAACAATTCAAATTTCAAAATCTTTCACAGTTTTTAATGCAGTTTCCTAAGTCTATGCCACAAAAACTTTTTTCAGTAGACATTTACTTACATAGAAGTCTGTGTGTATTTACCCTAGAGACCATGTTAGTCTGCTCTACCTCGACGTCTAATGATTCCAAAGACCCACACTTCCCCACTTCCTTTTTAAGGCTCTAGTTTTAGTCGGTGTTCTTGTCTGGTCTTGGCTTGCAAAAACAATGTTCAGAACACTTTGAGTATATTAACCAGCAATTATTATACTCTCTAAGCAGTTCTTTGTAATGTGACTATTACACAAACTGATATTGTAATGATGATGAGGAGGATAACGATGATGACATATCCATGATATGTTATGGAGCCACTATATGGTTGTATTGTGTTTGATTAAACTGATTTTTAATAAATTTAGACTAAATTTGTATAGCAAAAACGGATTGGATGCACTTATGTTGTAAAGTTGATGAGATGAGGATTGTGGATTTGTGCTGGAAAAGTAAACTGAATTTAGTTACTTAAATTATCATGACTAATTTTAGCACTTTGCTATTTGCTATTTGCTTAGAGGCAGGAACCAGTAACTCATCATTTTCCAATGTATTCTTCATCTCCACAGCTAAGCAGGTTTGCCATTCTGGGCTGCCTCTGGTGGTCATGTGACATATTTTTAAATCTTTGTTGCTGAAAAGAAGTTGTCTTTTGTTTGGCCAGATATGTCTCAGTGCTTTACTAGCTTCTTGATTTCTTCAGAACACCAACTCATTTGTTTGACTAATGATTATGTACCCCCATGTTGCTATCAGCCCAGAGAAAACAATATGCATTATAATCTGGATCCAAATGCTTTGATGCTGACATAGAAGTATCTAATCGCGACATGCAGAGGAGGGTAACACTGGGGTCAATGTTACAAATTATTTTACTGTACAATAATACTGATGGGCTGAGTTCTCCTTATCTGCTGCTGACTTCCTGGACATGACGGGCTTTCCCTGGAGCCCCGCGGCATGCGGCTCTGAATGAGTTCTGAGAGAACGGACATGGAGATTTAGCAGAAGAAAAAGTCCACAAACTCTTTAACCGCAGCCGTTCCAGTTATTATAGAGCAGAGTCCCAATGTGTTATCTTCAGAACCCCAAACCCGCCAGAGGGAAGCTCATATTTCACATGCTGATGAGCCCAGAGATCACCCACTGGTTTTGATTGTACATCCACACAGATGTAAGAGGACCCCACATGCATACAGAGAGAGTTCTTTTACATATGCTCTCTCTCACACTGGCGGACTGGTTGCGTGAAATAGCACAAGAGCCGTCGTGCACAGCCAATGAGCTTATCTGGAGAACTAATTATCTCAGCAATAAAAGGAGAGGGGATAGAAAAGTGGAAGATGGCGGATTAGAGAATTTTAAAAAAAGGGGAAGAGGAAGAAGAAATGCATTTTGCAAGGAACCGGGCCTGGGTAAAAAGAGAAGAAACGTAAAAGTTGATTAAAGAGAAGAGGGGATGGAAAACTGGGTTGAGCAGCAGGGAGCGGTGGAGAAAGTAGATTAAATTTCATTGTCAGAGGAAGCATTCGAGAACAATAGCACAGACAGAATCCCGGGTAACAATACAATCTTATTTAACTTTTCAAAGAAAAGAACACAAAATTGGAAATGCTAAACATTGCCATCAGTATTAATGAAAATTTATGTCCTATTTTTTATGATACTTGACATTGTAATTTTTGCTTTGAGAACAAGACATTTAATTAAAGTCTTAAAACTCAATTATGAGAATGAAGAAAGACAATATATTAGCTCTACGACAAGAATGTGATATTACACCCCACTTAAGTAGTTCTAAGCCAAAAGTCATTTTGTAGTGTTAACTTTTTTCTTTATTACTGTACACTCCATTCTTTTTTCTTTTCTTTTTTTCTTTTCACTAAGGCAGTCCCATTTCTTAACTTGTGCTGGAACTGGATTCAATTCTTAACTGGTTGTTTAAAAGAACAAGTTTGGTTTTCTCCAACTAGAGGGCCAGCTTACTGGCTTGTCCTTACAGCACTATAAATAATGTGAATGTGTGACTTCCCGTCTACTCCTAATTATTTAATCCTAAAATAAATTGTTCTTAAATCCTGTAGAGAATCAAGGTGTTTATACGCTTGTGCCATGTTAAAGTCCCAACTACGCTGTGGAAAGAGTACTACACTCCACTAGATACATATTTAAAAATATATTTGCATTTATGTAAATTACCTTTCCTTTTGCACATTACCATCTTCAGCTTTCAATTGAATTGGGATAGAAAAGGTCGCAGGACAATGTGGGGCAGTTGTGGGGAAAGTGCACAAAATTGCCTACATTATTGTTCAATTCCATGCAATTCATTCACAGATAACAAATGTTGCTTCTAACAACTGTAAAAGACAAACAAATCCAATTCATATATTGTCAGTTCAATACAGTAATATGGACAGATTCTAAGTCAAATACATATATTCCGATTTGGTCATAGTTATTAGACAAAGGAGTCAAATTCAGTTCATTGGTTGAAGTTTTGACTTTGCAGCAATTCCTCCTCCTGAGCATTTATGCAGGGCCAGTGGAGAGTGGAGAGTCAAATAACAATTCTGTATTACTTTATAAAGTATCAACACTCATATTTGTATTAACTTTTCATCAGCGAGCTTTGAATAAATAACTATTTCTCCAAATAACACCTAAAATAAGCTCTTCTGTCAATGTAATGAATGTGTTGGTGGACTAGAGGCAAAATTGAGCCGGAAAATTCAGACAACAGCAGGCAATCATGTCAGCAACAGATAGCACAGAGACAGGCAGCAGAGCGCAACACTGATAGCAGGGTTGATGAAAAAAGAGTGGGGGTCGGGGTGGGATAATGGAGAAAGAGAAGAGCGTAGCTGGGAGCAGGTTATCAAGAATGAAATGATTTTGAGGGAAGTCTGTAGCTGCTTGTCAAATTGTTGGAAATTAGGTTTAAGTAGAGGGGGAGGACTGAAGTGGTCATTTTAAAAAGGAAGTAGAGGATCAGTGGGAAAGAAGGAGGGTGAAAATAGTGGATGGTTGTTGTAGCTGGAGGCAAAGACATAAATGTGGATCGGAGAGCTAAACACAAACTCCACTACATGATCAGGTTTAAGCTATTTAAAAAATAACTTACACTGTATTTGCCTGGATTATTGAAAAGAAGGAAACTAAACGAATCAGACATTTTCTGAAAACAGTGTTGCTGCTGATAAAGCTGCTTCTCACTCCAAATCACCCTCTTTTTTTTACTTTGATGAAACTATGTGAGAGTTTAAAAAAATAAAAAAAAAAATAAAAAAATGTCAGTGTGCCATGACAGACCCACCTAGAAAGGTGTTTGCTGAAGTTAGGATCAGGAACATCAAGCTGGGTTGACATCTATGCTCTTGGGATGATCTCCATTATTGAAATTAAAATATATATTTTTTTAGAAATCATTTATTTCAGTACATTTTGATATTTTATTTGTTACTAGAGTTAAATCATTAGTTTTCACACTACAACATTAGTGTCATGTTCATTGAGGTTGTTTGTGGTTTATTGACTCATGCACAATATTTCCTCTTCAACCATTGATTGTTAGTGTTGCTTTTATTTTGGGAGTCAGAAGCATGCATGTTTTGAAGTAATGGACCTAAAGCTCAGTTTGAGAGACAACTGCAAATCAAACAGCAAATAGACTAACAAATACATCATAGGTTTAAGAAATTATTGTTTTTTTTATGGTTTTGTAAGATGGAACTTTGAAAGCACAAGGTGCTAATTTTGCTAATTTTAATTTTGGGGACGTCTCACTGAACTTAACAAATTCTCCAATGTATTGTTTGAAAGAGGACTATTGTATCATCGTGGTAAAGCTGCCTAAAACAGAAGAACTTTTACAGTACAAAGTACAATCCAGCTTCAGTCTTTGCAACCAGTCAAGGATCAAAAAATCTGAGTAGTATTCTCAGTTGTGGAAACAAATGAAAGGAGACATAAAGAATCTGGATTGTTGTCACTTAAAACATTGCTTATGGAGATTTACATTGATGTGGTGGGATGAGTGTACGCAGCAGTTTCTAAGATACTCCAATTCTGGAAAACTTTTGTTAGACTCTTCACTTTCAGTATGTGTTTGTTCCGGTATCAATGATGTTTCTTACTAGCATTTATGTGTGTGTACCCATGTGTGCGTGTGTTTACATGCTCATGCCTCCATGCGTGTGTGTAGGCGTGCGTGCTTATCCACCTGTATGTGTGTGTACTTTCCTCGGCCCAGCTCGCGAGCTAACAGGTGCAGAGAAGGCTCCAGCGAGCGTCGCGGAGGAAACGGACATTGATGCCGAAGACGTGGTCCAGGTGCCGACGGCCGAGGACCTGAACCTCAACAGAGGAGTGACAGATCTCGATGCCACTGCCAAGACACCTGACTTAACCCAGTCAGAAAATAAGGTAAATCACACCTGCAGATGTTCAATTGGGGATAATGTGCCTCAGGGCAGACGCAATTGCCACAAAATCACACAGTGTGTTTATATAGGGAGTCAGTTTTTTGATAAAAGGAATCTTAAAGTTGTAAAAGTTGTTTAAAAAAAAAGAGATAATTTTCTATAATTTTATTATACAGATATTTTATGCATGTCCAGATTACAAGTAGATGTTGTTAAAGTTTTTTCAAATGCCACACATGATACTGAAAATGGCATAGTTTCAGAAGTTGAAACCTTGACAAAAAACAGTATTTTTTGCCAAGGTTTCACCCTTTTATCTGCTGTTATGATATAAAGTTGAGGAAATTGAAAGAAGACTTATTCTTGTGGGCAAAAAGCTCAAGCTCTGCCTCCTCTGGCCATGAAGGTCTGGATTTTTGGCAGATGGACTCTGGCACATTTTCTAAGGGGACAACTGAACTCTGTTCCTTAAACTAACAAATTAATTTTCCTTCAATTGTGTCACAATCTAAACAGAAATAAACACGCTTTTCAAAAGCATACGGCTTTTTGCAAGGAAATGGTGTTACCAAAAACATGCAAAATTATTTACTGAATGCTAAGTTATTTGCTTATCATACTAGGATCTAAGGAGAACTGGTTTTACAATTGATATATCAGATTAGATACATTTTACAATAGCCCTAAGCACAACCATATTTTTAGGCAATGCCTGAAAGCCAAGAAAATATCCACCACAAATAAACTCAGCAAGTTCTGCAATAAAAACAGTTTAAAAAGTCCAGCCAGAAACCTGTTAATGTCTACACAAAGTATTGGCTTGAGAGACAACATGCTATGAGATGTTTAACCAAATATTAATGCGGGTGTATGTCACAGCTGCAGGCATCCGTTTTAATGAGGCTTTCCAGCCTTGCATCACCAAATGCAATGCAAAGCTTAGGATGCAGTGGCGCAAAGCATCACTGCACTTGAGGGCATTGAAGGCATGTTTTCTAGAGTGATGAATCATGTCTCACTGCCTGACAATTCTTGATTTAGCTGTTGGCAGGATAACAGGATTTCATGACAGCATTTTGTCAAGTTAAAAGTTTGGTGCAGAGGGGATGCAGCTCAGGAATCTGGCTAAGTCCTGCAATTGCAGAAAGAGCAAACTTGTAAATGTGCTGTTCTTAACTCCATGGAAACAATCAGGGGATGGACACTCCTTGTTACATTATGAACGCACATGAGAGCAAGGTCCATAAAGATACAAATGACTGATTTTTGGTGTAGAAAAACCTGACTTACCTGGACAGAGTACTGAATTCAGCTTGATAGAACATGTTTGGAATAAATTAGAATGGAAAATGTGAGCCAAGCTGTTTCGTCCATTCTTGCAAATCCACTTTTAGAAGAAATAATCAACATTGGGAGATGCCTTCCCAGAAGAACTGAAGCATTAACATTTGGATATAACCCGAGCTCATACGTTAACAAAAATGAAAGAATGCTTATGACAATATTGCACATTTCTGAAAACCCAGGAGAAAACAACATTTACTCCAACAGGAGAAACCCATAAGTGAATTTCAAAGAAGACACAGCCCATTACTTCTCAGCAGCACAGCAACCCACTTTAAGTAGTTTGGATGAGCAGTTTTTATGAAATAGGAAAGGAACTTAATCTGCAGATTCCTACGCTGATTGGTGATAAGACGATACATGCCTGTAATAAACCACAGTTTAATCCAGTTAAAGCCATTTCTGTGTATGCGTGTGGCACGTCTGCAGAAATAGCTCTCGCTTTTCAGCGGCTATCTGCAGCGTGTTGGCATCTAAGCCAAGAAAAGTAATCCAGTGTGTGTGTTTGTATTTGTGTGGCCGCGTGGTGTAAGAGATTTGATACAGCTCCGTCAGACTGTCTGCTCTCAGACCTTTGGGAGCTCTTCACAGGCTTCTATTTAAAACTAGGAAAATGTGTTGTGCACTGTCAGGTGGTTTATAAACACAACTGTGTGGTTTCAGTTGGCAAAGCAGCATAGTAACTTTTGTTTACTTGGTTTGTTTACTACTGTAGTTCAGCAGTAGGGATTTGTGTTTTTGATCAAGGTGGGAGTGGGAGGACAGCAATGTGTGATGAATATATTATGCTACTCTATGCCTTGAGAATTTTGCACCAGTTCACTATAAGAGGACTGTCTGTGCTTCATTTGTTTTCCTGACTTTAGCTGGAAAAAAATACATTTGGGAAATTGGTGTTTGTGTCATTGCAGGTTTTTTTTTAAATCCTAAAATATTTATTTTAAATATAAATCATCAAAATATATTGACAAAAATACAAATATGCAAATAAGAAAAGTGATTTTGCAGGCTGAGCATGTTAATTTCATGATCTAATTGATCTGTGTGCAGATGATCACCTTTCAGCTATACAAGATAGCCAGAGCTAAAATGAAATAGTTTAAATGAAAGCCAAACCTCATACCTAAGCCCAGTTGAGAATCACTGTGACTGAGTTTAAGGTCATTTGCAAAGAAGTGGCAAAACTGTCAGCCTCCAGATGTGCTGAGCTGGTTGGACTTTCCCCATATTTGCTGCTGTAATTGCAGTGAAAGCTTTTTCTACAAAGTATTGACAGATATCGGTAACTGACTTTGTGATATTTATTGTTCTCCTTGTGTTTTTATGTTTCTGCTGTACAGTACTTTGGCTGGCCATGTCTTGTTCTTAAAGGGCTATGTAAATACAGTATGGTAATGTATTGATTCAGGGGAGCTGTTAAGTTTTAAGTCGGGTTATTTTTATTCCACTTCATGCTATGTACTAGGTATGGCAAGTAGTACATTAATATTCTCTGTGGAATATTAATGAATAACAGAAGAAAATGTAAATAAAAGTTTCAGGCGATATGAATACTTTTATGTACTACTGTACATGTTTTTTTTCTAAATGGAAGGGTTTCGGAAGAAAAAATCAGAACCTAATTTGAATCCCAACTCACTCTCAACACGAATCTCTTCAGCTGTTTATCAACCTCTGATAATAACTCTACTGTAATGAGACTTTTTTCCTTATAGCTCTTGATTAAAAGCAACATACTGTGAAAATGAGCCCTCTGCACTGACCTGCACTCTCAGGTCACCACTGGAGTCATGTGTCTGTATGTGATGCTTTGTCTTGCGCCTGTACATGCACCATATGTAGGGTTTCAGATTTATTTTCTTTAATACATTGTCACCTTGACCGATTAAATAGAAATAAGCCAGGGCAAGTGGAGAAATGTATTTGTGAATAAGACGTGGGTGCTTGCACGTATGCTGTGCCTTTGCATTAGCAGCCATTTGTATGCGTTTTCAGCTGTGAGGAGAGGGATTCGATTCACTGCAGGGGCTCTGTGGAAGCTCATGAAAGGGAAAGCAGCCTGCGAGTGTTAAAGTTCATTCTCTTCCTGTCAGCTCCCATTAGACTGACAAATCCCTCAGCGGCCCACGTTCAAACAGTCCCAGGGGACTTGGAGAGCGCACATCAATCCTACCTTTCACGTCCTGTCCATAGATTGAGTCAAGGTGTTTTTTTATTTTTTCCCGATGTGATCACCTTTGGGATCAGGAACAGTATGACTTCAAGACAAATTGGAAAGCCAAAAGTCAAAGATTAGAGATAGTTTACACATTACACCTTTTTATTCTGGCAAGAGACACATGCTTATTGATTACTTTAATAAGTGAGCACTGTGCAGACACAAAAAAACACCACATTACACAAAATGTTAACCTAATTTTGAAGCAGAAACAATTTTGTAATCCCTGACATGTTACCAACAAAATAAAACAACATAATCGTTTCTGGTCAAATCCCACATTGCCACTAGTCTCTATAACTGTGCCCTATCTCTCCACCTTACAATTTAAATGACTGTCCACATTTTGGGGGGATTAAGGTAAGGGTCAAGTAGGTCAAATACCTGCGACCCCCACCTTTAACTCCTTCAGAGTAGCTGGGAGCAATTAGCATACACCTGGTGGAGCTGTGCATCTGTTGAGCTCATTATACGAGCTACTTCTCAGTGCAACACTGGTAAAAACATTGTTAAAGGGTTAATAGATGAGCAATGATTTTATGAAGGCCTACTGTTGGGAAGAGCAGGACTTTTTGACAGAGGCCCAATTTCAAGGCATTAGATTGGGAAGTCAAATTTCTTGTAAGTCACATTTGACATAACTGAAGGTAACATTGTTGTTTGTACTATACAATGATTTTACGGGGCTGGAAAACACATAAAACTGCCCCTTTAAATTGAAAATCACTCACAATTGATACACATTTGGTTTATCAAGAGAGTGTCCTGCTTTTAAGGTGAATACTGTTACTTCTGCCATGATGTCTCACAAATAAGGACCAAGTGGTCACTCAGGATCTTGGGATACCTTTAGGGAATAGCAATGTACCTTGAATGAAAGTGGCTGTTTGCCTTCAGTGTGACTGAGAAAACAGAAGGCAAGTGTTCTTGCATTTAAAGTGAGACTGTACAACAAAAGCCTTTGCAAGGTTTTGCCTCTGGCCCATTTTAAGCTTCTGTCAGGCAGGTGTAAGCTCTCTGATCTACGAGTGTAGTGCTACAGGCTGGCAGCCCCCGACTCACAGCACCCTTTCCTCGTCTTTTCCTCCCATCCCATCATTAGTGTGCCTTGATGGATTTAGACCTACCATCAGCAAGATTAATGAACAAGCATTCCCCTGCAAAAGCTCGTAAACCTCCGTCAGCGTTTGATTTGACCGGTTTTAATACTTGTTGGAAAGTCAGAGGTTTTAGGTGATAGTACAGATTAATATAACCACTTTAAATTAATGCAGTCATCTTGGTGCTGTGGTGAACATTGCTGAAAAATGCAACTTTGCTTTGGCTTTGGCATCTTTTTAAATACACAGAGGCCAGGTACTACGGCCTGGGGGCACACCCAGGTTACGCTGTAAAGATCGTGCTTCAGGGCAGGTTTGGAAACGTATCAAAGTCCCTGTAAATGGCTGGAGGAGTTGACTGAGGAGATAGAGATGTGAAATTCTCAGGTTGCATGGATTGAAGAAGCACTTGAGATATGAGTTTTAAAAAAAAAGCATTTCCCTTGTTTATTTACAAATATACAAATATAAAATCTCAATCCCAGACATCCATCATTTTAACAGTGGTGTGCAAGCCATTGTTTGCATTTCCGTTTGACGGACAGAAGTCTTTACTGGTAAAGTCTCCCTCAGATGCTCTGCCCTTTTATTTCGGAGCAAAAGCTGCATTTACTCCTCATTCCTAAACTCAGAAAGATGTGTGTCCTCCCCACCCCCTTCAGTCTTGTCAGACAAAGACTTATCTTTTCAATACTCAAGCAGCTAATAAAAAAAGCAGCCCCTCAGCTCCTAAGACTACAAACTCAGTGGGGTTTTATGAAACTGTCTTTTGAGCCTTTTTTATTGCTGGCACCAGCACCTTAGGAAGTTTGTTCTGATACCCTTTTAATTTGTAGACTTTATTTCTAGGTGTGTGTATGTGGATGCATGTGCATGTTTGTGTTTGCAGACTTGTAACGGTGTTATAAAACCAAAGCCTGCCCACTCCCAAGGACTCACAAGGTCAGGTGACAAATACTCATCTGTTGTACAAAGTTCTGCATTCCTCATCCTTGAAGGGTTTGTAGTCCATGAACACTTTATACAGTACCTAGAAATTTGCTCATATGCCTGTTTCATTTCATCCCAGTAAGGCTGACCTGTCTTAGCCTTTCCCTTTGTGGATGTTCTTATGTTAACACTTAACAAAAGTGAAAGAATGTTATCTTGTGAATTTTGATACATGAAGAGTTTTTTTTTTCTCCTTAACACTTTTTACTTCTGATTTGTAGCCAAAAGAGCAAACCGTCAGTGTGTATTGGTTATCATTCAAGTATAGAGACACTTCTGTTTATCACAAACACTAATATGCTCACTGAGATTTTAAATTTCATCCAGCCTGATCTGAATTGTTATTAAGGCCATATTTTCTTTATAATTGGCCTTTTTTGTGCCATAGATTTTAGAACAATATTTTTATTCAAATGTACTAAATTGCATCCTTGCTGTTTTTTCACTATTTTTTAGACAGCTTAAATTTACCCAGTATTCCTCACAGCACCTTATGCAAATTATAATTCAAATGTAAGTGCCATTTAAATACTAGTGAGGTGTCTATTAGGCAGAAAGATGTTTCCTGTGCAGCTTCAACGTTTGAGACTCTGCATTTTCAGAAAATGACCACCTGATGCTGGTCTCTTCAGATTGAAAATGGAAATGAAATGAAAAACCCTTTTCTGAAAAGTACCACTGCCCTCTGAGCTGCTTTTTTTTTCATCAGCAGGAGATCATTCATGGCGGTCACCTGGAGAGAGGAAAATTAGGCTTTGACAAACCAGCAAACCTAAAAGGAGAATTGAAATATTTGTATTTAGATTCAGCTGTAAAGCCTCTCTGAAATCCTATTCTGACTATATGTAAAATGAACTGAAGCCTGTGCTTTCTGATGGACCACTCCCTAAAGTTGTCTTTGATAGTTCTAGTCAAATACAATTTACAAATCACTGTCAAGTCACTAAAATGAGTGTCTGCAAACATTAGACATGCTTCTCCAAACACATTCAGTTTTAGATGTTGCCATATGTGGAATTTATTGAATGTGGTGTTGTTGGGATCAAGAGCCAGCGTAAATTTCTGAACAGAGATTATGGCGCCATCACATACCGCAGTGGTAGAAAGAACCCTGACAATGTTATTTGAACTTGAGGCACAACTTAAAGACACAACAAAACATATTTAAAATTCAAATTTGTGGTGAATTGTAAGTAAAGAGAAGGAAAGCAAGCAACTCCATGCATTTCACAATATCAGCTGGAATGTTGAACCTAAACTCCAAATTTGATTGAACAATTTATCTATTTAGGTTCTGAGGTAAGACACAATTTTTCTTTCAGATATTTTAGTTTTTCAGGTGTTCATATTATAATGCACGTTAACAATGATTTAAAGGACAGAATCTCACATCCTTCACCACAGCTAACACCTGCATTATTGGTCTGACTCCAGATTTGGGAAAAATGTGATATTTTCCGGTAACTATTTACTGACTTATGAAAACCAACATACATCTACCTTTATTAGACTTATTGGCTTGACTTTAATAAAGTATGGTATTTAACATCACAGATGTAATATGACTCTTTAATACACTAAAAAACAGTATGCAGTACTTTAAATACAGAACTACATATACAAACAAAGAAGAAAAAAGTTGAAGTGGAAACACAATTAAATCAACCCTCAATAGGGAACATTTTTAATGTTTTATTTGTATTTCTATTCTATGTTTTATTTTATTATTTAGCTGCATCAAAAAATAGTGGCTCTGAATTTTAATGTAGTCTTAAACCCACAAGAAATCTAGTTTACAATGTTTGCTTGTCTTGCTGTTTTTGGAAAAAAACAAAAAAAAACAGAAATCTGGAACACTTATTTATTCTTGGAAACAAGAAATCTTAGAAAAGGTGTTAAATACATGTTTTAACTCAAGAACGATCTTCGGTTTTGTGTTCCAATTCATTAACTTCAATGTTTAATGGTTTGTTATAAAGTTACTGAAGGCAATATAGAATGAAACGGCATGCTGTTTCTTAAGAGCCCTTGATAAAGTTGTAAATCTCTACCCAAGGCTGTCGTCAGTGAGAAAACCCAGAACTTGACAAGTTTCTCTTCTAGCCTGTGTGTTTGTGAGTGTGCGTGGGAAGAAGCAGGCTGTTTGACAGTCAGGGAGCAGCTAGTGTAATCGCGGCTGTGGGAGGAGGAATAACGACTTCCTTTAGGCCTCCTCATCATCTATCTTTATTTACCTTTCCTTCTCACCCCTTTCTTACATAAACAATCTAATAAAATGAATAAAGATTCCTGTGACCTGGAAATAGTGAGTCTCGGTATATGTACTGCATTTCTGGGAATTGTATGCTAATAGCAGAATGGGAGACGTATTATGAGGAATGTTGGTGGTGTTCAGACTTTATTTAAATTCAATTCTCAGTTTGAAATTTGACTTGCATCTCTTCCCTGATTAGCTTTTACCTGGTAAACAACATTAGGAAATGCTCCAGAGGAGTTTCATCGTTGGTTCTCATTTCAAACAGCAAATATAAAACACAGAGGGAGAAGCTGTTCTGTATGCACAACTTCTCACTTCCTGCTTTTGGGTGTGCATCACTGCTTGTCTTCAGTTTTTTTCCTTGTTAAGTATTTATTTTTTTCCTCCCATGATCAAAGGAAATGTCTAAATCATTGCTTCTAATAAACATTTTTTTTATGCACCACAAGCTTGATGCAGTTTCTGGAATAATTGGTACTTTAGGAGTTATGGCAGTTGGCTCAAGAAAGTTTGATAATTACATGTAAGCCAACATATTTCAACTAGGGTTAATCGGTTTGGGGAAAAAATGCTACTATGTTGGATATTTTCTTTATTATATTAGAATCCAGATTCACAATGATTGGTATAAAATAACTTAGTAGTTTGTTCGGAGAAGAAGACAATTTGACTGGTTAAATGTAGTAGACATCTGAATTGTGAATGAAACCAGAAGTGTATTGTTACACTTGGAGTTCCCCGTTCATTTACTATTGTTTACATTGTGATTGTTTGCTAACAAGAATGGAAACAACTGGAATCCAATTTAATTTCCTCTAAGTCCATACCAGTTCTGTTTGATTTGGAACAACTTTTTGAGAGATTAATGCTGCACTGTTTTTTTTATTGTTTTCTTTTTCACTTAAATATTGTTTGAACAACATAAAAACATAGTAATGCTAAATGTTAGAAATCTTTTCAGGGGGACCCCAAACCACTTTACACTGCATTCAGCCAATTACTCATTCGCGCACACATTTACATACTGAATACTAAAGGTAAATATATGTGGAGTAAAAATAAGTTGTTAGTGGGATTATGATAGTTTGCTTTATTAAAATTTTTTGCAGCCTTTACTGCATTGTAAAAATTGGACCTGGGATTGTTTTGTCTGAGTTTCCCAAGACCTCAGATGATCCATTGTGTTAAGTCCAAGTTTGAACTTTCTCCTCTGGCCTGGATGATGAATTTTGGCTTTAGTAATTGCATCTCTTTCATAAAGCATATGGAAACAGTTGTCAAACTGGCTTGCTCTTTTACAGGTAGATGGCTACATTTCTAGTTCATTTTGTTGCTTCTATAAAACCAACAGAATGTTCTGATGTTGCCTTTATAGAAGCATAGTAAAGTGGAGGAGTGTGAAGGTGTTTATTTTCCATCTGTTTTGTATCATCCTGTACTACTTTCACTGACACTGCGTTTATGTCTGTGTTTATTCCTCTTACTACTTAAAATGGCATTTGTTTCTGTGCCCATAACGCTTAAAAGTCAAACATGTCATAACTTAGTTCTGTTATTGAGTGCTGACTCATGTGACTCACATTTCCACTTACTAAATCTTAGTTTATCTTATACCACTGTCAACTTCGACATCACAGCTGTAATCCTGTTTAACATCCTTTATTTCACACTCAAGATGTGGCTCAGGAATCTCATGGTAACTCAGAGGAAAGAAAAAGGGTTTTAAAGACTTAATTTAACACAAACGTTTTATTTGATCCAAGGACAGATCTATAGCCGTCATTCGCACATACACACTGATCTGTAAGAATATTTAAATCTCTGACAGGGGATTTTGACAACATAATCCAGCTACACTGCTGCGTTCTTTTGGGGAAACCTCAAGATCTGATGTAATGAATCAGTTCACAAGAACTCAATTGAAAGAGATTTGCAAAGACTTAGAAGAAACTTTTTTTAAGTTTTAAAAGTCAAATGAAAAAAACAAATCTAATTATTATAACTACTTGTATGGAAAAAGGTGATTGCCGTTAACTACGGTGTTTCGCCCATCCAGCTCCTATGTAATGAAATGATTTTATCGGTCTAGTGCAAACCTGTCCAGCCTGGTTATTTGAGAATGTTTTGCTAGATTGGCCATTCTAGCTTTGCTCTACAGATGCATACAAAAGGATCCCACTGAGCAGCCGCAACAAACAAATCAATGCGTACCGTGCCACCCCCAGGCACTTTACACATAGGTCAGAAATGATATGGACCTCACTCAGCAGTGGAATGAGAGTTTCAGCTTGGAAGGGCTCTGCTCAACTGCAAACAGCACGCAGGCTCGGCTGTGTTAGTTTCTGCAAGACTTGGAGGAGTAGAAAAGTTTTTAGGCTACATTGTTACAAGCAATTTGACCTTAAAATTTTCAATACATGATTTTTAAGAGTGGTACTCATAACAAAATAACTTCAGGCTTTAGAGCCTCGGTTTGATTGGCTCACAAATATAAATAAAAACTACTGGAATGATCTGATTTCACCTGCTAAAGTTACAGTTATCATGGGGTTGATGGTATGCAGCTCTTATAGCAGAGGTGCAGAAACTTCACACACATAAGGGGAAATTCTGAGTAGCTTAAAGAAACATCTTTGTGCAAACATGATTCCCGTAAGAGTGGCTTTGTGGAAATATGATTTGGATTGCAAACAGTGAAAAACCTAGTTGGTTGGGACTATAACATTATAGTAGCCTCACAATTTTCATTCAAGCTATTTCTGAATGGTCTCAGGACTGTCTAAATCTGGTGTGAAGAGTTTGAACTAAAAGGATATCCAGCCAATCAGGATCCACCCTTGAGTTCTATACCTGTATTGGTAGCAGTCACAGGAAGCTATGTGGTACTCAACTTGTAGTTTTATTGTTATAATGGATTGGTGTCCACTCGCAGAACAAAGACTTTATCCTGTTGTGCTGTTCCCTTCATCATGTCTCCAAGCAGTCTGTCAGGACGGATAATTAGCCTCTACTAACCTGAAAGAGCCATCTCTGACAGGCCATCAGTCATTTACCCATCTCCTGCAGAGTCTGTCTGGCTCCTTGTGTGCAAGTGTGTGTTTTATGTGTGTGCGCAGATGACTGACGCCGTGTTGCCAGAAGGTGCTTAAGGAGCGACAGATGCTAATGTGGCTTCTCGCAGGTTCCTTAAGGCAGACCAAGGTTTAATATAATCAGGTGTCGAGTTGTTATGCTGACTCTAGCCAGAGTCACAGTTCCAGTCACTTTGACGCACCTGTTCTTTCCTTATTAGGGATTGGGACTTTGAGGTTCATTCAGCAACGTGCAATAAAGTCTGCAGAATTGACTGCTTATGAAAAGAAAAAAAAACACAAGTAAAAGCATAACCAACATTCTGCAATGACCAGACATTGAATGAAATGTGGTCTAATGGAGTCTTAGTGCAAGAGTGTGCACATCAATACTTTCAATTGTTTTTCAACTGAATTGTACAAAATACATGACATTAAATATGGAAGAATTAATTAAATGGCTTAATGCCATTCTATGCTTGAAATCCCTTGAATTTTATTTTGGTTGTGTAAAATTTTAAAACTAATTGTGTCCATAGGAAGATAAAGCGCCTGTCCTTATTTGGTAGGCAATTAAAGCACCAGTGATTTAAATTGTATTTATTTAGTAATATTCCCTGTTCTGAGGCTTGTATTCTGTAGATACCCTCTAGGATAACAATTTGCTCTTGCTATGGTGTGATTAAAGCAAAAGATTTGTGAAACTAAAAATGATTTTTGACAGGTTGAGTGATGGAAAAAGCACAATGTTGGACTTTTAATGAAATATTTACGACAGTTAGGAAAACACCTTTCAGTGGATGAGAACTGAGTCCCACTGCTCATTATTACCGGAGTGAAGCATTTCTGTGATCCTCATCTCAATTCTCTGTGTTCCACTGATCCACACTGCAGCAGCTAATCAGCATCTCAACATTTCCAAGTCATTTTTTTTTTGTTTTGTAAGGTATTTTGGTGATCCTGTTGCATGTCCTTTTTATTGATTCATTAATCACTTGCTTTGTTATTTTACCTAGAGGCATTCTCAAGTGAAACTTTTTGCAAGCATGTTTTTGTTATGAAGCTCATTTAGCCACTCGTTATTTAAGAAATTACTGTCAGTATGTAGCTTTTTTATATTCCCCACTTGGTAAAATTTGTCCCGTTAACTGCTTTTTATTAGATCTCTTACCTCCAACCTCTAAAGCATGAAAAAACTCTTAATGTCGAGGGAAACAAAAAAGAACCAGTTTAATCATTTAAATAGAATCTTTAGACAAGTTTTCTTTCTTTAGACAATTTTTCTACCTCAACATTTATCACACATTTCAGTTCAGTGTAAACGCAAAGATTACATGGACAGAAAATCTGATTTTTGCAGCACCTTAAATCCCTAGATGCTACTAGATAAATACGGTGTGCATAGCAGATGATACCACACAAACGTGCACATTATCAGGTATAAGAAGTCTGTGGAAACGGTGTAAAAAGCAGCCATTAAAAAAATGCTTTTTCATACTAGACCCTGATGTTTTTTTTTTATTGTTTTTAATGGTAGAAATGACATGTGTTTGGCTTCTTCCTGCTCTCAGGTTTTGGAGGAGCCTTCTCTTCTGATGTCCAGTCCCAGGATGCTGCTCCCAGCGTCGGGCACGCTGCCTCCTGGGGCTCCATTGTCTGTCCACCACCAGATCCAGCTGCTCCAGCAGCAGCTTCAGCAGCAGCAGCAGCAGACTCACGTCGCTGTAGCACAGGTGCGGTTATTTATGTGCATTCCTCTAAAAATCTAGACGTGGTCACTATGAGCAGGTTTGCAAGAGGAGTCATGACAACCTTTCTTCTACAGTAAAATAAGAAAGGTTGTTTTACTTTAGAAGAAAGTAAAAGAACCTTTTACTTTGCTATACAAAGCACGTTTGTAAAGCTAGATTTTAAAACTAACAAAAAGAGACATTTCAGAGAAATTTCAGATATGACTTCATTTCACCACAAGACTCAGTCTTGTGGTGCACATGAGCTGTACAAACATGAAAGAAGCCTTATTAGCAATTTGAACACACTTGAGTTTCTGCATATTGCACCTTTGATATTGAGGGAAGTTGGGGAAATGTATAATTATTTAAATGTTTATTTTTATGATTGCTAAGATACTTCTACAGCATGATACTATAAGTAATTGAAATGGAAAGAAGACTGAAGTGTACTGAGGAGTTGACAGATTTTACAGCTTGAGCATCTACAGTTGAAACAAGGGTGAATAAACTGCTTTTTGATTCATGAGTCGAATCAACTCCCACAGTGACAGAGCGTGTATTCTGCATCTAAAAAACCTTAAGGCTAAGAAACTTCTGCTTCACGCCTAAACGGATTCAGGCGCTCTTAAGCGGCCTGCTCACGCTGAAGTTGTTGAGCTTCTTACCTGACTGGCTGTGAACAAACTGCTGCCACAGCTGATAGCTCACAAGTCTGGTGTGAGCAGAGCAATACATAAATGTCATTAATTATAAGAGAGAAGAAGCCAGAGGTTGCTGTCCACTGGCAGCGATACCCGTGTAAATTTTTTTAATGAGTCAGAGTTTTGGCACATGAGGCGAAGTGCTTCACTTCCCTTTAAATAGGTTAAATGTGTGCATGATTTTGAGGTGGTTGAGGCCGACCTCGGATCTCATGTCATTTAGCAAATGGATGAGTCTGTAATGTGATCTGCTGCTTAGAACATCTTCGCTGTCCACTTTACTCAATTAAACTAAATTTTAAAAAGGAATGAAGTTTATAGGCTTCTACCTATAAACTTTGATCTCTCATACATGGATATCTAGCTTTAAAGGTGTAAAGTTGACATCTATGATATGAACCAAAAGTTGGATATTAACAGTGGTATGTAAGCAATAACCCTACTTTTTTTTTTTTTTTTTTTTTTTTTTTTACATATTGTCACCTTCCAGAAATAATGGCCTACGTAATTTTTTGTGAAAATTTATTTTGGCCAAAAAGTCACCACTTCTTTCCTTCCAAGAGATGTTTTAGGCAAAAAAAAAAAATCACTTTTAACTTACTCCATTATTTTAGGAAGGTGAATATTACATAATATATTATTTCTCTATTATTTTATGATAATTTATAACGTTAGAATAAACCATGTGGGAGAGAAAAGAAGTAAATGTTAATAGTCTGCTGCAAATGTCCTCTTTACATAGATGAACACAATGGTTCATTGTGAGGCCATGTATTCATTTGTATCTACTTTTAAAGAAGTAGCACGTATACCCTGGCAGACAGTAATCAATGGCTTATATAGGTGTGGGATCCTCAGATCAGAATTGTCTGTAATCTGCTTTATTCAAGTAAACCATACATCAAGTCAGTAGCGCTGACTTGGAGTATGAAGAACGAATGGAGCTCGTAGCTCACCTCTCCGTTCATTTTTTTTCCACCTAAGCTGTTAAGTGAACGGTCCTCTTTAATAGTGTGTTGAGAAGGATACGGACTACTTGTGTAAAAATGTGTTAATTTGTTGGAGTTGATAAAAAGAAGCCCATTTATTGTAGTGTATTCTATTCTTTGGACTTTGACATTTTCATCTCCAACTGCTGTTGTCCTCGTCTCACTCTATAGATTAACATCATGTGTAAAGTGAACATTTTTATACAATCTAAACAGTCGCTTTATTTTCTTTTTTACTAAAATACAGCACTTTGTTTCAAACATAGCAATGCTTTTTTTATTATAGACATATTTTTAACCAAAATTCCAGTCTGTTGCTCAATTACTATTTCCTAAAAGAAAAAAAAAAGACCAAGCATGAAATCTTGAAGGTTAGTCCCATTATTACAAGGATTCATGAAAAATGTTCAACCCCCCCCCTGAGTCTGTCAAATATTTTTATATTTGTGTACTACTTTTTTTTTTGGATTGAGGTGGGTTGCACCTGTTTTGAGGATCACTGGGTTAGACTCTTTTCATCTCACTTTCAACTGCATCCATTTTAGCTCAGTACATTTTTAAACTTGTCATCTTTCCTTAAGAGCCAGTTCAGACACAAAACCAAGCTGCAGAACCTCCCAGACATCCAGAATTTTCAGGTATAAAGCGTGTGCAGCAGATGTCTTCAGACAGGTGAATTTACTTTGGATGCACACAACACCGAAGTGTTTGCCTCCACATTTGGAGGCGAACAAAGCCAAATCCACAGCTGTTTGTCTAGGCTCTAAAACATCCGGGGTCCACATAGTCTCTGGTAGACAAACCGTTCCTAACATGTCAGAGTAAAGTTACCATTGACTTCTTTGCGTCAGCAACAACAAAGAAGCAGAGATCCATCCCTATAAATGTATTCACACTTTGTCTGCATTATAGATGCAAAGAAAGAAGGAACACATATACTGCACATAAAGCACGAGTTTTTGTGCTTTTGGGATTTTCTTGTTTATTTGTTTTCTGAAGAACTAAAACGTATGAAGTTCAAACTGCTCCCCCTGAAAACATGTTTCCCTGAAGTGTGTGTTAGTTTTATGTCAGGAAGATGGGGTTGGATCTGCTGGGTTTTCAGATTTTTTTTTTTTTTCTCGGCTTGTCACAGAAAACACTGTAGACTGATGTTCCTTTAATTTATAATTTATAGATCTTAAACACCAAGTCTCCTCTGATTTTACAGAGACGGTGGCTCTAGCGACTTATATAATCATAACAAAACAACTTCAAAGAATTGTAATAAATAAGACAAAAAAATTATTTTATGTCAAATAAGATTTCTTCACGTCATCTGTTTAAGAGAAAGTGCACAGACACCTTTTTTTTCTAATGCAATGAGACACTATCATGAGGTTTCCAATATGCTTGTAAAACAGATTTTTGTTTCTAAATTTACTCAGGTTAAAACAGCTTTTTCTAAAACATCATTTCTGACTGAATCCTTTATTCATTTAGGTACTTTGATTTGATTTATCTTGGGCAATAATATCGATGTAGTTTTCTGTAAAAAAGAAATGTTTTCCTGTGGCTCTGGAAATATGACAAGAAACTGTATTACACAAGAAGAAAACCACGAGTCATCTGTGATTTCTTTGGACAGAAAGATGTCAGTTAAACAGAGAAACGATACAAATCCTGTTTTCAGATTAAAAGATCCAAAAGACTCCCTCATAGCTTGGCGCTTTTGATCCCAGAGAGGTTTCCAGAGAGTCATACATGTATCCCTGCTCCATCCATTGACTTAAAGTCTGTGACCAAATTCTACAGAGGGATGAATAAATAACTTATTTGTGCATTTGTCTTCTGATTCAGCTTTTTACCACTTTTTTTTTTTTTTTAAAGGATTTTTACCTTTTAAGATGTTTAAATGAATGAACATTTTCACAATTTACATCAGTAAGCCTGTTTATGCACTATGCAAATCATTGCATCTATAACCTCCTTCACATTTGTCTCCGGTTTTTGCCTTACAAATCTTGGCTTATTAATCTCACCAGCTGCAAAGTGCTGTATGAAAATAAAAAGGAAGAGTGTTTTCTGCTCGCTCATTATGAAACGAATTATCATAAGAGGTGTTGAGGGGGCTATTTTCACTGTGGACACCCTCAGTTGCTGAAACTGCCTCTGATTTTATGGCTCTGAGAGGAAAACTGGAATAATTTTTGTTGTTGAGACCCGATGAGGAGCCTGGGCAGAGGTCACAGTAAATGGAAGTAAATTAGTGAGATGGCCAGCCCTAACCACAGCTCACTTGGAGATGAGTGGAAATTGAGATCTTTAATGAAGTAGTGAAATTGAGGGGGTGTGATGGTTACCTGTTTGATGATGAAAGCTGGCAGTGCAGCTGCTGCTCTGTCGCTGCATGATGGAGCTCATGTCTTAGTTCACATTTTCAGAAATTCACTCTGTCTCATTTTCTCGCTTTTATATATTTTTTTTACTTGTCCTTCAACCTCATGCAGAATCATATCCAACTCTTTCAAGAGCTCATGATACTGTCGGAGATATGTATGATAATACCTTTCACTCACAGTTTGGACTAGGTGTCAAATGCCCCAGTAATAGCATATCGTACTTGGCTTGACTCTTGATCATTCCTCCCCTCTGGTCTCTATTCTGGATGTGCCAGCTCCTTGCACATGAAATTGTTTACATATACATCTCTGGTCTGCATCTGTACCAAATAACTTCCAAATCACATATTTCTTTCTGAGTGTTTAACTTATTGCACCCTCTATCTTCACAGCAAATCGTATTACATAGTTGGACATACATTACATTGACAGTATTCTCTTCCTCTGATATTCTTCATGTTTACTGTATGACAACAAAGTGACTGTGTGAGAGGAACACGAAAAGGAGAGAGAGAAGCAGAAATCAATGTTGTTTAAACTCCGCTGGATACAAATTGTTTCAAGCACATGGCAACATTAACAGAGCATTCAGTCAATGACTCTTCAACGAGAAGCTTTAAATCAACATTAAAAATGTTGGTTAAGTCATCTTATTTAACTAACTTATCTCAGCCAGGACACTTGACCTCACTGTTAGATGATCAACCCCAAGTGGATTTAAAATTATGTCCAAGGGGCGGTACAGCAAACCAAGTTAGTTGGATGTGCAGTTGGAGACTCTCTGGAAGAGTCAGCGGTGCCATGGCTCGGCTTAGCTCCCTGCAGGGTAAACCTGAAGTTTACCAGAGGTTGCTTCAAATGGAACATCCGCAATGCACGAGGACACAGCGAGGATTTCCAGGCCCTCCGTTTCGGCTTCAGGAAAGTTTAGAACTGCCGTATTCACTAATGGCTATTCTTAAAAGTTCTCCAGGTAGCGCTACAAAAGTTGCAGAAGTCCTTTCGTCTTTCAACAGAATTAGAGATGCGGTCCTTTGTAGAAATATCTTTAAATGTAATTGCAGCTGACTTTTTGGAAGTTTTTGCTCCCAGCATTGTGCTTCCATAGACTGAATTTTAATATTCAAAATTTCTCTGTAAAATAGTTCAAGCCATCATGTTTGAAAGTGGAGATGGGGAATAAAGGGTGATGAGCAACGCTAGCTCTCCATCTGTTGAGCCCGCTTATTCAAACATACTGATTGGTATTAACTCAGACAGGGCTGAATACTTCCACAATTTGTGTACTCTACTTACCTTGTCTGGCAAGACAAACTATGAGAAAGATATGGTAGGCATTTGTTTATTCTTCCACTTGGTCAAATCTATAAAATGGACATGATCACTTTTGTAAGCCACTGTAATGCAGTGCTATATTCAGTTAGAAGATTAAAGGTCCAATCAATTTTCTTCTCCATTTCATTAACTGTTTCTCCAACACACCTTGTGTAGATATTCCATATATCTCAGTTGCTCTGTAAGCACATTCCTAATGGTTTCCATGTCATGAGAGCAAAATGACAATTTTCCCATCAAGCTTTTCCTCCAAATTGACAGAAATACAGGAGAAGCGGCTGTTGGAGGGTTTTCAAACGTTTTGAGATCAAAGAGAGCTGGCATGGGCAAGCAAAGCAGTGCTGGTAATCCTGTACGAGGAGTGCATCCTCAGCCTGTTGAGTCATAACACACAACCAATCCTAATCCCTTGTACTCTGTCGTTGTGTTTCTGTTTTGTCTGATAAGGAACTGTTGTTAGTTAAAAATCCTTCTCATCTGGTAGCTTATAAAATTTTCTTTTATTTATTTATTTATTTATTTTTTAATCTGTGTTTTGCAGAATGTGCTCGCTATAAATGACTTCCTATGCTTTGCTCATTCAAGACTCTTGCTCCTCAGAGTTCTCAGAAAAGGGCTTGCACTTTGGTTTATGTGATTTAAAGTGCTAGATAATGAAAACTGGTTTTAAATGTGACCTGTCATGATTCACTGAATAGACTATGATAGGGCTATGGGCTATAGAAAACTCATTACACTTTTTCCACAAAATCTTTCTTAGATAATGAGATCCTAGTCTGTTCAGTTCTTCCTATTTTGAGCGCCTTTCACAATTAGTTGCTTTAGGGCCTCTTGTTACTTCAAATCCAAAAAAGCTACTACTGGCCACAGCCCCCACTAAATATTTACACTTACACATAAAAATGGCTGCAAACTTGTGCAAATTATACAACCATACATCTTTGAAAACTATTGCTCTGTAGCCACATGCACAATCAACAAGAATGCATAAAGTGGTTTCTGGATGGTAAGTCAACAAAACACTTGTCTTTTCCAGCAGCCATTGTACAGCGCATACAGTGGGAAAAAACATAATAAACAGCTGACCAAACTTTATGGAGCTCAGCGTGGGGTGTTAGGTAACCCAAGCTGGATCCAGACACCAAAAAATATTAGCTTATTGCCAAAAATCAACTGGATGGTTTTATTTATGCAATGAGCAATTTTTAGAAGCAATGAAAAATTTGCAAAATATGAATTTTGCATACTTTTGCATAACATTTTACTTTATTATTTCATTGAAATTATTTCAACAACAAACTTAAACATCATTATGCCTTTTTTTTTGACCAAATGTGAATAGAATAAATCCTTGAATCTTAATTAAATGAACTTAAGTAGAGGTCAGTTTTTCTTTTATATATTTTTTTGTTGACAGTGAGAGAAGAGGCTTAATAGACAATTTCCCAGCTTTTGAAAAGAAAATGATGTATTAGGAATACAAAAACCGTCCTTGGTACTGGTCTCTTGGGAAATAGTCTTTCAACAGTGAAACTGATGAAAGCGCTCCCTAATTAGAGCTTTAACGACTTGTTTCAGGTGCTCCAAGCTTCTTTAATTTTAGGACACTGATAAGAGAACAGACGGTTACGGGTTGCAGAAAGTTCATTATTGGAAACAATCATGGTGAAACAAAAGTCATTCACCTTTGTAATTGGCACTTTGTCTGTACTTTTTGTTTTTAGTTAAAGAGGTCATTTTCTCAGCTTCAGCTTGAAAGGAATTTGTTTCCAAATGAGCAGGAAATTGCCTACATGTGAGTTTTGATATAGGCCATGCAGGAGTTTTTATGTTTGAACTTAACCCTCTGTATTTTGTTTTGTTTTGGTTTGTTTTGTTGCTCACTGTGGTGTTTTGTTCATCCATTATCCATGTTACACAAATAAGCTGTGTTGGCCTCAAACACCGTCTGACACTCAGTTTATTTTATTGTGGATTCTTTTGATTGTAAGATGGTTAAGTCCTGTGGCTGCAAAATGTCTTCAAACTGTGACACTCTAGAAAGTAGAAAGTTTTCAGAGTTTGTACTTTCTGCTGTGCTGACTTGATGATATTTTTCCAACCACTGAATTGGTTAATTGTCTGCTGATTCAGCTAATGTTGTCCTGAGCAATATAAAACTTTACTACTGACAATTAGTAAAAAATTTCAATTATTGCCATAGTATGTTATCTAAATACACTGGGGATAAAAGGGTAATTCTGTAAGAAAATGTTACTCATGCTTCATGTTTGTGCTTAATGTTATTTCCTGGAGCAATAATGAAAATACAAAGCACATAAAAAGGAAACTGTGATGCATTAAGACACAGTGGGTTGACTAAATCTAATTACAACCCGAAGCGACAATAATTAGAAGTTTCCTGTGCTTTATCTTGTTTTGACGTCTGATTTTGGTTGGCTTCTTCACTTATAAGACATTGTGCTATCCTCACATTAAAACATAGGCAAGACTCTTAAAATAAATATATATTTTTTTATCGATTGTAGCATTGTTTACTCACGTTTCTACCAAGAATCAATCAATGTCTCAATTGTAGTCACTGCAGGCATTAACCACAGGGATGACTACAAAACATACACAGCAGATTATGTATGAAAAACAGAGCAGAGACTGATGTCCTTAGCAAAGCTTCTCTCTTTATCATCTAAGATGGGGTCCTGTCCGCGCCAGCCTTGTTATCACTGGGGTGTCGCTCTTTACAAATGAATTCTACAAAGGTCACTCCTTGTTTTTTTGTTGCGAACTGTAGAATTAATAAAAGCAGATCATTTTCTCCCTCAGCTGCGAATTTTGAGTCTGTCCCCTACATCTGCATCAGAATGGCTCCTTGTTAAACAAGGAGTAGAGCAACATGGATTTATAAGAAAAAAATCACTCAGACAAGTGAAATGTGGGACAGCAGAAAAGAAATGGAAAAAGGAAAGTGAGAGAAAATATTACTAAAGGAACCCAAAATCAAAAGATTTGAGGCAAATATTTTGTTTGGTAAAAAAAAAAAAAATTAAAATTAAGAAATACCATTACTCACAAGAGCTGCATACGTTTTGCACCTTCCTCTATATTGTCTTCGTAAATGGTTTAATACTATTAAGATGTATTACTAAAGTGCTTAAGTTAAAAAAAAATCATTTCTACGTTTACTTTAATATCTTAAAGAGGGTTTGAACACATTTGTGTGTGTATTGTGATGCCAACAGCTTCAAGGACCGGGCTTTTCATGGTTGAGCAGCTGGATCCCCAAATCGTAGCTCACCAAGTTTAATGAAAAGCATTGGACGAATGAGTGTAAAGCACATCTCCACTTGACTCTAAAGCAGAACAGTGTTCTCTGGAGTGAACAATCATGTTTCTCTTTCTGTTAATCATTCGGATGAATCAGGCAGGGTTTGACAGTTGCCAGGAAAACAGTTCCAGTCTGACTGAATTGTGCCAAGTGCCAGAGAGGGAAACATAGTGTTGAGGTTGGTCCTCTGGGGCTCAATCCCAGTGAAAGAAACTCTCAGTGCTGGATCCATACAGACTTACTCAATGAATCAGAATGTTATTGAAAAGTTAATTTATACCATTAGCTCAATTCACAGTGAAACACAATGTCTAGATTAATTGCACGCAGATGGCGTAATTGTTAAAATATTTTTGGAAATTTCATTTTACAGTTGAGGGACAGTACCAACATGACTCCACATAAGTGCATAAAGAAATGTCCATAAGGATGAGCTTGGTGTGGAATAGCATGAATAGTCTGCACAGAGCCCTCAACCACAACTCAGTAGAGAACATATGTGATGAATTGGAGCCAAAACTGTGAGCCAGACATTCTCATCCATCATCGCTGCCTGAAGTCATAAATTCCCCCCTGAAAGAATGGTCAAATTTCACGTAAACACACTCGTAAACCTTGTGGACAGCTTATCCAGAAGCGTTGAAGCTGCAGTAGGCGAGTTAACTGGGAAAATAAAGCCTGTGTAACAATGGGAGATCATCAAAGTATCTGTGTGTGTACAGACTAAAGTCTTCATAATATTGATCATAGAATGTTTATACACCAGTCTCTATATTAAATCGGTTAGTCTTTTCTCCATTTGTGTTAACAATCACTTGGCAGTTAAACATTGATATTGTGGAGAATTATCCTTTTTTCCATTAGGTTCTTGATGTATGAGGATGAAGAAGAGTCAGTGAGTTGAATTCATGAATTCCATTAATTAAGACTAAAATACAGCTGGTCCATTTGTTCATGCTAATCCTGATGGGTTAACAGAACAAAACAGCATCAAGCAGCAGTTTGTACTTCTCTTTGTTAGCCCCTATCTAAGCTATGTCCCTAAGAGGGCGCTCCCTAATGTGTCATTTACTTTAACCCTAGTTTTGAGGATGTATCCTTTAACCTTAGCTTTGCACGTGCATGCTCGATGTGAGTGCATGTATGTATATATACAAGCATACAAATAGCTAAGAGACAGAGGAAGAAACAGAACTATTTATTCTCAGCAATATATTTTTTGAGATGTGGCAAACATGACTTTCAGAAGTTAAAACAAGTATCAGAATGGAGAAGAAGAGAAATGGGCATAATGTGGCTGATTATGCCCATAATTTATTTATCCATCTTATGATGGCTATTTCTGACAGGATAAATGCACCTATGCTCCAAAGCATTACAACTTATTCATAGTGCTGCAATGTCCTCCAAAGTCTGCACCAGATATGCAGTAACTCCTTGATGTCTACGGAACAAGATTTCTTAGAAATGGCTTTGATGGAATATTAAATTTATGCCACATCAAATTATGAGGTAAGTCTGATTTTAAAAGTGTCCAACCTGGTAGCAGGTGTACTTAAAATGTGGCAGGTTATTCAGTAAACAGCCAGCGCACCAAGTGATTGAATGAATCAAAAATTATTTTCATGATCATTTTACAGCTATTTCGGTGTTTCTCAGAACAAGCCAAATTCTTAAGCCCATCCTCCACGTTTCAGAGCACAGCAGCATTTCAGAATATTGGGCTGTCCTTGGTGTATTGTTCCATTTTCAAATACTTTGTTGTGTAGTTGATTTTTTTTTTTTTTTTTTTTTGCTGTCTTCTTATTTGATATTTGTTACCCTTGACGTCAGGAGCAAAGAGCCTTCGTGCTGCCACGGTAACCAGCTGCATGTTACCACTTTGTGCTGAAATGAGGAAAAAAACAGGGAATCATTATGCTTTTCAATGACTTGTATCTCTACATGAGAAGCCTTGATTTGCCGCACCTGTCTGCTCTTCACATAAGTATTGGTGGGTTTCTCTTCAGCCAGGCTTAGTTATGATTTAGTCATTTTTACATTCAAAGCAGCACATAAAATGTCTTACTGACAAGAATCTATTAGAAAATCAGGAAACAAGGTAATATTAAAAGTAATGAGCCCTTCCTGACTTTTACAGCCTAAAATTAGATGTTTTTTCTTCGTGACATGGATCTCTGGAAATATTTCCCCTATTTTTGCCTCATTTACTCATTGCATCCTAGTCTACTAGTGTTTGAAGCTTTGCTGGGCCGTGACCAAGCTCCAAGGTTAATCCAAATCAAATCATTGAGAAGTACGCCGCCTCTTCTGTCAGAAAATCATTAATAAGTGGCCTTCTTGAATGCTGAGCCTCTTTTAAACTTCTCTCAGATTACAGACTTTTGAGATTTTCTCCTTTGAACTTTTTGAAAGCAGTTACATGACTGCAAAGGTGTCTAGTTAGAATGTGAGGTGGTGCTGCAAACATTTGTGAAAACAAGGTAGTCGCTGCTCACGCAGGAACCAAATACGAGTGTGTATTTGTAATTTTGTGTGCAACAACTGAAGGGTGTCCGTCTCCCCTGCCTCAGTTTTTAAATAAATGATTCATTGTGTAGCCTTTCATACCTAAATTGAAATGGAGTCTGCTTTAATCTGGCAAACCACAGCAGACTATGACATTAAGGTTACATGAGGATCAGAGCTGTCACTCGAGCACCATGAGTGCTCTTTGAACATTTTATAGTGGCACAATAATTTCAGCACAAAGATCTTACATCTTTGGACAGTCTATTACATTTTTTATTTGAATGCTGAAGTTAGTTTTAATCTAATCAAAAAGAGTTCAAAAATGTACCTAACAGTCAAGATTAGTTGTGTGCACATCACGTTGCATCAAGCAGTGGGTTGGCTGCTGTATGTGTCACTTGTCTTTTTTGCATCTGGCATCTTGTCTCCCCGATTTTCACATTACGAGAATCTCCTTCAAATCCTCTGCAGTCGTTCAACATTTTAGACCTTTGAGCATTTGAGAGGAAATTCAATACTCACTGCATATTTTTTATAGATAAAAACAGGATGTTAAAGAGAACATAATTAAGCTGTTTACATCTCCTAATCAATTACTGCAATATCATTTTTGACTTCACTCTTCATCATTAGTAAGTCTGTATCTGCACTAGCAATAACAAGTGTATAGCTGATATAAGATATTATATTCTACACATAGAGATGAGCCTTTTAAAATATTCAGTTTCAAATTAATACTCTAATAAAATATTTAGTTCACATGCCCAAAACTGTCCAAATAAAAGATGCAAACTGCACTGAAATAATATAGCTCTCCAAAATGCAAAAGAATTAACCTTTAATTTAAACACATTAATACAGTCCAGAAAACAGTCATATTATTTGGGAAAAATGTTTTTTTTTTTTTTTTTTTTTTCACAAAGCCACAACACGCTTATTAGCTGCCCTGCTGTTACAGTTTGTGTAAGCCCCTTACCCATTTATTCTGCTCATGTACCGTTTTATAAGTTTGGCATGGAGCGAAAGGGATCACTTCATTCTGCTCTCCTCAAACCACAGGTTTTATGTCTGTGGGTTATATTTTTATGCCACAGTTTTATTTCTATTTCTATTATGATCTTCTGGCCTTTTGCAAAATTTCCAGGGCTTCTGGGTGAAAAGCAGGCTCACAGTTTGGACTACCCTTTACAATGGATGGATGTGCTTCTCCACATTTTCATCATTTGTTATATGCCAGCAGGAATGTTTACCACCTAAAACCCTAAGTCACAAAACTGTTAGGCAAACCCCACACATTTGCTTGTAATATTTATGCATTTGTCTGATGCTTTTCTATCCAAAGCAAATGCCAAATAAGGATGTAAAAACCTAATTAAATCAGTGTTAACGATCAACTACTTAGAAGGTACACCACCAGTCAGGTTCTCCCATCGTAAAAGTACTGTAGAGTGCAGACATAAAGAAAAGTGCACAATGAGGAGATCCACTCTTAAGAGCCGGGTGTTCAAGACTTTTTAAGATAGACATGACACCCCTGCTCTGGTAATACTATGTAAATTTTTGAGGGTAGCACAGATAAATGTGTTTTACCTGGCATGATCCCCTAACAAAAGCTTAGTATGTTCTTTTTGGTTTTTTCAGTAATTTTAGCCCTCTTCTAAGTGCAAATGTTTCTCAAATGTAGAACTTCTTCCACTCCAGGTATTGTGCTCTTGATCTTGATCTTGAGCGATGATTCTACCTCTGTAGTCCCCACTGGATTATCACCGATTGATCTCTTCGATTCTGGCTGCGAGAGAACTCAGATGGTTTTGTGACATTAGCTCCAAACTGCTTTGATTAAATTCAGTGCAGTTTAAGTACTGCAGAGGATCAATCATTCTCTCCTGTTAATCAGACTCAGCCAAGTTTTTAAAGCTAAATCCTCAGCAGAGTCCTAGGCTTGGTGTGGCGCTGGACTTCACATTTAGTAGTTTATGTCCTGGCTATGTCAAACGGATTTCTGTAACAACGCTTGTCTGATCAACCCATTTTCTCTCTCTGTTTCATTTCTACTACCTGTCCCCCAATCTCACTCCCTTTCATCCATCAATGAAGGTCCATCTCCTGAAGGACCAGCTGAGCGCCGAGGCCACGGCTCGGCTGGAGGCCCAGGCTCGAGTCCATCAGCTGCTGCTCCAGAACAAAGACCTGCTGCAGCACATCTCCCTGCTGGTTAAACAAATCCAGGAGCTAGAATCCAAGATGGTTGGACCAAATTCCAGTAAGTTAATATCTCATTATTTATGTCTGATCTTATGCGCTTACAGTGGATTAGAGTTGATAAGTTAGTTGTTGATAAGTCAGGCATGGTCATCAAATGTATGTTAAGCAGGATAGAAACCCACCTTGACATGTAAGCTACCCTCCTCCCTACATCTGGCTACTTCTTCCCAGTCTGACCTCTTCCTCAGTCTGTCCCTGGGTCACATGTTTCTCCCTACGACGAATCCTCCTGAATCTCTTAAGTTTCCCTTACACACAGAGATATAAACTTCTTTTAGTAGCCCCTCGGGCTGGTAGAGTTATTGTCTCTGCCACCACGTGCAGACAGTGCGGTCACATTAATCCAGGCTGCGTGTGAATGTCAGCAGAAACCTCAAGCCGATCCTACTGGGCGGATTCAGCTGGCAAATTTTACATTATGTTGTCATTAGTCCTTCAAGATACTAGAGTAGATACGGATTTTCCATGAATCCTATTTTTCAAAAGACAGCCAGTAGCTGCAACATCAATAAGAGAGAAAACACACTGGTAAGCCTTTAGCTAAAATATCAATGTTACAATATTGAAAAACTTTATAACTGTCAAATTTATGCATGCTTATTGACAGCAGTCAAGCATTAATCTTCACTAATGAAAACAAAAAGATATTCAAATTTATTGCGATTAGTATAAGTATCTGCACAATCGTGGGCACGGAAATTAGGTTCTCTTTTCTTTCGGTTCATTCAAAAATCGCAGTCATTTGGTTTGTCTCCATTAACCCTGCCGTACTGTAATACATTTGAATGATGCTTTCACAAGATGAGTCTTTTATCTAAGGTTATTCTGCTCAGTCAAAACTGAAGATTCATGAAACATGCTAGAGAGAAATGTTCCAAAAGACCCCAAACAAATAACAACAAAACCTTTAGGCATTGTCCATATTCAGCAGCCCAGTTGCAGAGTGCATAAAGGGCTTAGAGTAGAGATTAGCTTTGGACCAAGTCACAATATAAAGTTGGCCACAGTTGTAGAAATTCTACTAACAATCAAGCGCATTAAATGTAGGATTAAAAAACCACGAGTGAATACGTATTTAGTCATCTTTCTGTTGGTGCTCAGAAAGATGGCAGTACTCAAACTCTCTTCCTTTGTGAAGCTGCTGCTATTCATGGTAAGAGAGTTGAGTATGTTTTGCTATTGGACTCTTAGCTTTCTAATTTTTTTTCAGACTCAACACACGTCCTACTGATGTTCAGCTGTCGCAGACCCCCCTCTGTCCTCTCCAATGCCTCTCCTCGCAGCTTTGTGCATTTTAAAGCCTCTTCTTTGACTATTCAGACAGACAATCTTCTCAGCAACACCACAGCCCAGTCTGCCCTCCAAATGTCACTCTGCAGGAAACAATCTTTAATCTTTTCAGCAAATATTTCAAACGTGAAGCTTTGCTTATTACTCCCTAGGCAAGTTGGACTTTTTAATATGCTTCTCTGTTCACACTTGAAAACTTTCCGCAGACATGCTTACATTTTTTTTTTTTTTATTTTTTTTTTTTCTGATACAAAAAATGGAAGAGATAGGTGCTGGAAACTAATCTTCCACATTTACTACTCAAGAGCTCTCAAAGTCCAATCCTGTACGTGGAACGTTTTTAGATCTAGTACAGCTAATGCAAGTTAACCATTTAAATTAAAGATGGGCACATCTTGCCATGATAGTGCAACCCATTTTACTTTTGGTGTATTGACAGTGATGAGCTGAAATTGCACTAATCTAAATCAACATTATTAATCATTTTGCTGAAATCGAAGGGCAGCTTGACCAAGATGAGAGGTCTATTCAAACTATGTACAATCAGGTAACATCATTTAGTTTTAAATGGCGCTCTCTTTAACAGAAATCAGAACTTGAAGCATTTAAAAGATTTAGACCATCTTTTAAAGAGTTGTTTTTCAGTTTTGTGGCATATGCTTCAATTACTGCCATGATAAATTCAGTACATAGACATGCAAACTGCCTCTACAAACTTTTGTAAAAGAATTGGACACTCAGGAGCTCAGTAATTTCAATCTGAATGCTGTGATATTATGCCAGCTCAACATTAAGTCCACTTATGTCAAATACATGGCATTGTAACACAGTGGAGGTGACTGGGAATGGCAGCAACCCTGTGTTTTTCAAAGCAAAAGGCCTTGAAAAACACAGAGCAGCTCCAGTAGAAGCCCAGCCACAGAGTGGACAGAGGTCACGAACGCAACAATAACTAGAGATCTCCAAACTGTACATAACCTTCTGATTTGCTCAAGAGTTCTGCATAGAGATCTCGGTGAAATGGGTTTCCATAATTGAGGCGCTGCTGCCAATGTTTAATTCACAAATTATACTACAAAATGTTGGTTGAAATGACCCAAGAGTCTACATAAGTCTAGGATCATGTAGATACATGATACAGTTACATGGACAAATCTGGGTTTCTGACTTTAACTGGAGAATAATACTTTCCTAATCACATTCTTTCAACTACAAAGTTTGGTGTGAGAGCCAGGTTTTCTACTCAAACATCAGTGCCTGACCTCACAAATATATTTCTGAAAGAATGGCAAGAAAAAAAATCTCATTACAACACACTACTAACCATTGTGGAAAGCCTTCTCATAGGATTTCAAGCAGTTAAAGCTTAAAATGATTTGGCCTGATATCATAAGAAACCCCATGGATAAAGAATGGGGTGCTTCTCAACTGTTTGTATTATGTAGGCAGACAAGTGAATCCTCTTGTGAGACACAGACTATATATATAATTTAGCAAGCCAATCTCAGTTTTGGTTAAGAAACAAGAGTTGGAAACTTTGTAAGCACTGTTCTAATGTATGATTGAACTTTAAATTTGAACCTGAAAACATGGACAATTTCCTTAGAGCCACTTCCTGCTTCATGTCAGTACTGTGTGCTTCTAAACAGTGACACAAAATACTTCAGAGCGCCACATGATGATGATGAAATACTGAAGGCCACAACTGACCTTTCTTGCTGTGTAAGAGACTCCTCTGATTTATGTTGTTAGAATTTATATCGCTCTGTTTCCAGCAATTCATTTTTGTCTTTATGACATACAGTTGTCTTTTGAGAAGATGACTGATGGGAGAACAACGTGAATCAACCAATCAAGTCATTACTTGATCACCTAATATCCATCTTCTGCACTTGCCTCTTTTCTCCAGTGGGCTCTCAGGACAGTTTGTTGGAGATCACCTTCCGCTCCACGGTACCTCCAGTGATCTGCGACGCTACCACACCCAAATCCGAGGTGTCGGACATCAACCTCTCTGCACTCGGCACTGGTGACGGAACCAGCAACGCCTTTTCCTCTACCAACGGGACTCTGGGAAGCCCACTAGGTAGGGACCAATGTCTACTCAAACTGGAGTGTTTCCGTTTCCTCCCGGGACCGCCGGGGCCTCCACCTCCTCGACTCCCTTCGCCTCCCCCGTCTCTCAAGCCTAACAAGCCAGTGACTCAAGGTCGAGATGTGCCTAACACTCCAGCGAGCATCTTATCCAGAGAAGTGAAATCTTTGGACTGCCTGGAGTTCACCAGGTTTCGCGAGTCAGGTATCGCTTCAGAGTACGAGTCGAACTCAGACGACAGCGATGACGGGGAAGACGAGGGGGAGGACGATGAGGATGAGGATGAGGAGATGGAGATCTTTGGCTGGGGAACAGATGGGGAGACGTTGAGACTGCTCAATGCTCTCAACAAACAGGGAGCTCCTGACTGCCTGGGAGATGAAATAGCCATTTGAGACTTTTCCTGTTTTGATGAAAACTCCTCTATTCCTGTCTTACTCACTTCAAATTTCTGTACGGCTAACATTTTGTGGACTAACCTCTGTCAGGTGCGCACAACTATTTATATGAGATTCATATAGTTATACCTCATGTACTTATAATGAATAACAGTTTTCCAGTTACAGATTGTGTTTTTGATGTTTCAGTTTGTTCAGCTTCTAAATTCATTTTCTTCTCTTTTATTTTCAATTTTAAATGTAGCATTCATACCACTGTGACATTCATAAAATTGAAATAGGTCATCCGACATTACATGTTATGCAAAACTATTAGTTAGGTTCATCTTGATATGTCATTTCTATCATTGAAATAAATCAAATTAAATATTTCTTACTGTCTTGATGTAGCACAGTGATTTGGTCTGCAGAATGTGTCAGCTGAACATACCTTCTGTCAACGAAGAATAGAGTAAAAGAACAATTGAAACTATTGATAGTAAAGAACAATAGAGCTGGTTGCTTTTACAAATGTAAAATGTCAGAACGTCAGTCTAAAGGTTGCACAAATTTAAAGTAAATTGTGTGATTAAAAAATGTTAAGTACCTCAAGCACACTGCTACTGTAACTGGTTTGAAGCAAAGCATCGTCTTTTCTACTCAACACCCAAAATGGTAAATGGCAAATGTCCTGTGTTTGTACAGCACTTTATCTTGCGCTTTATTCTGCAGTAAGGTATTTATCGATTCATGCACACATTCACATGCTGATTGTGGAAAGCCAGAGTTGCCCTGGAACAGTAGGACAGAAGTGAGGCTGCCAGATCTTCCAAGCACCAGCAGCAGATCTGTTTTTTTCTCAGTTGGACATAGGATTCCATAAACAGGAGAACGTGTACTATTATTGCACCAATACTTAATAGTTCAACAAGTAAGATTTTTGACAAACACCTAATTTGTAATCAAAATGTCGACACCCTTTGTATGCTTTAGCATGTTTGCTACTTTAGCAAAGCTCTTCACATCTCTGGCAATTCTTTTATTAGAAATTCATCACTCTTGGAAATATAATAACTTACTATTTATGGCATAAAAGCAATGCTTTGCTTTTCTAATTTTGTGGCATTTTTAGCAGCTTCAAGATGGCCTGTTCGTGTTTCCAAAGAACGCCCAACTCATCGACCCACTGCCACTGTGCTCGACACTTTGTGGTGTTTGTGTCGAAATGCTCTACTGGGTTTTCTTCCTAACATGGTGCTGTGTCGCTTTACTAAATATCTTCACTTTGTTGTATGCAATCTGTTCATAGAACATTTTTCAAGAAATCTTGTGGCTGATTCAGACAGAAATTTTGCTGCCACATTCATCTAGAGAGGACACCTTTTCTTTTTCAAAGCTTTCACATTTTGGCATTCTCGTCTAGCCTTGTCATAATTGTCATGTCATAAAATGTCAAAGTTGAACATGCTAACTGTGGCATGCAGATTCTGGGATGGAGCTCTTGGGTGTTTTGCAGTATCACTGTGCTTTTCAGATTCTCTTTGAGAATCTGTCTTAAGTTCCCAGTTGTCCAATTATAGCAATCTTAAAACCACTGGATCTTTAGAAAATGTGGTTATGTTACTATTAGGTCGCTACTTTCTTTGGTTTTCGCTGAAATAAGAAAAACTTAAATTTGATGGAGACGTGACCAAAGAGACAGGCTTACATTATATGTTGGCTTGTCAAAAACATTCATCATCTTAAAACGGCCTAAGGATACAAAAATGAGAAAAAAAAAAGCATTATATTAAGATAAAGCAATGTTTGAAAGCTGTAGGCAGACATCTGGTCAGACTAACTTGAGTCCTGCGTAGGAGAAAACAGTCTTTTTTTCTTTTTTTCTTTTTTTTTCTTTTTTTTTTACTGGAGTCGGTACATTAACTCTAATGCATACATTTTCAACAAAAGAGTTAGACTGAGTCATGCTTCTACTGCAGCGGTTCGTCATCTCTGTACAGGCGAGGTTCACTCAGAGTTCCCCTAAAATCTGAAACATCTAAAATGTAGGATATAAATATCCTGGAAGTGCACAAACATATTATAACTAGAAACAAAAATAAGAGACTCCTAAGACACAAATCTATTTGCAGGAAACACTGTTTAAAAAGAGCAAACTGAAATATTGAGAGAGCAAATAGCCTGAGAGAGTAAATAGTTTTGCAAACTCAAGCATATACGTCTGTTTGCTAAAATCTAACATAGTCTCACCTTCCTTTTCTGTGCCTCCCTTTTTAATTACTCTCAAAACTCATCAGACACACTGACATGCTTCCTGATTCAGGAGCTGAGCTTTGAATTTTATTTTATTTATTTATTTTTAGCAGATAAAACTTTAAAATGAGAGTCCCTGTGTGCATTTATTTTCTTCTATCTGTTTTTGAATAGGCAATGATCCTATGTGAAATCAAATTATATCCTAACATGATACTCTGGGCTTGGTATTTACCTTCACAACATTTTGTCAGGTTAGATCAGGGGGGAACCCAATTAGCCCAGGGAGTAGGTGAAGCAGGATGTGAGGCTGAAGAACTTGTATCTCTTGATGAAGTGGAAAGCAACTAATTTTGTCATGAAATTGCCAACTCTTGGCTCCAATTTATTGATGATCTTTGCTGCCGTCTGCAATTTGAGGAAGTGGAGTCGCTGTTACCCAGTTTATAATTGCTGGTTGCTTTTCAATAGAGATGTGTATCTGTATCCAGTTTTCTGCATCATCCCACACCAACCTCTGTACTTGCCTTTTTGTCTGCCCCTCTTTCTCTCTCCACAGATTCTACCCATTTCAATTGTCCGCTATTTCCTTTCTTTTGTAATTTATGTAAAGCTGGGATTAGTTAGATCTAAAGGAACACTGCTTGTTTGTTTCCTCCATTGAACACAAACACAAAACTTCACAATAGTTGCTCACAGATTGAAGCTAAGAGTTGTCTCATTTATTTATATCCAGCTCTGGGTAAAGCCTAAGGGCACAATGCTATATTAAAGTATTAATTTCGATTCATGCTGAAAGCTAACAAGTTTTCATTTTGCACTTTGGTTTATCTGAGCAATATTACAGTTTTTGGCAATAACTCATCTGAGACTTAAAACGGGGTCGGGCCAAATCTCTAAGCGCTCAGCGTCTCTTTCACAGAGCTTTAGCCTGATGTGATCAAACCAACCAGTGAATTGAGCTCTATGTAACTGCTTGCCTTTTGAATCTGTTCTTATTTGGGAATGAAAGAGATTTTGTTGTATATAAAATTGTACAAAGTTGGTAATGCAGCTCTTTCCCCACGTACTGGCACTCCTGACAAAACTATGCAAAAACCATTACAATAAACATTTAACCCAATGACAGAATCTCACGTAAAGAAATAATTCCTGTTAAAAAAAAAAAATAGTTGGTGTTTGGAAAGAATCACATGTGTCCCTACCACTCCTTATGAAGTAAATGCTGAAACATCTTAAACTTTATACTTTTAAGTTATAGTTCTCGTAAGTTCTAGTTTTATAAGTTATAATTGCTCTTGTTTTTCTGGAGTAAAACTTTGATGAAAGAGACCTGGGGGAAAAAAGTTTCTCAAGTAACTCCAGAGCTGAGTGAGAAATGTAGCAAATAGTTCAAAGTGGTTACCAAGTGTCCACAAAATCTCTTGGTAACCACAACCAAGTGAATGCTGTCTACCTGTCAACCTGTTGTCGGGGAGACGGTGCAAAAAAGGCCTTTTTTCTTTGCTACCTTAATAAATGCCCCATGTGTGAAGCTTGATGAATGCTGCTGAGATTTTAACTGCATTGCGTTGTAATCATTGAGAATACGATTAAGATTTCAGCAAAAATCTGTCCAAGTGGATCTAGCATGAAACAAAAGATGAATTTGGTTAAGTGTAGTGGAGGATCTGTCATTCTGTGGGCCTCTTTCTCTTCCAAAAGCCAAAATTTTTCAATAAAGTTTATTTGTGTATTTCAGCGATTCACAGTGCTTTACATCATGAAGACATAAAATCATCAGAAATATCTCTTCCAATTGTGAAGCCATTAACAGACATTACATTTTGTCAAGTTCTGAGAGAGCCTGACATCATAAACCTTTTGATATACCTGGTTGTTTTAAATAAAATACGGTGTCCAGAAAAAGAAAGCAGGTTTTCGCCGGGTCTTTTGGAAAACAAAAAATCTGCACATATGGAAATATGAACATAGAAATAGTTCTTTGGACACAAACCTTGTCTTTGTCTTCTTCCACAGCCAAAATACATTAATATTATTGTTTTCATCACTGAATTAATTTGATTAAAAATGAGTTGTTGTTTTTTTACATTCAGCTACTGCAATTTGGAGGGATTCATTGTTTTTGGATTCTTACACATTCCTCGCAGGTGAGCCAATGAGTTTCAAGTGTGCTCTGACTCAAATGTAATTGAAACAAACTGATACCAACAGAAGAGTAAAATATGCTACAAGTTAAAAGGATTTTATGTCATAGTTTTCTGATTTCTCTTCTTTGTGAATCAAGAAAAATAATATTGTCTGAGCTGCCAGCTGATCTGCTTGGATACCCTTACATCTTTATAAAAGTCATGACAAGACATTAAAGCACATATGTCAGAGTCAAGGCCCGCGGGACACATCCGGCCCGCGAGAAGTTTTTTTGCGGCCCCTGGGATGATCTTGATTTATTATTAGAACCGGCCCGCAGACCGCAGCAAGCCGGCACAACGTCTGAACTGTAAGTAGTTCTTTAAATGTTCTGTGAGATGATGTACTTACCCATGTATCCATAACAACCGGAACTTTCAATATCCACCAAGTTATTGCCGAAATATACCGTCTATTAAACGAGTGCCCCCCGGATTAATTACATTCTCTGCAGCTGCAGCTGCGAAGTTACCGTATTAACCCGATACTTGCTGGAAAGTGCAACGTCTCCCCTTTCAGAAACCGTTGGAATTTTTCCACTTAGCGCTACGTGTGGCGGAATTACGGTACTGCAAATTTAGATGTGTCGCCAGCGACACATCTAAATTTGCAGTACCGTAATTCGCTGGCGACACATCTAAATGCCTTGACTCTGACATATGTGGATTAATAGATTTTTGCACTTTATTTTATTGTATTTCAATCCAATTATATTTTAAAAATATTTCAGTTGTGTCTGTTGAAAATTAAAGATTACTGACAGAGCCATAAGAAAATATTGCTTTATTTATCTGATCATATTGGAATATATTTGTTAGGTTTTCAGTAGGTTCAATTAGGTTCACTAGACTATATGCGTCATTTAAAAAAATTTCAATGAACATTCGATCAGTCCGGCCCTCGGCTTGTAGCTAAATTTTTTATTTGGCCCTCCGTCCATTTGACTTTGACACCCCTGCATTAAAGGGAGACAGATGGAGAGTGATGCACAGTAAAGATTCCTGATTGAAATCAGATGGAGGACATAAAAGTTCAGGATCATCGTTTTACAGGCCACATTTCGTACATATAAATTAATTTCCCATAAATTACTCGGACTCACTAGGGACAGGCAGTTCCAAGTATGAAAAGTGCAAAGAACGACCTTTATGCTTCAGTCTCTTCTTCATCATCTTTTATTTTCTCTTCATCTTCCTCACCCATCTTGTTTTTTTTTTTTGTTTTGTTTTTTTTCCTTGCCAATGTCTTAGGTTTCAATTTATTTAATTTAAAGCTCCCAACGCATTTTGCCCTATGTGAGTTTTTTTTTTTTCAAATGGAGACGTAGATTCCAATTCATTCAAGTCAAGGCTGTTCTCACTGACTGAACATAAGGCAATTAGAGTTCTGAGAAAGGCAGTCTTTCTGAATGTTATTAAAGCATTTAGGTTACTTGAATTATTTCAACGAACATCTAAAAATTTACACAATGCATACTGCAACTCTAGTATTTCATGAGTTCATTTTTTTTTTCAATTATTACTTGAATAATTCAAACTTTTGATAGAACATTTTGTGATCAAACACATTTTAAAAGTATGTAGACATGTGATGGTACGGAACGGTTATTATTGAATAAAGAAGATCTTTAAAAACACCCAAAAAAGCTACTAAAGGTATATTTTGCATCTGTGTGACTGCTGCCTGTCATAATGCGGCAAACCAATGATCCAATGCAATCGGATTCTAGGAAATGTCCTGAAACTACTATCCAACTTTTTATTACCTAGCTGTAATAGAAAGTGCCACCAACATTTCTTTCTGCATTTCTTCACTCATGATATATACATTTTCATATTCAAAGAGGCTGTGTTCTGCTCTGACTCTGCACCCTCAGGGGCAAAATTTATTTTTGTCTTTGCCTTTTTTCATTTCATCATATCTGTATTTCTTTAACTTGTGGGTCACCTTTACCGTACTCTCTTCTTATCTTCTGAACTCAACTTTTCCTCTGACCTCTCCAAAATGTCAGACTTCCTTTTTTATTTTTAATGCAGCCTCTTGTGCTTCTTCATGCATTTGTGATTCATGTTTTGTGACTGTGGAAAAAGGTATAGCCCTCAGCCTTTCACCTTGACAGATGGGGAGATAGTAATTACTTTGTATCATGCTTGTGGAAAACAGACTTACGAGAGCAGCCTGTCAGAAAATACTAACCAATCTTTTCGTGGGATACATATGGTCCACTCAAGCTAAAACTGATTATAACAGAGAGGAGCTAATTGTGTTATTAGTTAATCTATTAGCTTTAATCATTAATCATGTTATTCATTAACCCTTTAATATGCATATTGTGTACATTCAATTGCACACAATAATGTACACAACATCGTGTATAATATTGTCAGAAAAGCAAGAAAGTAGTAAATGGTAGTTGACGAGCTTAGAAACTATGTTGGCTTTTACATCCTAAAAATGAAAAATAAAAATAAAATAGACTGCAAAAGGCATTCTTTTTGGTATTATTAAAATTCCTCAAATATCTCAAACTCTTCTTTCACTCAGCCATAACTGCATGTAGAAGTTGTTTGCCACTGAAAGCTACTCTGCCAACTTGTCCAGCAGAGTAGAACTGGGGTTGGTGACTTGCATTGATTTCTCCATCACAGACACATGTTGTTTGAAAGTGAGTTTAAAGACTTGGACAGCAAAGGGGCACTGTAGATCAATATACAGTCCAGTCTGTCACCAGCTGATGCACACACCCACAACTTCTGGAGCTTATGAATACAATCTAGTCCTTTAAATTGTCAGCACACTAATTCAACAGCTCAGAAAAACCATTAGATTGTGGTCAAATGCTTAAAGGAGACAGCAACTGGTACTGGTGACATCTAGTGGTAAGGTTGTCTAAAATAATTTTCTCTACCTCCTCTTTCAAAGTACAGGAGCATTACGTAGCTGTTGATTCAATATTCTAGTGATGCAGTTGAATTACTGGAACTATTTACTCCAATCTAGTATAGAAACAACAACTCACGTTTTCACAATAGCACATTTAAAATGACTGACATTATTATAAATAGATCAGAGCATCTGTTGCCGTTTTGTTTACCGTAGATTGCTTACATATCAGGTAATGTGTTTAGAGTAAGTCATAACTGTTTGATTCAAGGTTTCAGCATAGAGTCACGAAAGCACAAACAGAATTGTGGAGGTTCTTTGTGCAAAAGAGTGTTAGCATTTGTTGTCATTAGCTTGGTCATAGGAACGAGGACATAAGTATAAAAATATTATCCATTTATGTTAAGACAATAGTCAACAACAGTCCAATAAAAGCAAATATAGAAATAATTTACAAGAAAGGACCCAAAAAACTGATCTCTTCACAATGAACACAACAGGGAATTTGCACACAATGGCTGTCCTGAAACGAGGGAAGAGGAGTTCAAACCAAACAATGGGTAAACCAAGGGGACTAACTTAAGCCAACAAATTATAACTGCAACACAAATGCAAAAACTAAAAGATAATAACACAAAAATGTTTCTAATAATAAGACTTTATCTTGGTAGCTTATTCAGAGTCATGTCCACGTCTTCCAGCAACCTGATGGGTTCCTCCACTTCCTGCTGTGACATCACAAAAAGTCCTCTCCCCCGGCCAGTTCTTTAATTCTCAGCAAAACATAAATGAATACTGTTAATGATCTGAACAAACATAAGCGCTGTTTACCAAATGTGTGCACCTTTATTACCAAACGAGTATTTTAAACCAATATTACAGAATAAGTTTGCTGGGGAGAAAAAGCAAAGAATTAGCACTGAGAAATGGCTGGAGGAGCCTCCACAAGAATTTATTTCTGTTTGAAAGGCCGTCAACTAAGTTAGCTGCGATAATGTGGAATATGGCTGTGAGATGCACGAGGAGTCAGTGGGTCACATGTAAACAAACAATCACATTAAACCATTAAAGCCTTGGAATTAATGGCTCTGTCTGTGCTAGAAGAGCAGAAGGCATAAAGTGCTCAAAACAGGCAAGTAATTAACCCTCTGACCTCAGCATTAACGATAAGAGGTAGAACTTTGTCAGAAGCTACTTAGATTGATGTGATGAGTATGGACAGATTAGTCTTAACCTAGAGACAGTTGTGTTTTCTGGATGTTTTGTCTTTTTATTCTCCTCATGTAAGGGAATGTTCCCTCCACCACCCATACTTTCAACGTATTGCTCAGTCAGATGACACTTGATTCTTTACATTTGTGAAATATTCAGCAGTGCCGCATGTCTCTGTGTAGATTTCTGCTCTGTGTTCGCTCCATGTGCAGTTGCAATCTGCTTTTGATGTTGCTGTGATGCAGAACTGACACCTGTTTTGTATGACAGAGTAGCTTGAGTCATAATCTGCCACATGTGGAGCTCAGGATGTGAATGGCCAGCATGCAAAGATGATTAACTGAAGGTGTTTACGTATGCCACATCTGTTTTAAGAGCCAGCTTTCCTTTCTTTGTTTTGCCATGTTTCTTTTGCATGACTTTGAATTTGTTGATGCCAATGGAATAAAAAATTGTCAGATTGTATATTTTAATTTGCCATGTTTGGGCTTCAAGTTTTTGGCATCTCTGTCAAAGTAGATAGTTAGGGGAGTGTCACCTTTTCAAAAGCTGTTAAGTTTCTTTTAAAAGAAAAAAAAAACAACAAAATACAATACTGATAAATGTGTGATGCAAGATTTCACCAAATATGAGATTTTTGTTGACAACCTTCAAATTACTTTTCACCAAAAAGTTAAAAGCATCACGTGTTGATGGTAATTACTAATAATTTCCTTTAAAAGCTAAGCTTTACAAATGTTTTTATTTTATTTTATTTTTTTTATTGTGAGATCTAAAGTTAATAACTGCACATAACAATCCAGCTCATTTTTATATGGCATAAATAATTGAAATGCATAATGCACAGTGCTGTAGTCTTTTATTTATATGGTTTATTGGTATTCATGCTTCAAAGGTTTTTACAAAGTCTTGAACATAAAAGAAGATTTTGTAATAAAGAGTTAAAAGACTTGCCAATAGTTTTGTCCTTTGTGGTACCATGTGTTCCACATGTGTGTAAGACTCAGTCTGTATGATGTAACTGTTATTTTCAAAGGAACTTTGCTGCCTGTGAAGATCCAGCACAAATATTCATTACATATAATATCAGAAGTAATTTCTGCCTTTAATTTTTTAATTTTATTTTATTTTTTTGTGAAAATACATTTTGGAAGGAGCGCATACCAACCCCTCTGTGTCTGTGTGATGTTGAGATCAAATGAAAGTTACAATTCAACAAATCTTGAGATCGTTCATTCACCCCTGCAGAAACCCCATGGCTGTTTTCATCTCTTGCAGCTGCTCATATGAGCAGGAGTCAAAATCTCTAAAACGGATAGAAATAGAAGCAGATAAGAGCAAACTCAAGCTGTAAAACCTGGGACAATGTTTGCATGTTTTAATTAAAACCTTTTTTTTTTTTTTATTGCTACATTTGTCCTCGCCCTCACCCCCGGAGGGAGTTGTCTGGTCAGACAGAAGGTGATTTAGCAAAAGACTGAGTTAATTATTGATCTGGTGGCATAGATATATAGCAGACTGGTAGCACTTAAACATGTCTGGCTAGATTCAACACTACCGTCGTATACAGTATTTATTTTTTCTTATTCCTAAGATCTATGTTCATTATTATTTGACTATACTCTGAGGTATATTTATATCTCCATGGCTTTTGTTCTAAATCAGGGCATTTAATTTCTCCACACATGTGAGACCATGTTCCAGTAAATGTCCGTGTTACTAATTTTATTTTCAAGTGTGCAGCGTATATCCCACCATTATGTCTCTGTAAGTGAAAGGAAGCAGTAAAGAAAAAAAAATGAACATTTTCCCTCTGTAATTAGAGAGCGGTGGGTGTTGTGTCGCGGCTGCTTTGCTCAGCTGTCCGGTCAAACCGCAGCAAGATGAGAAGTTGATCTAGATCAGTTTTTGCCATTTCTATTGTTGAAGCGAAGGAATCATTTCCACCTTCCTGAGACTTTAGGTGCTACCTGAAGTATGCTGCGGTGTGGCAAGCTGTGCGTGTCTCACTGATAATGATCTTGCTCCGTCTCTTTTGGATTCATACTGTGTCTGCAGTCTAAGGACGCCCTGTTTAACTCACACTTGGGGCTCCTTTTCACTGCAGCTTTCCCGTGGAAAGTGCAGACCTTTTTTTTTCTGCTTAACTGATTCATATTAAAAAGCTGTGATTATGAACCCCTCTCTCCAGTTGTTGTGTGAATATCGTCACAGTAAGAGACTGCACTTTAAGAAGATTGTATTTGTCAAATGATAGGTTTATGTGAACATAAAAAAGTCAATTAATTTAAGGGCTTGTATGTCTTTTTTTTCATGGCTTACTTTAATGTCTCCTAACTGTGGCTTCTAAAATTTGAAACATTTGTTCGCAAACAGAGACATCAGTCTTCAAGCAATAAGTTGATACATTCTCATCATGGGCCTTGATTTCTGTTCATCTCCATCTTTATTTTTGTTTGCTTCTTTGTTTTTGTATGTTCTGTTTTTTTGGGGCGGATCGAGTGATGTATTTCAGTACACATGCTAAAGTTTGAATTTAAAAAGGAATTTCTCTGACCTACTCTGGTTCAAAGTTACACATAGAGGCTCAATTATGTACAGACATATTCTACAAAAGTGTTTATACAAAAGACTCTTAGCATATTGCAGAGAAATCACACCCTTGTTTTTCCCGTCAGCGAGCTTCTGCTGCACATGATTTGATTTTTGACCAATTTGCTTATTAGAAGTGGTGGAGTTCATTTAAACTGATTTGCTTCCTGAAGAGCGCCTGGCTTTTTAAGCATTTTTCACATTTTCTGATTTTAGAATTTGTGGACAATCCATGCATATAGAATGTAAACCAGAAAACTAAATGAGATGAGATGAAAACCTCCCTCTTCAGAGTTCTGGAAAGGGCTTAAATATTACGACAGAATCTTGTCAGAAGCTTGTTCAGGTCAAGGTGCCGTTTACTCTGAGGCATCTCAACAAACAATTAATGAAGGTGTTTTTATACGTTTGAACTGTAGATGGAAGATAAATCGAACAAAAACAGAGATGTTATGCCAAGAGCAAACTGTCGGTCAGGGTTCAGTAAGGTCGATCAGAGATATTTTCCATTAATCCTGTTTTTTAGTTGCTAATCAGTCTGAGGCAGACCCACACCCACTCACTTTAATCATTCATGTCATAATGAAACCGAGTGAAAAATTGATGAGCAGATCCTCTGAGCATCTTCAAGAGGGAAGAGCTTGAAATTTTATTTCCCCCCCTCCCTAAACCCTCCAACAGGCCCTAAGGTAAGATTGGCCTGACTTGTGGTTTAATATTTTCCTCACTCAGATTCACAGGACACACGTGCATCCTAATGAAGCCCAGTGAGAGCTGTAATTGAATACCGCAGCGATAATGACCCTGTCTGGCCTGAAGATTATGGTGTTTGTGTTCAAGTGAGCGTGTTTCAGGTCGCTTATCCTCTCAGCGCAGCGATCGCTGCTTACATTTTCATCTGGGTGCCATGTGCCGTCGTCTCATCTTTTCCCCCAGACTGTCTGATTGCTTTCACTTTTTGTTTTCGGGAAGAGTCAGGTCAGACATTGATGCACTTACGCCAAAAAACACATAAAAGTTTTATGATTCTCCAAAGCCAAATGATACCTTTTGGGGGGGGGGAGTTGGCGGGGGTTTGGAAATTAACAAAGCAGGAAAATGTAAAGCTGTTAATTAGTAAAGTGATTGGAAGTTGTTTTTTACATGTGATCTGTTGAGAAAAGGTACATTTAAATAAACAGTAACAAACATAAAATATTTGCTTTTATTGTTAATCTCTTTGCTTTTCCAAAGAGATTGTTAGTCTCTTCTGTTTTTCCATTGGGTTGCTATGCAGCTCTTCATTTGAGTAGCTATTACAGTAACATTTTAATGTTACAAATGACCAACACTGAAAAAAATCCCATTTCACTTTTACTTTTGGAGAAGGCTAACAATTTTCTGCAGTGTTGCAGATGATTGCGTTATCCTCACAATGGATTCAGTCTGGTTCCTACGAAAGACTCTGCTCTCCTTGGTAAACACTTTTTGTGTGGACCTAAATGTCTCACTTTGCTGCTCTCATTCTCGCCTTGACCTGCTTCTCCGTGCGACAAAATTTTATGTTATGAAAGAACATGATGACATAAGGATGTAAGTGATTGCATGTTTACGCTCTACATCTTGCCGTCTCCACTAGTAATCTCACTATTGTCTTATTAATCAGCAGCCATTTGAAAAGAACGAATGCAAATGAATGCAGATTGTGGCATATGGAGAGCTCCTAGTCCTAGTTGTAGTTTAAAGAACAACTCGTGCATAGAGCACAAAAATAACTACATCGTTTTAGAAAATAATCTCTGCAGACGTTTGGATTTCTTTTCATTCCACCTTCTTTTCCATTTGTAAGCATTATTCTTAACATCTGTGTTAATGCACATTTCAGTGCTCCAGTACTATTGCTGTTGCTTTGTGCTTTCTAAGGGAGTGCAAAAGGTAAACAGAGATGTATTGGAAACACCAGGAAATTAGTTGTAGTTGTTGTTTTGCACCCCTCAGCAGCACAGTCAGCAGTTTGAACTCCATCAGAGGTTTGTGACATGTAGCCCATTAAGGCCAATTCCCATCAGATCCGAACAAGCAGACATGCATGTTTGCAGTTACAGCTACATTACAAATTTTGGCTGAAGAAACATCAAGAAAGTTCCTGTAAAAGGATGTTTCTTTTCAAAAAGCAGGTTTTCAAAGATATGCAACTTTATTTTTTTGGTGCTCATTTGTGATCATTCTGCATAAATCCTGCTAGAGAAACACCAAGAGATTCTGTGGCTGATGTCTAAGGGGCCGATGTTGCAGATGTCTGCCCTGCTGATTTCACTTGTAGTTAGTTTGGATTTCTCGTTTTTTTCTCTCTTGTATTGTCTCTTATTTTCTAAATAAATTGGTATTTACCACAGATAGCAGTAGGCCCACAGGGAGGAAGCAGATGACCTTGATTTTTTTCCCAGATGATCTGTCTCATCTTATACTGTGACAACAGTAGTGACAGTTTTAACGAATATTTAAATTTTTATTTTTTTTTTGTATTTAAGATACCTACTGCACCCTTTATGCTTTCTGTACCTAGACAAATAAAAATGTTCAAGAGTCTGCGATGCAGCAGCCAGCCAATCAGTAACAATCTCTTACTGATTGTTAAAAAAAAAAAAAAAAAAGCCCTTGCAAATTGTCAACAGGCAATCTGCAGTTTGTGGCTTCCAAGAGTTGTTTTTAACAATATATTTGTAAGAATAGAGGAGAGGCAGGTCAATCAACATGTCAGACCATTTGAAGTTTTCCTTCAGACAAAATTAAAGTATTTTGATAGTGTCACAAACACTGTGATGGAAATAAAGCTTTAAACATCAGTCTATGTCTGCACTTCCTGTAGAGTAAGTAGATCCCTACGCGTAATAACATTCCATGACAGACAGATTTAATCTCTTTAAAAGATAAAATAGAACAACTTTGCTGGAGGACATTGAATTTCCTATTCTGTGCTGATGTTTCACTCTCTCTTATGGCAGCCTGAAGGATCTCAAGCATGTTTGAGTGATACAGCTTCTTTTCTAGGAGCCTTTACAAGGTTTTGTGCTTTCCCTGAATTTATTTGCACACACCTCACTGATGATGAGAATTACTGAGTGTTCTTCACTCCATAACAACAGGAACTCAAGAGGATTGTTGTTGGCTGCCAATACTTTTAGCACTTAGGTGTGGTGCATTCACTGACTGGGGGCACCAATGAAGTATATAATCTAGTGAATGTTATTACCAGTGGATTTCTCTGTGCATCTCAAATTTCTATTGATTTTCATCTTCTTTAATCATCTATGCTCCTTTTCGGTGTGTGTGCTTGAAGTTTACACAGTATATGCATGTCAGTTTTGTCTATGTTGTGATCCTTGACTTTCCCTTCAGATGGCCACGGTCCCACTTGGCTTCTGAAAAGTGGCCACGGTTATTGCAATGCTGTTTATTGTTGAAATTAACATGCTTTCACAATTTTACTTGTGAATATATTTTTAATCTTTTTTCTTCTTTTTTGATTAGGTTTTCAGAGTTCATTCAACTAGAACTTGCACAACAAAAAAACTTGATTAACGGATAGAAGTGGTGGATAGCACAAAATTAAGACTTTAAATAGCAGTGCATGGTGTTAATTACATTTTATTTTCTTTTATGCTTTTGTCAAAAAGAAAAAAATGAGGGCTTCCTTTTTCATCTGCACAAACCACAGAGAAGCTGCAGCACACAAGATTGTGCCATCTCTAATTACAAGGATGTGAATAATTTGTTTTTTGAAATTAATTTGCCTGGTAAATGTTACTGATGGTCGTACGCCTGAGCACAATGAGTGGCAAATCAAACAAATCACCTGTTAAACAGCCCCAGTTTAGTAATTGCAATTACGTTGCTGAAATAGCAGCATATTTGTAAAGCAGAAGCTGTGCTGATATTCAGGATGCCAACAATAAAGTGGGAGACAAATGTACTGTGTGTGCCCATTAATTATATTTTTTATTTCCCAGAACATAGCAGCCTTAAACAGTGTGATGGGGGTCCAATCGTCACCTAATTTAGCAGAAGATCCTCAGTAAATGGTAATGGTCTGTTTTATTAAGAAGCAGACTTACTCTGCAGAATGTTACATTATTAAAATTTGGCTAAGTCAGCTACTCTACAAACTACATAACTGTTGTATTTGCATGTAAAAACACACCAAAAGCATGACTCATTGTGCCAAGGTGGAAGACTACTTTTGATTTCTTAAAATGGAAATTAAGTAGTCTTCCATTAATTAAGCATTCCTGTGTTTGAATATGCCTCTTTGTCATTTTTATTTTTTTATTTATTCAAGTTCATTTTTCCCCCTTGAAAATCATCTCAGACTGTACTTGGGTGTTGTTCCTACATGAATAAATATCAGACGTGGTTTCAATTTAGTAAGGCAAATATCTGCTCATCACTGCATCAAACTGATGTTAATCAAACAGAAAAATCAGGAAATGACGATTCAACCGAAGATGATTTAGCATAACTAAAATATAAAAAAAAAATAAAACTTGCATTTGCTCAGCTAACTCGTGTAACATTTCTATTACTTCTCTGTGGCTGTAGTTGGGGAATACTGACATTGGAATGCAGAACAATAAGTAGTCTTAAGCAAACATCAGATTTGCATTCATTCTTGGGAAACCGTACCCTTCAGTGAAGGTTCAGGGACAGTCCAGCAGAGAATTGGACATAAATAGTGATAAGACACTATTTGTATGTAAATGAATCAGGCAAAGAAATTTCAAGTAGTTTCCAAATAGCTGAAGCAGGAAGTGGTTCAGAGAAAAGCTGCAGAATGTTAAAATTCAGAGTTATAATATAATTTAATGAACATGTATTTAGATAGGAACCTCATATATATATATATATATATATATATATATATATATATATATATATATATATATATATATATATATATATATATATATAAATTTGTTCTTTTTTTTCAAATAAGAATATTTCTTGACTGCCCTACTAATAATGAATTGTCCTCTGAAAATGAATGTCTAGGATTTCCATTATTTTGGATATGGGAATAGTTTTTTCAAGATAAAAAATTCCTGTTGGAATAATTCAATTTGTATTCAGATGCTCAACAGTAAGTTAGTAAATAGATAAATATGTACATTGTTGGAAATAAATAACTGAAGGAATGGCCAACATGAAGTGAAGTGCAGTAAATAAATAAATGCTGACTTACATGGGTAAAAGATGAATCAGCAGTTAAATATAAATAAATTATTCCAGCCAGCCATTAAGTCTCGAGTTAAAGTTGGAGCTTTATTTCTGGATGGAATCAGTGTGTTTGGAGCTTTTTCCAGGAGCAAAGACTTGTTCCTGTTTACTGCATAACAAAATATTTAAATTAACCAAACCTTGACTGGAAAACTCCCAAGGTTCCAATCAAGTAGCTGTAACAATTTTGTGTGATAGAACATTCAATATAACTATCAATAACATGAACTGATGTGTTAATTTTTATTACCCTCATTCCACCATTAAATCTAAAAAAAAATTGGTTAAATACAATGAAATAGACAAAAAGTGCAATATATTACCCCAAAGAAGCAAAAAATCTTAAGTTTTTCTGTTAGACGACTGGTCTCTTCTGCTGATGTTTGCTCATCAGGTGACATACTGAGTGGAGCTGATATAAAGAGACTAAAAGATGAAGCTGCAAAGATTAAACATATGAACATGAAGCCCGTTTCATCTGCAAACAAAACAGCTGCAAGTCACTTTGAAAGAACCCTCAACTATTTTGTAATAAAAGTTTGCAGTCTTTGCTGTAGAAAAAAGAAAAAAACCTAAATAAGCTCAAATCTGTCGATTGCTCGACTTGCACCAGATCAGAAAATGTGTGGAATGAATTTTTTTGTCTTGCCATTTTTCTTTTATAGTGTAATCTCCTACAAATGGGGTTTCACCAGACAACTAGTCAGTCGACTACCTCATGTCACTCATTACAGATGTGTTTCAGATTTTAATGGCGGACTCACTCTGTTCTACAGAATTTTATTTACAGTCCTTTCTTGGTAGCTGCATGTTTGTAGAAATTCTTTTTTTTTTCCCTTTCCCTTTTCATATCCCTTTCTATTTCCTTGAAGTTAATGGACTTTACATCACATTGATTTCTACTAAAGGGTCAGACATCCTCGAGCGTCTGGCTAATGGGCCCTTCTAGATATCTTGATTGGAACAGCAAATGGAAGATTTGAGTGCAAAGAGGTGTCAAGGTTAGCCTTTAATTTTGAATTCGTTTCGGTGTTTTTCCTCCATTTATTTGTGTTTAGAGGAGTTTTGGATGAGCAACATTTTCATTCCCAAGCAGAAACAGTGGAGTAATGTGCACATTTATGGGGTAAACTGATCTGAAATCTAATGCTTCTCTGTCTCGTTAAATGCTTCCCGAGAAATATTTCTCTCCCAGAGGTAAGATATTTGGTGGTCTGAGCTGAACTGAATTTCTTTCTGTTTTGCTGTTTCTGAGTCTGCATTCTGACTCATTCATGCATGATTGCTACTACTGTCTGCTTCTTTTGTGTTCCACTGCAGTAATCTAACATGTTGTTTATTAATCATCCTTTCCTCACTCGGTATAGTGGCGCTATTGCCTTTATCGTTTAAATCCCACATGCTAAATTCAGTTTTGCAGAACAAAATTGAATCTTACTTTGATGATGCAATATCAGTTTGCTTTAACCACAGCTGAGTCTCAACAGCCAGAGAGTTTTCAGTCCCCCAATAAGCTCAAACAATAAAAAGTAGCCTGAATTCAAGAAATGGGTTCCTACTTTTTCTGAGAAGCCCTGAAAATAATGAAAAGATAATAAATAGGATAATTCTTTTCAGGTCAAAAAACGGATCAATTTGCATATTTCTATTTTAATCCATGTCCTGTTTGCTGAGTTTGCACATCCATCCTTCCATCTAGCAATCTCTTGAATTTGTGGTTTTGCAGATTCTGCATTCAAAACCTTTGAAAATGAAATTGCTCTAGAACTCTGTACACTTTTTAAAAGATAATTGCAATATTACATAAAAATGTGTAAGAACCTTAAAATAATTTACTGAATCTAATTATTCTTAATGCAGAGGAATATGGGGAAAAAAACATTTTCATTTCTTTTGGAACCTCATCTACATCATTTACTGTTTTAAAAGTTTGCAACTTTTCTGTACCTCCTTTTTCTAAAACACTTTTTCTTGTTCTGTTTAAGTTTATGTGGCGATTTTTATAACACTCTCTTTTGTTTGCTTCTTGTCCAGTTGATCAGAGTTTGTTTGAGAACTCCATTGCCCAGAAGCAGAGCCCTCAGACCGCCAGAGCAGGTCAGCACTCCACCCGATCCCTCTCAGCATCAGCTAATTCCAATTCTGGCTCCACCTTCATCGACTCCCCATCCTCTGGAGGACAGCAAAGGCTGAAAAATGCCATTAACCTGGGCAAGGCAGTTGGGGCAAAGGTCAGTGCATCATAAGCTGATTTGTAACAATAACCTCTGTGGGTTGTCAAAAAATACCCAGATAGCTTATCTCCCTTCAAAGCTGAGAATTTTCTTTTCCCTAAGGTCAACGACCTGCTGAGAAGAAAGGAGCCGAGCCACCTTGGAGACATCGGCGTCACTGAGGTCAACAAGAATGTTGGCGCAGTTTGGAGCTGCATGGACAAACTTGGCCACAGTTCTGCCAGCAGGTGCATTCACTCATAAAAATTGTCATCACTTGTATCAATTCAATTTATATTTATATATATGATAGAGGACTTGTTTATGTTTCATTGTGTAAAATGTAGACAGCTACCCATGTATGATGTAAGATTTAGCAGATGAGCAGCTGTATGATTTCTTACGGCAGGTGAATTGCATCACAAACTTCCAGCAAAGGTTCAGTCCAACAGTGAATTAAAAGCAAGCACTGATGTTAGCACTCAAACTACCATATTCAGAGCAAAAACAGGAGGAATCGCGCAGATGTGACTGTGCTTATTGCTGGTAATAAGAGGACAATATTCGGACACTTAGCTTCTAAAATTGATCATATTTATCCTGTATCTGTTTCAGGCAAAAGGTTGGTAAGTACAGCTCCCTCTGCCACAAGGTGAAGAACTCCCGCCAGGCTAGGAATGAAATTTTCTAGTGATCTATTAGTTAATACATTTTTGATACTTCTGGGTGCTTAAAAACAACCAAAAAAAGCTTCTTTTTTTTTAATATACATATTTTTATGGACTTATTTGTTTCCTGTAATATTTATCAAAGGAGCACAGTGCTGAAAGAAGAGTGTCCTCAATTCAAAACACTTAAAGTTATGTTTCAGAGTAGAATTTGCTGAAATCCCATATCTGGTTTTAGATCCTCTGTGTGGATTTGTGATGCAGCTGTTTGAGAAATATTACTGCAGTGCAAGATTGTGCACTACATGGGTATTTTAAGTTAGCTGGGATCAACAAACCTAATTGATTTGACCAAACAACATTACAGTTGTATGATTTGCCAAATAATTTGCTAAGATGGAGAACAACGCAAAAGAGAGAGAGAAAAAAATCTCCTTTTAGCTTTTGAATTACCAAATTTTTATAACTAGCAGTGACTGAGCTTATTCTTGTAATCGTTCACAGGAGTGAGTTTTTCATGGATGGCACAGAGACTTTTGTGCAGAGTGATCAATAATTATTAGTTCAATTTTACCTTTCAAGGATTGTCATTATGGCACAATGCCAAAATCTGAAACCCTTTTTGAGAGAGGAAATCCGACCTCCGATATCAGCACAGCTGTTCTTCACGTTGAGGTTTTTGAACAGTGGGAGATTTGAGTTAAAGCTCATGGACTCCTGTGGAATGACACCTTTGGGGTATTGAAGGAATGATGGGTTGGCCTTGGACTCGATGCAGGATTTATTTCTACATGCCTAATAATAAGCAAGTCATTTTGGCCTGTTTGAGCAATACTGTACTGGATAGTCAGGTTTAATTTGGTGCTCTATTGCATGATGCACTGCTATGAGTCAGAGGGAGACAGCACGTCTATTACAAGACTTGTTTTCAGCAAGTAGTATCAGATAAATCACAATATTTGCTTTATTCGTGTGAAGAATGACATTACTGGTTGACTTTTAGTGTGTCTGCTGAATTGCTCTTTGAAAATGTGTTTTCTGCTCTTTTATTTGTATATTTTTCAAATGGTTTGTGGGCAGTGCCACTGCAACAGTGAATTAAGGGGTTCATTGATTGTAACTGACAATCGTTTCTTGCTGCCAAACGTATCAACGCCTGTTTGTTTGGAAACTGGGATTGGCCAAAAGACACATGGTTTCATAAATCACACATGGAACTTGTCCTCCTACCATTTCTGAGCCCAAATGTATTCCAGGTTTTTGATAAATGAGACTCGAAAAGCGTAAACAGAGCGCAAGTGTCTGCTTTGTTTGTTTGCTATCAGTTCCTGCTGTTTGAGTTTTCCAGCTCATATCCCCATTTCATCCTCTGCTACTTCAACTTTGCTACCTGTAAGAAAATATTTCAGGTGCTCTAATCTAAACTATTATGTACCAGGGCTATTTTTGTTGTTACGTATTTTTCTGAATTACTATGATAAACCATTTCAATAATTCTAATGAAATTTATGATTTAAATAATGTCTGTATTATCTGAACAGATTACATTACACTGTAATCCAATGTACGATGGCTGTTATTCCCATTTAGACCTGTCAACTTTTATTTAAAAGAAAAAAAAAGACAGATAGTCTCTAATTAAAACAAATAAAAATCTTAATAATGAGGCAGGTAGATATTATTTACTATATTCATGCAAGTCCCTACAGCAGGCCGTGAGTAAAATTTACATTGCAGACTTCGGTTTCAAACTTTGTCAAAGTAGGTGGAAAATGTCTCAGTGGCTGGAACAAGCTGGTCAGGAGAAAATGTCACTGCAGAATCTGTCATTTCAACTGTGGTGATAAATGGGCAAAATCATCAGCTTCTGACTGTTCTAACTCCTCTATCACACATTTACTTGAAAATGAATCGTTATGGTGACGAACAGAACTGCTGCAAATGATGTGTGGCGGCAGCAGCAGCAGCAGCATCTTCCTCTTTGTAGTCCTGATATTGACTGTGTGACGGAGGACTCGTGTCCTTGATGAAAGCAGAGGGTGTGTTGCTCTCGCTGTTCTGCTCCAGAACAGTTTGTAGGTGACGTCTCGAGACGGTGGAGAGGAGCCACTCCCTCAAACCTCGCAAGAAACGTCCAGCAGCAGAACCGGATCCGGGACGGTCGGGATGAGCAGCCATGTGCTGCGACCAGCTGGTGGCTGATCGAGAAATGATTTAACGTGATAACACAAAAGTATAGGGAAGGGAGTTTTTACTATGGAAAAGGAACAGAGAGAGTGCAAAGAAAATGGTTGGAAAATTTGGTTAAAAAATGTGTACATGGAGAGCGCTAATTGACTTCATGTTGCTAAGGTTTGCAGGTGTCTGAACCTTCAACTCCTATGAGATTTATTTTATTCGTCAGAGGTGCATAGCCTCTTTATTACGTTAATTTAGTTTGCTGAATACTCTGAGCTTTGATTATCTGTGATACTAATCATCAGAATGTTGGTGTAAAGTGAAAGCAGTCGGTTTGTTCCAACTCCTCCGTCACCCAACATGCTGTCATTTGCAGGCAGAAGGAGGTTTAAAGTCTTAATCGTAGGGCAGGATTTGTGTTTTCAGTCAGCTGCACTGAAGCAACGCAAAAGCTTTAAATGGTTGTAATTCAATGTAAAGGTAAAAGGAATGTTGCTTTTATTCAGGCGTGATGGGGTTTTTCCTATTCTCACATTTTCCATATTTTTTAGAGGCTTCAGGCCTACAGTAAAGAGTAAAAGAGGGCACCAGATTAAAACTTGAAACCTGTACTGGATATTCTACAGCAGTAAATAATTGTATTATATTTTAACAGTTTCAGCTTTTGTAGTAAAACCTGGTCCATTAGCTCCTGAGATCAATCCCTTCTTCCCTCTCCTCTTTTCCAGCCACATGTTTGACTCCTTTCCTCGTCTCGACCCACCGCCGCCAACAGGAAAGAAGCGCGTCCCTCGAGCTCTGAAGACGACCCAGGACATGATGATCTCCTCTGACCCTGTGGTCGCCTCGCCAGAGCCGGCAGATTCTCCCCCCTTCCTGCCCTCCCCTGACGAAACATCTCAGGGCCCCAACGAGGGGAGGAAGAGTGAGGAAAAGCTACCAGGAGGCAGTGAGGAGCAGGAGGAGAGGTCAACAGAAATCACAGGGCGGCCCAGTCCGGTGGAGAACAAAGCCGATTCAGAGACAGAGGAGACCAAATCCACGACTGATGAAGTCAAAGAAGGGGAGGAAGAAAAAGGGAGCTCAGAAGGAGGTGAGGAGGAACGTCGGCACCAGCTTCAGCTCTCTGTGCCAGACCTCATCAACAAGGATCCTCCTCTGGAGTCCCGAGCCAAACCCTGCGACGTCTGGCAGAGGGCATCCTCGCCAGACTCCAGGCTCGCCTCCTCTCCGATTTTGGGCAAGGCATCCTGCCGCATCAGCCTTGGGGAGGAGGTCCTGCTTGGTAACGGCGCCCCCTGCAGTAAAGACTCAGGAGGAGGCACTGAGGAGGCCGAGCCTCACCCAGACCTGCTGTCCTTCGAGTAACTCAAATTTTTACTGTGGCTTTTAAATGTATCACCCACCCTGCATTAGTTTAGGACAAAGGGAAGAGATGCTTTTCACAAGCAAGGCATGCTTGAAGACCTGCTGCTTTCCAAACTTTATATCAGCATTTTAAACAGTTTTGTCACTGGTTTGAGGTCAGACTACATAAAATATATATTTATGCATAAAAGTACACAGTAAAAGGCTGGCTGTTTGCCATCATTTCTGGCTCATGATGCAAAAATAACAGAAAAAAAAAACAAGGGCCTTTATTTTATTGCAGTTTCAGTTTTAAAAATAATTAAGTAAAAAAAAAAAACAATTTTTTTGTAGCTTTAGCCTTTAAAGGTTTCCTGTCTGCTTTAACAATTTAATGACAACCTGATTGCGTATTAATGAATGTATTTAGTGTGGCGACATTGCCTTTAGATGGGTTAAAGATTTATAGATATGAACAAAACCTTACAATCCTTGAAAACCACACCATTTTTTTTATGCATAAAAGGCTGTATTTTTTAAGTGTGTTACTAAGCTGCTGCATTAAAGCCAGATAAAAACTGCAAAAAGTATATATGTTAAATAGAAATATATATTTTACATTTTGTAATTTTAAACTACATGGTAAAGGTTGTTTTATTTTCCTGCGCAGTTGTTTATAGCATTCTGGAAAAGATGCTCAGAAAAACCAAGCAGGAAGTGAGAATTAAAGGCTTAAAAGAATGTGTTTGAGTTTGAGAAGGTAGGGTGAATATCGCTGTCACAGCAGGACTGCAACCTCCAGTTCATAAAAAACAATCGTTTCTGAATCCAAGTTTTTTAACTTCACTTCAGGATGATTTAACTCTCCAAAAGAAGCTTTTTGTACGAGTTCTGTGCTGAAGTTGGCTTTTCTCAGAAATTGATCAGTGACACAGAATTAGTTATTTTCAAAACTTGTGCAAATCAAGATGCCCGTTTTTGCCTGCAACGGGGCTGTCCAAAGTGTTGCCCTCATTCCGAGGGCCATTTTGAGGCCCTCGGAATGATTGTGTGTAGCCCATGTCCACCATTGAACAATGATACAAATTATGATTTTTTTTTTTTTTAGACAAAGACAATTGAAAAAAAAATCTAGAAATTATCAACCTTTTCTTGAGCAGGGCAAACTTGCAAAATTTGATTTGTTTTCAGTAAAATATTGTGTGTTTGTTTTAATGCTAAGCAGGTAAAATGTTCTAATTTCACAATAAAACATTTTGCCTTTTTTCCTGTAAAAACCTTCTGATATTTTCAACCAGGCGCTTTTGGCCCACATGGAAAACATTTTGGACGCCACAGCTCTAATGGATCCAGCACTGAGAGGAATTTTAATCAAAACTTGTTGTGTTTTGTTCCTGGATTCTGCCACAAACCAGACTGAATACGTGAAGTTCTATAGAAATCTCACTCATCATTTAAAAACAGTATTAAATCACCAATGCCTTAAAATATAAAATATAACATAAATAAGATGACTATTTTTAGGACCAAAACAAATTTGACATGTTTGACCGTATGAGCTAAAATATGCTGCCATACTGGAACTAAAGGCCAAGGAATGAGCGTATATTGAAGTAATTGCCGGTCTGTGCAGCCAGGATGTGCAAAAACAGGTTGTTCCACATATTAGCTGGAGCGACTAAACATCTGTTCAGACTATAAATCTGTTTTCTTCCTTCCACACCCAATAAATGAATGAGCCGCTAATACTTTAATGCGAAACGGATCAGCTTGGTGTGCCTCTCTCCAGAAACAAACGATGAGAGGTTGTTTCCCTGCTCGGACCTGAAAATGTGCGTGACTTCATATTCCATCACCCTACAGATGGAGACGGGACTGAAAGACGTTTGAATGGAGAGTTTTTAGAAAAGTGATGAGGGGTTTCTGAGTTAAAGAGAGGGCAAAGTAATGAGCTGTCAACAGGAAGGGATGAAAGAGGTGTTTTGTTTTTTTTTTTTATTCAAGCGGATCCTAAAGTGACAGACCAAAGACGGAAATTAGCAGCTCAGTCAGAGAGGTTGTTTTATCACTTTTTTTTTTTTACTTGTCAGAGGAGTAAAAAAGCAATAATATGGGGGAGTATTTTTTTGTTGTTGCTTAAAAAGATGAAAGCCAAAGTGTGAACATTTCAACCATTTTTTTGTAGATGACGTCCGTGTCTTTATTCTTCAAAAGACAGATGCTGACTCAGGTGCTTGTTACACGTAAGCTGGCATTGAGAGAAATTATTAAGCCTTAATTCACATCTGTTTGTCAGAGCAGGTAAATCGGGGTCTGGTTGCCGTGGTTACTTTAACACAAATCAAGCACTAAGAAGTAGAAACCTGTAATTTTCTAACCTTGCATTCTGAAGATGTTCTGCAGATTTCTGCTTCTGGGTTGTGAGGCATGTTTGTATAACACCCTGGATATATTTCTGTTTTTTTTTTGTTTTGTTTTGTTTTTTTTTTTTTAGCAGAGAACTAAAGTGTAGAATACCATGAATTTCCCAGAAGAAGCTGAGACCAAAAGCAGCACCAGCTGAGAATGAGAGGAATGTGTAGCTCGTACTTATGAGGAAAAAAGCTAGCTTTGTCTCAGTTTTTTTTTCTTTTTTTTTTTTTTTTCTGAATGTGTCTGAGGCACTGAACTGTGTAACCAAGCAGCTGAGGCCTCCTCCTCCTCTGCGGTTCTGAATCATGTTCCTTTTTTTTCTTTTTTTTTTTTTCAGGGAAATTACTCAGAGCTGCAGATGTTTGAGTAGAAAGCACTCCAAAAAAAAGAGAGATATTTTTATACATATCTAAAAAAAAAAAGAGCTTTAAAGTTACGGGGAACTGAGTCTTTGGATATGCAGATACCATATCCAGGTTTCTGACCATTACCTGTAGGGATGCACTACATGCACAAGTCTTAATAAGTACCTTATTTTTTTAATTGCAGAATAAGACAAACTTTCTTGTAATATTTGAAGTGGCTTTGATCTGTAGTTTCTAGGCTTCTGAAGGTTTTCCTAACAATAATTATTTGAACTTTTACTTCTTTTTCAGTCGACATTAGCCTATTAACCATGACCAATAAATGATGCAGACTGAATAAGGCTGCTAATATCAAGCGATAACCCAGTGGTGTGTTGACAGGGCTTTCTCTTACCAGAGGCCTGCCATAAATACAAAATTGCTTCCTATCATTTAACCGAATTTAAAACTTTGATCAATTTCGGTTGTCATGGATCTTTTTTTTTTTTTTTCAATAATTTTTTGTCTTCAACTTCTCCCTCTTCCACTTTGGATTATACATGACACCAACAGCTAAGATATCTCCAATTAGAGTGATTTTGCATGTTATCAAGTTCGTGGTAACATCCAGTCAGTATCTCCACCTCACAGTGAGTCTGTCTGCTTAGTCATATCTATTTTAGCTTCGTGGAAAAAACTCATTGTGGGGAGTAGCTAACCAGTTAAATCTGGTTTGCATCACAAGCTCCATCCTGAAGGTTAAGGGAAGTATAAAGTCACTCAGGGTTTCAGTGCATTGTTGATAATTATACAATTTACTATTAGCATGTTTAGAATCTGCATAAGAGTGAAAAAATATAACTGAGTATGGAGACGCATCTTTCCATACTTAGATATGTTTTTTTATTTATAATAAATGTATGGACGGCAATAATGGCTGCACCATTTCAAGATCAGGAGTTGACTATTTCATTATTTTGACATGTGAAAGTATTTTTGAATAATAATAATAATAATTGTCATTTAAAATTTAGTAATACATCAGTCTAGGATCAGTTTTTTTTTTCCATCTTAAGCCAGTAGACCGCATCACCCTAATTTGAATTTTAGCCTTTATATTTCAAGATCAACTATGATCCTAACAAAACCAGTTTGAGATTTAATTTTCTTCAGATAAGTTGATTAAATTATAATCTCAACAAACTTAAGCTATGTTTTATTGAGATAATAAGAGAAATAAACTGTTGTGGCAGGTCAAGCTAACACCTTGTCATCTTACTATGACTTCATTTTATGACTAAACTTTTAAAAAAAAAAAAAAAACAAGTTTAAATCTATATGACAATTTAGATTTTCATAATTTCAACATAATGGTAGGTAATCAAAATAAATTCATAACATTCTGTCTGAATTTACTGACTGAAAACCAGCCAACCCACACACATTTACAGTACATGAACTTTCCCAAACTTTCATGGGTTTGCATTTCACAATTACAATTATGTGACATACTTCTGCTGCTTTAAATACCTGGAACACATTGATATTAAACCTCAAACACTTAAAAAAATCCAAATCAGTTGCAATCTTAGATCTTAAAAGCCTCGACACATTTGAACAGATGCATCTGGACAAGGATGATAGTTTAGAAACATAACTTGTGTGGGAACCTTTTTACTGCCTCACCACCTGTGGGTTAGGGAGTTCAACTTCCACATCTATTATTATTATCTATTATTATTATTTTAGCCTCAAAATGCACAAAACACTGCCATAGACAAGGAAGAGAAACTGATTAGCATGAAAATGATTAGAGTGAAAGAGCAAAAACAAATGAAATCCTGGAGAGGCCTTTTTGAAGACAAGAAATTACAAGAAAGTCTGTAACCAATATGTTGAAAAATAAGCAAAGATTAGTTGATTTTGCAAATAATAGCTGGATAATGTACATAATGAGCATATCCACAGAACATCTATAAAAACACGATAAGCAGAATACTATAGTGTTTGTGAATTCTCTGAGTAGCAATTAGAGACGGAGCCCGAAGCCTGATTTTAGTGAGAGCTTTTTTTTTTTTTTTTTTTTTTTTTTAAAAGTACCTTTCTGGAATGCTTGCATTTCCTCTTCTTGACCTTAAAAACCATTTTTAAACATTGAGCTACGTTTAAAACATGTAAGAGTCCGTATTTAAAAAAATAATCAAGTTTGTTATGATATCACAAGATTGCTGTTATGCTTGATTCTCTTTTTATAAAATTACCAAAATGATTGTCTGATGTTTGTGTTGCAGTATGTTTTTATGCCCATATATATATATATATATATATATATATATATATATATATATATATATATATATATATATATTGTAATTTTCTTGTCTAATTTAAGATGACTTTAGCACAAATAACACACTAACATAATCAACTAAAGATGAGGGCAAAAAGACACTATGTAGCTGTTTAGAAGACCTGAACTCTATTTCCTCTTTGGAAATAGTAAATTCTTTGAAGACATCAAGCATTCTGCATTTTGTTTTAGTCTGTAAACCACTAACTTTATCATTTTTGTTGAAGTTACAGTAATGTACAAATTTTACCAAAAGTTTTTTTTCCTAACAACAAATGAAGGAGTTATAGAATGTAGTTTTTATTTAGCTATTTACTTTATGTTTATGTTGAAATGTTATGTTTTTGTCTCTGCAAAGCCAATCTGCATAATTCCAGTTTTTATTGATGAATGAAGGACGCTCGGTGTAACACATGGACTTTTTAATACCAAGGGACTGTTGAATGTCTAAAGGAAGCTTCAGATGTTTTATCTTTAAACTGTTGCTAATTTTTTTTTTATCAAGCAAAAGATGAAACTGAATGATTTCTACCTTGTATTTTCCTACTATACTTGTTTTAAGAGGAGACGTAATAATTTCCTAAAATCACTGTAATCTTATAAATTTTGATTTAACCCTGAAGTCATTGTCTTATCTGCTTGTGTCCTTTTTAACATCAAATTATTATTTTTTTCCTCATATTCTTTTAAATCCTATTCAATTCACTTAGAAAAACAAAGGAGTACAAAACGATAAAATAGTTAGCATGATCTGATTGCGAAAGTATCTACATCCTTAAACAAAAACTTTATCAAAGCACCTTTTGATTTAATTTCATCTTTGATTTTTTTTCTGAGTTCTGCCATTATTTACAGTAAATCTGATCAACCAGAAATAAAGCTCAGCCGTCCAAGATAACAATTTTCTCCAGACATTTATTTAGACATTTATACAGCCATCTTCCTTCTCACGCCATGAAACTCAGCCAGTAGCTGTGCTGCATTTCTGAAACCCAGATGTCACACCGAACTGCAACCAGGTCACAGAACAGATGGCAGACAAAAGTTTTATGTGATGCTCATAAAATATCACACAATCTCAAAAACAGACCAGAAACTGTTATTATCTATCAGCATGTCCAAGAGCAAAAAACGTTATTTACTTAATTAACTTCAACTTTTATCTTACCACTCCTTATTCCTCTGAGGCCTTCACTCTCCCCAACTTCTCTAATTTGTCTTTGAGCTTTAAGTTTTTTTTTTTTCTCAGGTTCTTGAATTGTTCCTACCCTGAGTGTCCTCTTTTTGGTTTCGATACCTGGTTTGTTAATGATCACCCGTTTATCGTGGAAGTCTTTTTCTTCTGTTCCCCACCCCTCTCACTGGTGCCTCCTATTTTGATCGGGGAACCTCTAACCGATACTCCGCACAGAAACTCTTGTACACTGTTCCCGTCAATTATTATGGCATTCCATGTCCATTTTGCCTGCCAGCGTCTTGCACCCAGATGTTGGGCTCTGTTGGTTGGGGTAAACCTTGTGCTCAACAGAGCTGCTTAACCAGAGGAAAGGTTTTTGACTGACCTGCTCAGAATCTTCTACAGAATGCTGTGAAGAAACTGCTCTCATATTTTGACAAAAGTACAGATCTTGTGCAAGGTTGGTTAATATTGCCACAAATATGAGAATCCAATACTTAGACTCAATGCTAAAAAACTGAATTTAAAAGTAGTAGTAGGTACTTATGTAACTGGGTTATTGCAATTTTTTTCCCACCTGCTAAGTGAAATTGTGACATTTGTCACATTATACCAGGGAAAGGTTTTGTAACAATTTATTATGATCTCATTTATGTTACCAAAATCTGTAATTTTAGGAACATCAACTCCGCTTGCACATTTCCTGTTATGACCAAGTATCTCTGTGCTCCAAACTCTGCCAGTCTTTAACACAGATTGCTCCTTGTCTGATGCGTCTCCATTTTGTTTCTTTTCTTTTCTTTTCAAACTCGCGAAGAGATTCAGAAACCGACAGTGTCCTGATGTTTAATTCATCTGTTTGTCCTAATTCGTGGAAATCCCGCTCTTCCTCTTGGCACATGTCGCTGGCCCTCTTACTCTGCCGAAATGAGTTTGAAGCCCTACGGGGGTGTGAAGAAGGGATGGAGATGATTGCAAGATGAGAAGCTTTATTTACCTCCCTGCAACATTAGAGCTGTAAACAACCAATCAGGTCTTGTCTCTTGTTTAATGACTCAAACATGATGCAAATATTGATTCTCTACAAAAGGAATCTGGGCCTCTATGCATAATGAATATCAAGTATTAGCTGAAAAGCCAATGTTTATTCAACTTTGTTTGTCTTGAAATTATTTTCCGGGATAATTCATACAAACAAGAGCTCTGTAGTGCAAACAGGAAGCACTAGCGTTCATTGCGAATTAAAAGTTTTCATGCACAAAAACTATTTGTATATGCAAAAATGTTGAAAGTTTCAACAGGAGTTGACAAAAAAACATTTTAAGATTCAGCAAACGTAGATGTAAATCATAACATGATTGTTGTTTTTCCTTTTTAATTCTTGTGCCACATTGTTAGTCTGTGGGAATTTTATGCTGTTGGGTATTTTAAAAACATCACAGCAGTTCAGCCTTTCAGAAAATCAAACTCATCTCTTCGGACATGTTCTGATGCAAGAGAGCTACGAGTGATGCCGTTGCTACATGAAATTTAACACTAACTAATCCTTGACATTTAATCTGGTGTCCAAAACAAACTAACCCCCGCTATAGGTTTGCAAGCCCACTCTATTCTCACTTGGGTTCTATCCTGTGAATAAATTTTGATCCTGTAGTTGTATTACTGAAGAAAACAAGGGCACAGATAAGTGGTTTTTCATCTATCTCACAGCAATCTCGACCTGCATGTCTGCCAGCACATTAATCAATGCCAGTTGGCAGGATTGAGTTATTATCAGGTTTATTGATCTGCGTGGGGAGAACTTGCTGTTCCGTGTTTCTGTCTGTTTGTACGGACAGATTAAGACAACACAAAGTCACTCGGGTGTGCACCACAAATTCCTAAAACATTGACAACCAGCAAGGAAAACCTTAATCTAATCAGCTGCTACCGCTTATCAACAAAAACAGTGCCACACAACATGCCTATGATGTACTTCAGTTTTTTCCAGTGGACTAATCTATTGATTGAAAAAAAATGAGCAGCTAAAAAAATCTTCCACCAGATTATAACTGTCAAACTTTGAATATATTCATATTTTCTGTTTTATTTCTATTTCTGTATTCTATTACCTGGAGCAAGTGAGTACTTGCCTAATATTTTGTTTTTTATCTTTCCACAGTAATTTATTCTTTTTGAATCGTCAATTTGCAAATAAATTTTCATATACTAAGCCAAGCCCGCCCTCTTGTGGCTATCTTTGGTATACATTGTTAAATATGTTGACGTTTACTGTTTAAAAATGATTTTCAGAAACTCATGTCTTGTAGGATCCTTTGAGGAATTTTGCTGTTCTGCACAGTTTCCTTACCATCTAGATTAATTATATAATTTACTATGTTTTGAGGCCGTTTTGTTTGCAAATTGCAATAATCCTGATTATTTTTATCACCACATGCACTTATTGATTTGATAGGTGTGCATAACTGGGTAGGGTTTTTGATTTAGTTTGATATTTAACATTCTTTGTGTTCCATCAGTCCAAATATGTCAGTGCAATGCAAAAATAACAAATTTAAAGGATTTTAGCCAAATTTTGAACATTTATCCATAGACTTACAGGAAGAGAGAGAAATCCCAGTCTCTTGGTCGGTATGTAGAGTGAGATTTATTGAAAAAAATAAATAAAAAATTAGATGGAAGAAGAATCTGGATTCAAATCATCATTAATCCCTGCTCTTGCAGGGATTCATTTTGCTTTCAGACCAAAACGATGAGAACCATTGAAAGTCTGGCAAGAGAACAAAAAATGCGACAACAACCAACCACAGCAAGTTGGAAAACACCCAACAAAAGAGACAAACAGGCGAATAGCAGTCAGAGTGTCCTCAGTTTTAAGTCAGTAAACGCTCAATGATGAATAAAGTGAACTAGAGGTCAAAGCAGCATCCATTTAAGATTTTTTTTGTTTTTAACAATATAAAAAAAATGCATAAATTAGATGGTCGTATTTTACGGTGCTGTTTTGTGGCTCCGCTTTGGTACAGTGAGGCTGCTGAACAGCAGTCAGTATTAATCTCAAAGGTAGAACTGCTTCTTATACTGTTGGAAATAGGAGTTTGAACAAAAAAATACATTTGATATCGTTCTGTGTTTGAATTTTAAGAAAATGCACCTAACATAACATAGACACACTGGTATATTCATGTGAGAATTGGTGGAAAAAAATGTATTCATTCAGATCCAGTTGAGGTGCAGGAATCCTCACATCCACATCCCTGACCACACTTCATTTCCCTCTGCTCTTCCCGTTCTTTGTCTGAAGATAGATGACGTCAATAACTGCAATTGCTTCTCTCTCTAACAGCAAAAGTGCCCAGTTGGCTCTCGTTTCGGCATATTTTGTTTACTTGGCTGAAGTAATGTGATGATCTACCTCCATCATGTTCTCACCTCCAGGTTCTTGCTGCTGTCAGCGCGCCGCCTCAGACTTTCAGGGACCTGAAACTGTCTTCTTTATGGGAACACGGAGTCAATAAACCTTCTCTGAATAAGAATGAATTTAGAATGAAGGAAAAATTTGGCAGGCAGTCTGTTAACTGAAGGGACATTAGTCTATAAAGGCTTCAATGTCCTTAAAACCCAAGTGGTTTTATTTCCTCAGGTCAGAGAGATTTGAATGATTGCTTCATATGGTTTCCTCTTATCCATAAATTGTTCATGGGAGAAGAAAACATGCAAATCAGGGGTCTTATGGAATATATTATCCCCAAATGGAAGAATAGATATTCTTAATAACTCTGTTTTGTGGCTATATGTGCAATCTTTTTCTCCTCAACTCTGTGAAACTTGAGCTCTAAAGCCTGCTCCAGCATATCCATGCAGTTCTGTATTTCACCAGCAGGTGTCAAACTCAGCTTCCAGTGTTTCCTGTTCCTCCAGCTCACATAGGCACACCTTTCCACAGAAAAACGCCAAACGTCAGGTTGGTGGATTACATTCTTCTGCTGCTGAGTAGTCAAGCTCAAGAGATTTTGTCAGAATATTAATATAGCAACGCATGTTCTGCTTTAACAGCATCTGCTGCAGTAGACAGGAGTGTGCTCAAGCTTTATGTTTATTTAAAACGTGACGGGTTAATTTTCAGCATATGTACTCATGTCACCACATATATATATAGATGAGATGCAGAACTGGGATGAACAGAGGGTCTGCAGCTCCCCACAGTGCAGAGACGCCTCCTGTGGCAGACACCAAGATGCTCCGGAAGCTTTGAGATGCCAGTTTGTGATCCTTGAATGGAAAATACATTTTTTGCTGATGCTTTTAGACTCATTCACCTCAAAATCAATAAATGCATAAAGCATTTAGCTAGAATGTGTAGCCTTTCCTACAGTGGAGGGCCAGAGCAACAGGAGCCGATGGACTTCCTGGAGTGTCATAAAGCGGCTCATCAGGCCTCAGTGAAGCAACCGGTTTATAACTTGACTAAACTCTGCAGTTCCTTCTACAATTCAGGTACTTTTCCCCAAAGTGTCTCCTGTAAGTCAGTCATGTGTCTATTTTTCATTCTAGGTGTGTTCAGTGTTTCAGTGAAAAGCAGTAACCTCATGCAGCAAAAGGCAGACGGCAGAGGTGAGTGTCAAACTTGTAAAATAAAACCAGTAGGTAAAAATCATGGGATTGTTGCAATTTAAATAGCACAAATTTTCTAATATTTAAAGCTGAAACCATGACAAAGCACTTTTATTATTTTGTTCATAAATGATGGTGCCAGAGACCTTTCATTTTGACACTTTGGCATGAATATTTGCTTTTGAGAAATGAACTATCCGTAAGTTTAGTTTCAGATTAATCTCTCCTATACTCTGTAGCCCATAAGTAAACGTTAAAGTAAACCTAAACTAATTTTAGTCCTTCAAATTTTCTTCAATTAAATGCATGTGGCAACAAAAAACATGGATTCTATAAATTAAGTTTTATTGTCTTTCTGAACCGTAAACCATTGATGACATGGTGCATTCATGAGTGTTTTCAGTTGATCAGTTCGAATAAGAATAAAATTTACCAAAACAGTTTGAGGAAACATAGGTTATATAAAGAAACATAATTTCTGAAGATTGATATAACAAAGATTATAGTTGGAAAAAGTAACTGATTTCAATATTCAAACATTGTTCTAATAATCAAGTGTAAATCATTGTACCTGGCAGTGTAAACCCAGGTTACTCAGAGTAGCAGGATCAGAACTTTTAGTATTCAGTTTAAATAGTTGACATTAGATTGGAGTGCTGCTCATATACGCTATAATGGAATATTAGTTGTTGATTTGCTTACGTTACCATAACACAATAACGTCAGTGCAAGAATTGCTTTATTGTCAACCGTTGTCACAATCAGCAGAGAAACGGGGAGTGATGAAGAGCTGCTGCTGAATCAGATTTTGTTGAAAGCTGCTACATCCACACTCTGAACCTGAAACAAGCAGGAAAGCAAAGAAAAAAAAACAATTCAGTGAACTGCAGAGATTGCTTATAGATAAACTTGATATTTTGGCCACATGATGGCAGCACTGGACTAATACAGCTGATTGTATTGACTTGTTTCAAATTTCCACTAGTAACTGAACAGTATTAATTACAGAATCTACTGAAAGAATGAAGCTGACTCAGTTACTATTAAAGTAAAACGCCATACCATAATACTTTCAATTCTGTTCAGTGGAAAAGTAGATTTTTCTTACATTCAACTCATGAAAAACCAAAATGAGCATTAGAGCTAAAGTTAAGATTTAAATTTTAAGGTTAAAATTGCTATCAGGCTCTGGGATAGGTGCATAGATCTTGAAATATCCATTTACGCCTATTGACAAAAAAAAAAAAAAAAGTAAACTGATGACATTTACAGCTAGTCTCAGCTATATTTCTGGAAACCCTTCTGCAACATCTTTAAGCGCCTTGTCTGCAAACATGGAACCAATCAAAACTGTAAACTTAATAAAAAATGTGGAAGTTTGCTCTTTGCGTCATCCACGACTCAAAATGCAAAAATAATTGCTGATTTCAGTTTTAAAATCATCCTACAAGCCTTCTGGTAACAAATAAAGTTTAATGCACCGGAGATAAATATTGTATTTGAAATTAAAGGCAACTTTGGATTTACTCCTGAAATAATTTTTATTTTAAAGACAGTTAGCAACACGGTTTATGCAGAGATTCAGTCTGAATTTGGCACTGACTTAACGAGCCGAGTCAGCTTTGTGATCCCAAAATGTCTAATCTTGGGATTAGCTAAGCCGTCACCTTAAAATGCAAGGTCACCATATTGATCTTAATTCAAAATGTGTTGGTGGAGAAGACCGAACAATTTTTAGCTTTGCGATGGTAAACCTGAGTAAATGTCTTTTTTTTCTGGCTTTACGTTGAATTAAAAGAATCTGTCCAAACTGAACTGTTGCATGAACCTTACTGAAACATTCACAGCGACAGATTTGGTCACAGAAACTTATGAAACTTTCTGTTTATAGTAATTAGGTTAGAAAATGTTTACCGCAGCTCATCATTCTGCTCAGTCAAGTTGGAGACAAATTTGTGAAGAAAGATTCATTAGTGCCCATTTCAACTCTGACAACCCAACAGAAATATACAGAAAACATTGACCGATTTTAAACTACAGGTGTTAAATATTCTAACTGAAAATTAATATGGTGAAATCTCCCCAAATGAAAGACTTAATTTCACGTTATAGATGGATTAAATGGATAGAGGGTCACCATTACCTGGCCCTGAGACCTGTTTAGAAAGTAAGCTGAACTGAAACACAGTACTGGTAGCAAAATAAATCCATGTACTTACATAGTCTTCAAACTTGGTGATCTCTTCCTCCAACAAATCCGTTCCCACCTTGTCGTCCTCCACCACGCATGCGATCTGGAGCTTCTTGATGCCGTAACCCACAGGAACCAGTTTAGATGTTCCCCATAGCAAGCCGTCTGCCTGCACCGAGCGAACGCACTCCTCCAGCTTCGCCATGTCCGTCTCATCGTCCCACTACGGCGAGCAGGAAAGAACAAAGTTAAACAGAACATGAAGTTGGCCTGTGTTTTATAAATAAAGAGCATTTTAGGGTGGGAAGTTTAGAAAATCTTACAGGCTTAACATCCAGTAATATGGAGGACTTGGCGATGATAGCAGGTTTTTTTGCCTTCTTCTCTGCATATTCCTTCAATCTCTGCTCTTTAAGTTTCTCTGCTTCTTCGTCTTCGTCACTACCGAACAGGTCGATGTCGTCGTCATCATCGTCGTCGTCTTCTTCCTCCTGTTTAACTGGGGCACTGGCCTTCTGCTGGACCGCAGTGCCCTGGAGAAATTAAGTGAGAACTTGCACTTTTTGATGACAGATCACCAAACGTTCAGCATCCACTCACATTTGTGAAGGGGACGGAGGCAGCAAGAGCCGGGGTCACTGATGCTGGACGTTTCTCAAGAACAGCAACTCGACATTCCAGTTTGGAGAGCGCTGCTCGTAGGTTGTCTACCACTGAAAACAAGATCCCAGTTATGGAATTATGCAAATATAATCTAGATAATGTTAAATGTATAATGAAAAAAATTAAGGAAAAAAAAAAAAGCAAAATCGACATATCCTTTCTTTGCACTGACAAACATCAGATATTCTCTATAAATAAGTAGGGATGTTAAAATCATAAATATCATGCTGAAATATTATTAATCACTCTTATTACCAAAGTTTCGCAAAATTAGTTCTTATGTCAAAAGAAATGTCATATTGCTTGTCATTTAGCTTTTAAAAGAACCAGACTGTGAAACATTGTAAAAGGAATTTTAATGTTTTTATTATTTTATTCTAAACCAGTTTTAGAACTACAGGTTCCATTTAAAATCCTGATCTAATTAAGGTATAGAGGCCACAAAAACTCTTAAAAGGGCTTTGTTAAAAACTTTTTATTTATTAACAAGAACATTTCTGAAGAAATTTAAACAGGGCCTTCCAAAGTGTGCTCGTCGGTTGGATATATAAATATATATATTTTGTCATTTGTGGTAAATATATTATGAAATGACAAGTCTTCAGATTCTAAAATATATGGCTGATCTTCTTTTAAAGAACATATTTTCTGTAAAAGAAATTAGCTTTCATTGTGGCGACTCAAATCCTAATTCAGCATAAACCCTAGAGTTATACAAGTAGCAACATAAAAGGTTCCAAGTATTAAAGACAAGAAACTGCAAACTGATGACTGTGGATGACAACCAACCTTTGTGTAAACTCTGATTCTCTAACTCGAGGCTTTTGATGCGAGAAATGATTTCTCCCTGATCACCTGCACCGCTGTTGCTGCTGCTGGAGTTCTGCAGAGGTACAACATTAAAAAAAAAAGAGAAATGTGTTACTATTCAAACAAAAGTTATTCAACATGACAGCCTCTTTTGCAAAACAAAGACTGGAGAGAAACAGGGTATGTATGGAAACAGGCAGAAAAACAACACTGATAAGCAGGTGCTACCACTTTGCAAGTCATCCACAAACTGAATTTGCAATCAGATTGATCAAATTTTGCTTGCTCAGACTACCTGCTGAGAGCAGCAGCAGATGCTTCCAGCGACATGCAAGACTCAGAAACTTACAGGATGAGACAGTTGGGTCAGGGAAGCTTGGGAAGACCCTTTGTTACTCAGCGTATTCTTCAGCTTGGAGGAGGGGAGTGCAGGGTGGAACAAGGAAAGAAATCAGGGCAGGGAAATGGAAATGAGGCAGAGGGAAGTTGCATGAGCTACATAAAAAAAACAGAACAATGAGGAGAGGGAGTCTAAAAGCAAAGGAAAACCAAACTTCAAGTTGGAATAAGAAAACAGTTCATGCAGGGAACAGAGAAATCCATCAACAAATCCTATCCTTTCACATCTGCTCAGACAAAGAAACAACTTTTCTCAGAGGTATAGACAATCATCAGATGGTCATCACAAATGTTAAAAATAAGTTTATTTTCAGCACACTTTGGTCCTTTTCAGACCAGTTTTACAGCAACAGTCTGGCTGAATGAGACATGCTGCTGCAGAATCCTCAGCAGATTGTTTTCAAACCAAATGACTGAAAAGTTGCTCTTCTGCAAAACTCTGCCAGATAAAGGCTTGGAGTTGGAAGTGTTTCTTTCTTGATACAGCCGGCAGTCAGATGACCATGAACTTTCCCTTACTAATGCAGCCAATAGCCAAGCCTCCTGGGAACTCCTTGAAAACGCTTCATGAGTCAAATCCAATCTGTCCTTCAGAGGCAGTAAGCTCTGCACATTTCCTCTCGTCATCTGAGTATTTTCTCATCTGCTCTGTGTCTTTCTGTACTCAACTCCAAACATTTTGTTTGTTTTTCATCATTTTGAAACTGGAAGCAATACATATTAGGGTATTACTGCCACCTTGATGTAGGACATGTTAAACTTTTACAAGTAGTAAAGCTGGATATACATCTAAAATATTTCCATGAATACGTTTTGTTCTTAAATTTGATGAATATAAATACGGGAGCACAGTTTACCATTGACAACAAACAACAAGGCTGGTTTATTTGTTTCATTCAAAAGTGATGACTGCAAAGGCAGACCGGTTCAATGTTTTAGCTTAGGAATTGTCTCAGTTCTTACCCCGGCTAGAGATTTCTGGATGTTCTCCCGAGCTCGAGCAATGTCCTGCAGGATGGCATTAGCTCCAACATCCTACAATGAAAACAAGGAAATATTTGAGAATCGTTTACTTTGAAAAGATAGACACAAAAAGACCTGAGCTGGATGTGCACTTTTAAAGCCAGTTTCACGATGAAAGTGCCACTTTAAACTTTAATGCTTCTGCACCTATTGTCTTCATCTCAACACGTATCTTAAAATAAAAGCAAATCTGCTCCGTCTTTACACTCTGCTTCTTCACAACCTGATTGACTTTTTTCTGTACTCACGAGTTTTGCATTATAATGATTTAGCAATGAACTTAATTGTAACGTTGTGCAACACCCAATCACCATTTTATAATGGCTGGACGGTAGAATTGTAGCTTTAGGACGTACGAGATGTTGGAAAGATAGAAAATTGATTAAAAAAAACCTAAATCAACAGTCTGAGTGGATTACCTGTATGTTTTGCAATGAGCCGTTCATTCGCTCATAAAAGCGTCTTTCCGCCTCATCATAACGAGGCTTCTCAAACCATATCTTCTCCTGAGCCAAGAAGTCCACTGAGCTCATTTTTCTAAGAAAAAGAGAAAAAAAAAGGAATGTAGGGGAAAAAATGTCAGGGGATAAGAAAATGAACAACTACATTAAACTTATGATTTAGAATGTATCAAGTATGAACTCAAACATTTTATATTGCTTCCATACAACCAGACACCCCAAGTACAACTCTACAAATGTTGAAAGGAAGATGGTGGGAGAAAAAACAATTCTGGTCGAACTCAGGAAAAGAAAGAATAAAACAATTAGAAATGAATACATGATCTAGAAGGAATGAAAGAAACAAGGTGAAAGAAGAAAAAAAGAATTTGAAAGGCGGGAATATTATAATGAAAAGTAATGAACGATGAACTGAAACATCTGGAGCGGTTCCATTCCCCCGGTTTGGTCATACTTGTCCCTTTTAGGCATCTTGGAGGACGCTGATGACTTTTCTGCCTCCGGCCTCCGATTCTTCTTCGCCGCACAGACTTTATCCAAACCACGGCTTTGAAAACGGTTCTCTGCAGCATCGTACCGCCACTTGTCCAGCCACACCAGCTCGCTGTCCGGGTGAAGGAAGAAGCACACTCCAGAAGGTTCTTCGGTCTCAAGGGACTCGGCTGGCTCTTCTTCCTCCTGAATCGGGTGAAGGGCATGAAAGACTTCTGCTTTACACTGCAGGATCAGTGGTTTCTCTTCTTCTGCCATGTCCTCACTGTCCTCCTCCTCTTCCTCTTCCATAAGGCTTTGAGGGTGGTCACTTCCTCTGGTGGTGGGGGTGCAGATTTGCCTCTTGGAGGAATTGTTAGCATACAGGTTCTGGTAAAAGGCTGCTTCGGCACGATCGTACGCAGGTTTGTCGAGCCACACTTCTCTCAGTAGCTCGACTGGAATGCGTGGCAGCCCGTTAATCGATTGTCGAGAAGCCGGCGTACCAGCTGCTTGTTGGACAACAGGGGTTGCTGGAGTCGGGGCTTGAGACTGATACCCTTCATCGGGTGTTCTGGAGGCACCGGAGCAGTTAGTTGGAGGTGAGAGGTCAAGGGAGTTAGGAGCTGATGGGGGAGCAGATCCCTCAACAAAGCGCCGCTCTGCTTGGTCGAAAGTCGTCTTGTTGACCCATACTTCCTCCACTATGTGGTGGCAAGCCACCTGATCAACATGGTGACAAGCCGGTCCAGAGGAAGATGGAGCCACGGTGGATGGATTGCTTGAACGTTTCCCTGAGGACTGATGTGAACGGTTGGGCTTGGAGATCCAGTTAGCGGAGCTCACTAGCCAGCACTGGTAGAGGCTCTCAGCTTGTTCGTAGATGTTGCGTTCAAACCACACACTGCCACATTCCGATTGCAAGCCCATCAATGCAGCCGGTTGCTCAGGCGACTGGCTGGTGTGTTCGTCAGGCTTCTCTTTGTTTTTCACTTCATCCGTCTTTCCCTCATGGTGGCTCCCGGGATTAGATGAGCGTTTCTTCCGGCGACGGCTTTTCCCACTGCGCTTTCCGTTTCCATTCAAGCTACCACTCTCTGGAGAAGAAGAGGTTGTCTCTCCATTTCTCTGGCCTGGTTCTCTCTTTTTCTTGCAGCCCCCGTTGGTTTGATCCAACTGACTTTGGCTGGGAGGCTGATCATGCTCCGATTGGTCCTTAACAGAGCACTGGGAGATCTTCTTGGACATCTTAGAGCAATTGTAGGACAAAAAGAGAATAACAGGTACAAGCTTTTGGGTTAGTTACAAAGGCAGGAAGACAAAGAAAGGTTCATTTTTAGGCGACAGATCATCAATGGCATATTTTCCAATGTAACGGAAGTATACGCAAACTAGAAACAATCCACAGGCAAGTCCAAACAAAAAACAAGCAGCATGCAGACTAATGTGTTCATTTTAGGTATGAATTGGCAGATCCGAATTATGGCAGTAAGCAATCACAGAGCACTATAATAACTCAGTTCAAAAAGTGGAGAGTTAACATGCAAAGGGTGACTACTCCTAGAACCTTCCCACATCGTCACTTTAAAACCACAAACGTCAGTGTATTTTACTGAGATTTTTGGTTACAGCATCATTCTGTGGAATTGCTTTTCTTCAGCAATGAAAGAATCTGATCAAAGCTGATGAGAACAGCGTTAAAGCCACATACAAAGCAAATCTAAAAAAAAAAAAAAGACTCCAGAAAGGTGGAAATTGAGGCAGGACACCACCACTAAATATACAGCCAGCAGAAGAGTTTATATCAGAAGACTGAACTTCAGTCCTTGTGGGCTAGTGTCCTGCAACTCTGCAGCATGTACCCAAGTTGCAGTGTCCTGCTAATGACTCATTTGTTTGAACTAGGTTTGTTGTAGCAAAAGGACATCTGAAAGTTGCAGAACAGCAGCACCCAGGATTTTACATTGTAAGACCTGGTTTAGAAGTCATCACGGCCCAGTCCAAGTTTAAAACTTCATTCTATTTTGAATCAGTGGAAAGACTTGAAGATTAATGATAACATTCTTCATTCAATCTCACTGAGCCTGAAAGCAGAAGAAAAACCTAAAATTGCAAAACTAGAAGAGACATTGCTGCTAATACCGGAGCAAAAGTTGGTCCTATTGGGGAAAAAAAAAAGAAAAAAAAAAACTTTCTTCTACTCACAATTCTGCACTATTTTAGTGGTTGGTCTATCACATAAAATCGCAATAAAACACACAGCGGCATGTGGTTAAAACATCATAAAATGTGGAAGAGTCCATAGGGCCTGGACACTATTACAGTACACTGCATGAGGTTTAGAATTGCAAGCTATATCCACTTGCTGGTACTGTAGAGGTTATTATATGAACAATGTAAATAGAGATATAAGGGCATCCAAAGAACAATGTTCATGCAAGTTCATGTAATAAATTATATATTATGCAAGTCATGCTGTTTTATAATATACAATAAAATTAGGCATTTACTCACTTACACAACATTAATATGGAGCCAACAGTAATTCCCTTTTGGAAAGTTCAGGAGTTTCACATATGATTTTTATGTTCTTAACTCACCTTCCTCGGTAAAGTTGTAGCTGTCAAGCTATTAAACAAAGTGAACCTCTCAACACGTTCTTTTCATCCAGTTAACCGCAAGCAAGTGAAAGAGAAATTTAACAATCACCACCTTGTAAATTTAATAACAAATATATGGCATGCAAATGTGTAAAAAAAAAAAAAAAAAAAAACTAAAGCTAAAGCTAAAGTCATGCTCAAGCCAAAATCTGTTACTTTCAGATTATCCACATATACCATTCAGTTGAAAGAAAGAGTTATTAGGGGTATCTCGATATCGAGTTCATAAGAACGTGAGAAGATATTACTTTCAAGAAAATTTCACACATCAAATGTATGCTGCACAGACTTTTATTAGGCATTTTTATAAATTTTTCAAAAAATACAAACTGATGTATTTTTCTGATTTTTTGATTCACTTCAAACCTTAAGAGAGTGCTTCTACTGTGTATGGTCTGCAATACAACATTTACCATTTTAAGTTGGACAAGCTGTGATTGTGATGTAGCTCGACGTACTCTAGACGTCCAGCCATCGGTCTTTGAAGCAATGCTTTCTGCCTCCTTCGGCATCTGAACTTTCTAGTGCTTGCATATCGTTCAGGTCTTGATCGCCGCTCTCTCATGATTTATTCTTCACAACTCCCTACTGGCTAGGCCTCATTAGATAGTCAACCTCATAAAATTTGAACATTGTGAGATCTTGTAGAAGATATCTGAAACGGTGTTCATTACAAAAATCTAGTTCCAGGAATATATTTAGGAACATAATGTCTTGACTCGGGCTACGAATGTCATGTCCAGCTGTATTTGTATTAATCAGCAAACATTGTTTTGTTCTTGCTGGGAACTTTATGTTTAGCAGCAGGTTTAGGGTGTAACAGAGTTTCAACAAACAGACAAGTTAATTTGGAACCGGCTGCAATTACTTACCAGTGCAAAACGAGTAATTCCTGTTTATGATATGCCTACCTTGACTAATACTCTCCATTAGCATTTGTTAGATGTTATGTTCAGAAGTGCATATATTAACATAACCAAGAAACAACTCATTATATTTGCACTTCACTTGTGCCACCGATTACTAAGAAGCAGCAATTGAGCAATTAAAAGATAAAAGGTGGGAAAAAGGAGGAATTTCAACACCTTATAAAATGTTGGTATAAGACACATTTAATATTAATGTCCATCTGTGTACACACACATTTCAATGAATTAGAATAGAAATTTCAAATGTTAAATGCAGCGAGTCATTAAATACAGTGATGCATTTCAAATGTTTATTTTGATGAATATGGCTTAGAGCTAATGAAAACCCAAAATTACATTTCTCAAAAACATAAAGATGACTTTGGCCTACAAAGTATGTCTGTGTACAGTATATATATGCAATACTTTGTCAGAGATCCCTTTGCATGAATAGCTTCACCAATGTAGCATGATACAGAGGCAATCAGCATGTGGAACTGCTGATGAATACAGGAAGCTTGTTGGCCTTCAACTTATCTATATCTTTGGCCTGTTTTCCTCTTGACAATTCTATATCAATTTCCCGTGGGATTTGGGTAAAATGCTGACAAATTAAACAGCCAGCAGTCATTATTCAGCATGGTCAATAAATCAGTAGTATGGGCAGGTGCTAACCCCTGCTGGTAGATGAAATCAGCATCTTGATTATCAACACACAAAATCCTCTAAAACATTGGGTATGTCCTGAATACATCTGTATACCAATTATTGATATGCTGACTCCAAGTGCAGTAGACATCTTATGAATCTTCCCAAAATACTTAAATCAGTTCTCCTTTCCATTCCTATCAAGGTTATCACTGCTCCTTGAGCGCCTTCTTCCTTCCACTAAACTTGCCATGAATGATCTTGGCAATAACGTTAAGAGTGATAACCATCTCTTACTCAACTGTGAAGTAAGGAGTCTTCACTCACCATGATTGTGCAGCAAATAACATTTGTAAATTTCAAGTTTTCAGAGAAACTGAATTTTGGATTTTCAGCAGCTCTAAGCCACATTTTTTAAGTAAAAGCTCAACATTGCGCTTTGACCCGAATTACACCCATTCCGATGCACATGTAACGTGTTTTATAAACTGAAACACATATGTACCTACAAAACGAACAAAGGTCTGTCCTCTGCTGCAGTAAAGAGCCTCATCAGGGCTATCATCATGCGTCTTGCTAACCTCAACATTAGCCATATTTTTTTGAGTGTCAAGTCGATGTGAACACTGATGATTAATGGTTATTGTCTCCCACTCAAACAATAATTCAAGTCATAAAACATACCCGTTTTCTCATGTCAATACCGACATTTAGAGAAGAACATAAAACTGGACCAGCGGCCATTCAAGCCGGTATTCGGAAGGCGTGCCAGCTAGCAACCTGCTAGCCTTGGCTAACATCAGTTTCGATAACCGACTATTCTTCCTCATAAATACCCAGTAGTGTCCAGTTAACAAGTTCTGACAGCATTCCCCACACTGGAACCCTGTCTGTCAGTCAGCGTCATCGTTACTTACTGTTGTGTTTTTGTCTTTTTTTCGGTGTAGCCGCAGGCCGGTGGGTAAAACGCGTGTTTCTCCAGCCGAGTGAGTGACAACGGGAAGGAAGAAGAGGAAGAGGAGGAAGAAGCAAGGAGCAGCAGCGTTTGTGTGAAATTGGAGGAAGGGGGAGGTATGTTTGTGAATCATTGATATCTCCACATGCTCAGGTTGAATTGATCCAAAAACAACTACTGACACCAGGGACGCCGCCGGGAATTTTAGTTGCCAGGGGCCCTAAAATATTTGTTCTATTTATATATATATATAAAAAAGTTGTTTTTCCTTTTTTGTGCCCTCTCCCTCAAATATGGCGCCCCTGATAGATTATTGAAAGCATTAGACAGTATTTTTCAACTCATAAATCACTTAATATAAGTGATTTCCAACCTGGGGGACCAGTCCGCCTAGGGTCTCTGCTAGAAAGATTGAGTGTTGGGCAGTGCAAAGGCTGTCATCATATTTGGAACCTATTAAAAGTATGAAATATATTTATGGAATTACAATTATCTATCCAACCATGCTGCCTAACTCCTGCAATCACTGGATGATATGTGGTGTACCCTGGACAGCTCACCAGTCCATCACAGGGCAACGCAGAGACACACAATCTTGTAAACACATGCATACCTTTTATTGAGAACTTTATAGCCACCAATTAACCTACCAGTTATGGACTGTAGGTGGAAGAGAGAGTACCTGAAGAAAACCCATGGAGGATGCACAGAAAGACAAGGCAAACTCCACTCAGAAAGACCCCAGGCTAAGATTCAAACTCAGTACCTTCTTGCTACAAGGCAATAGTGAAGCCCAGTTAAAATTAATTTACAATAAATCATTACACTACCCTAACTGTTTTGACCTCTTTTTAAATACTAACACAACAATTCCCTGGACACACATTCACATCTTATCTTCACAAATCGGCAGATTAACAGGAAGATGCAGCATCCTGAGTCAAACCTTCCAGTGAAAACTGTAGTTTGTATAAGCTGCTGAATCTTTATATCTGCATACATCTATGTAGGAACAAAGTGGTTGATTTCTTGACAGATTTTCTCATGGCTTTTGCACACATACATGAATTGTGCTTTCTTTTGTATCATGACTGGGAAGAAAAAGAAACGTAATTAAAAACAGATTCCTGTTTGGAGTAATTCAATATTTCAGGAAAGGGATGACTGGACAGCAAGATTCAAGCTACATTTCTTTTTCCTTTTTTTCTATATTTTTCACTATGATATTTTCAATTAAATATTACAAATTTTAAACATTTGGTGAACAACATTATCTCTGTATGTAAATAACTGTTTGCAAGGAGCAGGTAAATTTAAAATGGTTCATATTTTTACTTTACATGTGCTCGTTTCATGTAGCAGGCTGGCATGTAGGCCAACATACCATTCAATGGTTTGCGTGGATCAAATTACCTCTGACCGTTTCACTAGCCGGGGACTGAGCTATGCGAGTACTGCTAATTCATCCACCATCTCTAACACAACCTTACAAGCGCATAGCAATCTAGAAAAACAGTAAGGCAAATATATTTATTCTCTATCACAATATTATTTATTTATAAACATCTCATTATGCATATCTACCCTCATGGGAAGGATTATTCTGCATGTTAATGCAGACATTAAACTTGTGATCCAACAGATTTCCTTTTATTTACCATCACACAAAGTGAAACATAAGCCCATCCTTTGAAAGATCCAACAAAGGTGTAAGATGTGTTTTTTTTTTTAATCAAGATTATGATCTTTTTTTTAATTCTCACAATACCAAGTTATGAAATATAAAAAAAATAAATAATAAAAAAACAGCCATCTTATTTTTAAGACTTTCCATGGTTAAAGTTCAAGATGTAGTTCTTAAAAAGGTATACTGTCACACGGACCCTTCCTGCTGCCTATTTTTTCCCAAGCTCCCTTGCTCTCTGAGTGGCCGATTCCACCGCACTCATGACAGACGCCCTCACGCCTCCTTGCTCCAGTGTGTGAAGCCCGTAGATGGTTGTTCCACCCGGGGTGCAGACCTCAGCCCGAAGCTGAGCTGGATGTTTCCCAGAGTCGCGTAGCAATTTCCCAGCACCCTGCAGCAAATGACAAATAATCAAACACTAAATTTGGACATGGGTTTCTAGTCAAGAGCATTTTTGGAAAACAAAAGTGCAGATATTGTACGACTCACCAGAACAGTTTGGGATGCGATGCTGTGAGCCAGAGCACTTGGCATGCCCATTTTAACAGCTCCTTCTGCCAGCGCTTCTGCAAAAAGATACACCTAGACAAAAAATGAATAAATAAATAAATAAATAACCCAGCAAAAAACAAACAAAATAAATGAATAAATAATGGCAAAGAAAATTTAACATGATGGATACGTAAGCTGGTGTCTTGTGGGACATTGGCAAAAGCTTGTGTAAAAAATTATATAATTCATAGTGTGTAGATATGAAGACACACTGAGACTTACAAAAGCGACTCCGCTCCCGCTCAGCCCTGTGTGGACATCGATCCAGGCTTCAGGCACCTCCTCCACCAAACCACAGCAATGCAACAAGCTGAGAAGTAGAGCGCCATCCTCCCCTTTTGCCTTGGTGCCCAGTGCAAACAAGAGGGCCCCCTCTTGAACCAGACAGGGAAGGTTAGGCATCAGCCTGATGACAATCGAGTTTTCTGGGAGGAGCTTGAAATAAAAAATAAATAAAAAAAAAGATTCAAGATATTTGATACCCAGACAGATCAAACCTGTATAGTGAAAACCTGTTACAGCGGCTGTGGCCCTCACCTCCTCCAACATAGCTAGCGTCACTCCGGCGGCAACCGACACGATTATCTGTTTCTTTGTGATGTGCTGAGAGACTTCAACGAGAACACGTGGAATCATATGAGGCTTGACGGCGACAAACACCACGTCTGACCCACAGACCACATCAGTGTTGGAGTGTGTCACAGAAATGCCAAGTTCCTGAAAACATTTTACCAGTTCAACAACAGATTTATCAAGCACAATTATCCATACAACTGACAGATAAAATACTCAGAATCTGAGTTAGGTGTGCTGGAATAACTGATTAAGCTTTTCTCTGTTCAGATCTGCAGGAATTCATCACAGCAGCTGGTTTGCAGGTGAAAACATAGAGCAAAACTAAACCAAACTTAGAAACAGTAGCATGTCCTCAATGTTGCTGCTCATCGTCTTGAGTTACCTTACAAATAAATTACAGAAATAAATAAATACCTGGAATCGTCCTAAATTTGTAGAGGATGGTGCACTAACTTTGATGTTTGCAGGTAGAACATTTCCTGCAATACAAAAAAATGACCATGAAGATTAACACTCAAATATTGTTTCAGTATTTCAACAAGTCAGTCTACACTAACCTGACAACATCCCCTTTGCAATGCCAAAAGCCATGTTTCCTGCACCAATAAAGCCGATCCTCTGTTGTGCGTCCGGGTTCATTTTGATCTGAGGAAAATGCAGATAAACCAATATTGCAGCCAGAAAATGTCATATTATCTCCCCTGTTAAAAAAGGTGATGCTTTGTATAAGGCCCTACATACATAGCAGCTAAGAAAGGGAAAGTGAGGCTATCATTTACCCTTAGGCTCACCCAAACTGGGACATAACAAATTGGAAAAACTTTGATTTGAGCTTAAACATTCAGATAATACAGTCAGAATTAGACATGCATGAAAGCAAAAATGCAATCTATCAGGTATCAAAGGTAGAAGGGGTGGTTGTACAATGGTGTGGGGGAATATTATCTTGGCACAGTTTGCGACTCTTGCCAAATGAGTAATGGATTTTGATGCAATCCGTTACTTTATGGCCACATTATACCCATTTTCTGCATGATACTTCCAGCAGGATAATGCACCATGTTATAAAGCTCAGACCATCTCAAGCTGGTTTCTTGATCAAGGTGTTGTGCAGTCCAGAAACCTACAAAGTCATCACCAAATTTGTGACGAATAGCCCACATATCCTGGGATGGCACCCTGCTTTGGTGCCAACTCAAAGAAGTTGGTTGTAATGCTCTTGAGAGTTTCAGTCACTAATCTAGTTTCTACCTCCTAGTTCTGTTTCTTCGTGCTAGCCAAGTCGGTCTAATGAAGCTTCACTCGGCTATATTGCTAATAACAATGTGCTAACGCGGCTAGTTAGGAGGAGCAAACTCTGCAGACTTGATGATGCTCCAGCGCTGCACTGCTACCCCGATAATCTAAACAAGCAATTCCGACAAATCCCTGTAATACACTGACAGTAAATCTTTCTGCATCTAAGGACAGCGAGAGATAATTTGTTTTAATTAGATTAGAAATCATACAAATGTGTTTAGCTCGTTTAAATAAAAGAAACACGTGAACCAACCGTTCGTGAATAATTCGAATCATACGAGTGAACGAACTGAAGCAAATCATTTCATCGAGCTGTCAAATCCGAGTCAAGGGAGCAGGGTCCTGTATTACCGCTTGCTGCTTAACAGTCGGATGTTTAAGTCTTAAATGTCGAAGAATACTTCCTGTGAAAGCCGACTTTGGTTGAGAATTTTTCTTTGCAAATGTTGCACCATGCAACTGTATGTCGAACGCATCTAAATTGGCTCCAGATACAACTTTTTCTCTTTGACTCACTCGTCCTGGGATTCGTTCAGCGTCTCTTCTTCTTCTAACGGCTTTTTGGTGGTTGGCAACATAGACATGAACACGTAGACGCCTCATGGAGCGGGTCAGCCCGTTGCTGCGATACGTAACAGCGTCCGCCATATTGAATGTGGCTTATGTGAAAGTAATTCGAGTGAATGGACCGAACTTCAGAAAGTGCCGTTCTACGAAGTATTTTTAGCTAATGTTCGTCATCGACTCACTCGCATATAAACGTTCATATACTTGGAAATTAAACAATCAAAAAAGACAACATTGTATCATATTTTAATTGTAATTTCTGAATAAAGAAAATAAATGTCAACCCATGATACAATTGATTCTGATAAATCGTCTTTATATTCACAGTAATTAACATCTATGAACATATATAAACACACAGATATCGTCAATATATTAAATTATATATATATATATATATATATATATATATATATATATATATATATATATATATATATATATATATATATATTGTTGAGAAAATAAATTTAAAATAAGCTAGTTTTAAAACTTAACATGTCTTGATTCAAATGGCCTAAATTGTGGTTTTAAATCAGTAACTTATTCTGGCCTATTGACCGTTATTTTACCTGTAGTTACAGCAGATGGTTTGCTAGGATCGTTTGAACTGCCTTTTGTCTGTGGGAAAACAATACAGTGGAAGTTGTAGCTTTTCACACTCATCTGTGAAAGGCTGTAAACACGGCAGGGGTTTCTGGCTTGAGAGAGGGTCAGAGATAGCTCCTGGTTGGATGAGCAAAGATACGCCTTATTTGAATAAATTAAATACAAGAGGATAAAACTTTCTACACAGAAGTAACGAATCAGATTTGCTCTTGCAATTCTCCAAAGATGTCTTTGCACGTCTTTGCTTTTCTTTCTTTCCTTCTTTTCCATTTATGTCAGGTAAATGAATGTATGTCTCCGTTGTTCTGCAGTTTCTGGTGTAAGTTTATTAAACTCTGTAATTCTGTGACGTCAACACGCATTGTTGTTTTCCTTGTGGCTACACGTGGCCCGCCGAGAGGACCTGGGATCCAGAGGAAGAGAGAGAGCCAAACTTTTTCCAAAGTTAACCTATTTTGGAATTTCTTCCTTAACAATATATATATATATATATATATATATATATATATATATATATATATATATATATATGAAGAATAAAAATATATAAGTAATAGTTTATAAAAAAAATTATCTATATATATACAAAAAGTATATCTAAAAAAAATACATAAATAATTCCCTTCTCAACCTTCGCAGGTGGTCTCTCTCTCTCTTTCATCCTCTGAGCTCGGGTCCTCTACCAGAGGCCTGGGAGCTTGAGGGTTCTGCGCAGTATCTTGGCTGTGCCTAGAACTGCACATTTCTGGACTGAGATGTCTGATGTTGTTCCTGGGATTTGTTTTAGCCACTGCTCCAGTTTGGGGGTGACTGCCCCTAGGGCCACAGGCACCACTGTGGTCTTCACCTTCCAGGCCTTCTCCAGTTCCTCTCTGAGGCCCTGGTATTTCTCCAGTTTCTCATGCTCCTTTTTCCTGATGTTGTGGTCACTTGGTATTGCTACATCCACCACAACGGCTTTCCTCTGTTCTTTATCCACCACCACAATGTCCGGTTGGTTCGCCATTACCATCTTGTCTGTCTGGATCTGGAAGTGCCACAGGATCTTAGCTCTGTGGGACTTCCAGATCCAGACAGACACACACATATATATATATATATATATATATATATATATATATATATATATATATATAGTTCTTCAGCAGAAAAGAGGAGAAAATTAACCTTACTGCTCAAGACATAACTGAACCAAATTAAGGACCAAAGAAAACATGCATACATGAGACTTTAAGGTACCCCCTGCCTGTGTCTTGTGAAATTGATCTGAGAGGGAGTATATTGAATTTCTGAAGTTGGGTTTCTGTGTGAAGATTGTGGACAAACATCTTGCCTGAAATGGGTCTTATGAGACTCAATCTCTGCAAGAATGAACTGACAGATCAAGGCTACTTTGACAACTTGTTCTGACCTTGTCTAACAAATGAAACGCTCAGCTGATCTGACCACCCTTACTGTGCCCTCAGAAGGAGTCATCAATCCTCCTTTGTTTTTTAATGTGAGCAAGTGATAGCTCTGATCAAATGATCCAGGTGCAGCATCAGTAACCAAACTACCACAGCACACATCACAGGACAGCTTTTTAAGAATTTGGCGAACAAGATCTGAAATTCAATTAGCACAGGCAAATTAGTAAGTCACTGATGGAGCGATTTGTGCTTTATTTCTTTATCAACTAGGATTTTGATAGTTTATTCTTGGTTTCCTTTATATTTTTTCCATCACTTACAGAGTTTATTGGTAGGTTAATGATTGTTGATTTTATTTATTTATTTTTTATTAGTTTTTTTTACATAATCTTTTTTTCATGACTTGAACTTTATTGATTTTCCAACAGAAAAATATACCATAATTCCACACTTAGGATGTCACAATTTAGCATCAGCTAAACAATGGTTAGTCTTTGTGGATTCTTGAGGCCAATACAGTTAACAGAAATTATTTGAAGCAATAATAATAATAATAAAAGAAAAAAAAAAAATAAAATAAAATATATATATATATATATAAATAATAAAAAAAATGATAAGGCACATAAACATCAACTGAAAATTGACATACATAAAATAACAATGCCCTATACCCTGATGCATTTAGATAATTACAACATTACCATAAGTCTTGTCTAATTACATCTGAGCTGGAAATACCATTTAACCCATATATTAGAAGTAGCAGGACCACTTCCTGTTGTACTCCTCAGCCCTATTTAACAGTCTATAAGATAATCCCTCTAAGGCAGCAAGCTGCCCCAGGGAGCTAAACCAATGGGTAAGAGAGGGGATAGATGGACCCCTCCACTCCCTCACCAGCAGCTTCCTCCCCAGCATTACAACTGTCTGTTTTTATCTTATTCTTAAATGCAACTACAAAACCAATATCTAAAACAGTTAAAAATCCAAAAAAGAAATTATTTGTTTATACCTGAGTATAGATCGAGCTGCTCTTTCAAATCTTCATTAATTAGTTTCTTCATCCTGAGATCCTCCAAAAGACCACTCACAGTTTTCTTTGCCCTCTTCTCTCTGTCCTTTGCATTCCTCCTCTCCCTTTCCAGACTCTCCACCCTAGCCAAGGCTTCCCTGAGTCTGGCCCTCAGATCATCATTGGATGAAGGCAGAGCATAGGAGTGATCCTATAACAACAAAGATGTGAATATTGTTAATATATGTGCATGTGTTTGAAGGATGCTCCATAATGACATGCTTCACCGTTTGTTCATGGCTGTTTCGTCATGGTATGGAGTTTTAAGAAGAATATGATGCATTGTTAAGAACATCAGCATCACTAATAGCGTTTCAATATATATTTAGTCGAATCTGGGAGAGGGGCTCAAGTTTAAATTTAAAATTAAATTTAATTAAAAATCCTCTTCATGATTAAAATGAAAAATCAAGTTTAATAGCATTCTCATTATCAATAAACAAATAAAAATTTAGAACTATGGTCTCTGTTGGAATTCAAGCTTTTATTATGGGGGATGAAGAAGACATGCAGCTGCTTAATTTGCTGATGCCTGGGGCTGGCTGTGTGCATGCGAGTCTGTATAAAAAATGACAGAGTGGAGGTGTTGTGAGCAGGTGGGAGTGAGCAGAGGTTTTCATATACACAGGATAATGCTAACAGCTGGTTAAGACAAAGTCATCATGTATTTACTCACATTTGTGGCCACAGACACTGGCTCAGCCTCTTGAACAAGTTGGGAGCAGTCTAGTGACAGGGTCTCCTCTGCCTTCTTTGAGGTCTTAGATGTCCTGGTAAACACATGCTAAAGCCAATGATAAAAGATAACAAAAATTATCTAACAAGTACATTCAAGCATATCCAAAAAGGGAAAATACTGTTTCCAGGATGGTGTGGCACTGAATCTTGGCATTCTAGAAGCACCGACCTTGTGGAGATGAGCTGGGAAATGGAAGACTGAAGGAACAGCTCCAGTTCTGATCCTGACTGTCTGACCTGTCCTGTCAAAATCTTCTGGTCTGAAATGCTCACTGCAGAGCATGGAGGACAAGCTAGCAGAAAACCCTTTTCTTCTGAGAGCTGTTTCCCATCTCTTTCTTAGATCACTGTCTTTTGGAAACCTACATAGTATGACAAACGTTTGATAAGTAAATCACAATAATCAGAGTACCTACTTCGGTCGAATTTACTAAAAATATATACTTTCTTTGGTTGTTTGGAGACTGATTTCACCGAGGGATATCACAGTATTACGTCCGTGATGAACAGTATTGAACACAAAATCAGGAAAATCTGTATGTAAAATGACTTTGTAATGAACAAACACAAGCATTAATACACTTTCCATTCTTACCTGTGAAAGGTTATGCCAATGGATCTTGTTTGTGATGAAAAGCGGTTAGTACAATTCCATGCAGAACATGAGTGAGGCATCTTTCTCTGGTGCTCCGATCGCTCTGCTGCCACATAGAAGATGGCGGACGCTGTTGTGCATTACCGCCACCAACTAGCTTGGAGTGCGTTCTTCTTCTTTTCTATTATGAAGGATCGTAAAACAACTTCAAGGTGCATACCGCCACCTACTGTACACGAATGTGTAACAACATTTACTCGCATCAATTTCTTTTATGCTTATTGGGCCTCATTATCTTAGCTTCTCATGTCTTCTGTTTTTCTTAAAGTGGAATAAAACATTCCTCTTCCTCCCTATCACTTCCTCTTTTGCAATCATTCCTTCTGACTACTTTATATGGAGTTCAATTGTGTTTTGTTCCGAAGTCTGAAGTAATGGGTACTGGGGCGTATGTTTTTTCTGTTGCTTGATACAACATTAGCTTAGCTTGAAAAAACTGAGCAAGCGACACACTGCGTTGGACGAGGCGCTGTTTCACTCTAGACAAATGAACAGTGGGGATCCAGTGAATGGATCTTCAGAACGGATCATTTGTTTCCATTTGACTTGTGAGTTTGTTTGATTTCATCTATCCGCCCTGCCGAGAAGGTCGGGCGGTGCAACGAGCGTCGTCTGACACACGGCAATTTGTTTATGCCGAAAAACAAATTGAGCGCACCCATAAAGGCATCGTTGAAAAATGCGACAAATATGATTGGTTGCCTGACCGTGGAGCAAATTTAGCCATTATCTCCATCAGCTGTTATTGCCCGTGGGCTCTCCAGAGTGGTGGCTTTTTTTCTGCAGGAGTTTCCTTCAAACTCAGATAAGGTACTTTGCATGTTCTTTAAGCGTATGTTCGTTTTATTTTTTTCACATTATCCTTTCTTTCAAATGAACGATAAGGCAATATATTTTTTATTGTTTGTATAAATTATCAAGAAAATAAGCACTGTGATTTTTAGATGCTTGTTGTTATATGGTTACACAAAAGGGTTTGCTAAAAAAATATTAGAAAATATATTTGTAAATCAGTGTATAGTTGGTGCTTCTTAGTGAGCAGACATGCCTGGGCAAGCCTCCTACCTTTGGTCTTAATAAGCAACCAAATTAAGTTTTTTTTTATTATTTATTTAATCTCGGCTACTACAAAAGCTTTTACTCTTTAGAATCAATTAGCAGGAAGAGAAAATGCATTTAGAAAGCTGTCTTCCATTCTTCAGACGTTACTTTCATAATGATTGATCCGTCTCTGTCGCCATCTACAGTCAATAATCAACACTGAGATAATTTTAGTATAGAAAACGCCTCATTTTATGTCAAATTGGCATATTTTGATTCATGAGTTTAAACTATCGTGATACCTATTCACTTTTACTTTAGCAACCCAGAACGGGGATTAGAACAAATTTAGAATCCAGAAAAACTACCCAGCAACCCAGAACTGGAATGGATTATCAACATTATTTATCTTTATTCTTTTGCTTTTTCCTTTGGTTTGTTATTTTGTTTGTATTTTAATTCATGTAAAGCACTTTGATTTGCTTTGTTGCTAAAAATGTGCTATATAAATAAAATTACCTTACCTGCCTAAAAGCTGCATGACAGCTGTGGCCTAGCTGTCAGCTAGAGTGTAAATCAGTTGGCTTTCAAATGTACATTGTACATTTTACTTTTTTTTTTTTAGTTTTCATAAATGTTGTCTGTCACAGAATGTTTTATTGTAAAATATTTTTGGGTTTAGCTGAATCAAACTATTTTTAAAATCTAAATTTGTTCCTCTAGTGAACCACGTGGTCTATAAATCAAACATACTCCACTTGGAGGTTATGCAATTTCTTTCACTGCAGAGTATTTTGTGTTTTGTTTAAAGTGTCAGTATTAAGTTTCCAGCCTAACCTGCTATCCTTGTAACCAAGGCATATGTAGTACTCCTACATCTTTTTAAAGCTGATTAGCAAGTTTACCTTATTACCATTTTCATGCATAATAGTAGCCAAAGTATGTGGTGTTTCCAATGCCAGCATTACAGAGAGGACTCTAAATGCATTTCCTGCTTTGTCTGAGGCATGCTCCAACCTCAGGACCTAAAGTAGTTTCTGAGGTGCAGCATGCCTTTGGGGCGGTGTGATGCAATACACTGTTGCAGCTAGCCCAGAGTAATTGCTTAATTAAAAATAAGAAACTATGTGGGATTATTAAGTATTATAGATTGTCCTGTGAGTTTGTTCAGTTACCATTCCTCATATGACAATTACATTTTTTAAAATTTATTTAATCTGCATCACATTAATAGATCAAGTTAATTTGTTAAAAAATAAATACTGTTAGAGTGAATATCGCATGATTAATAAAGATTTTGTTTAATACAAGAAAATCTCTAGTCAGATTAGACAATTTAATTTCTTTGAATGACTGCTAAATAAAGTAAGAGGTCCATAAAGCCACAAGACATTTGAATCTACGAACAAAAATGCAGTTTAAATCTCTCTATCCATGTTGTGATCCAGATATGGGCCACCTTCTGATCCACCGTCTGCTCCTGCTGGTTACGGTCTGCATGCTGGCCTGGCCTGCAGTCAGCGGGCTCTTTGAATGGTTGAGGACCCCGCAGCCTCCCCCTGCGGCAGCTCCCCCTCCCGTAGCTCCAGCGATCCTGGCGAAGGATGCTCAGTTTGAAATGGTGACTTCAGACGAGAAGTTTCTGGCTGAGGCGAAGCAGCTGGAGTTGAGCCCTTTGGACAGCTGCCACTACAGGGTAAACATGGATTTCCTCCATAGTTAATTTTCAGAAAATTGCTTTTCTTGTAAGAAAAGGAAATTGTTTGGAGAGGAACAAGGGTGATGCACAAAAAACCCCTCAATAAATAGACTGGCCCATCTCATTATTATACAAAGGATTGAGTCTGTTTTTTAATCCCTTGTAAATTGCAACCTGACCTGATTCACTATTATTACCAGTAACTTTCTTAAACACACCTCCAAAATACAGAAAGATCTGCATGATTAAAGAAATGATTTACATGTTTATTTGGGAATGACGCAAAAATGTGAAACAGATTCCAAAGACTCGGAATTTAACTTGATTAAACGAATAAGAGGAAGGAAAAACGTATTGAAGCACTGGACATGTCTGCAGGTGGTTGCTCGTTTGAGGGCAAGTTGTGAAAGCCTCTCTGAGGAAAATCTTGCCAAGCTCGGAGTGGAACTGTTTAACTGCCAGGCGGAGATCGAAGGGCGCCGGTCCTTCCCATGCACTCAGGAAATGGTAATATTGTGAAATGAGATTTATTTTTTACAAAAAGTTTTCTTTCCCCATAGAACAGCTTAGAAAGTTTTGTAACGGCGTTTTTGTTGTTTCAGACCATTAAAGAATGCACAGCAGATATGGACCCGGACACCTGGAATGCCTACCACATAGTGAGCAACAGAGCACGCTCAGTTTGCTACGCAGCTCGCCAGCAGCTGTTTCGCCGCCGAGCAGAGCTTACGGTCAATTCTCTCATCTCCACGGCAACAAGCCAGTTAGATGCAATGAAAGACCTGAAGGTTGAGTTTTGGGTTTCTTAATTTAAGCTAACATTTCTACTCTTTGCTTCGGGATGCCAGATCCTGAGTTTCTTATGCTGTTTTGATGCAGGTTGGACAGCTGGAGCTGAAGGAACTGACTTCAGCTTCTCTCCACAAGCTGCTGGAGGGCCATAGCGCCCTCCAGGCTCAACAGGGCAAACTGCATGAGGGCCAGGAGCAGTTGGAAGGTTCACTGAGAGAAAACCTGGAACGTCTTGGTCAGGAAAAGGCCCTCATTGCCTCTGGACAGGAGCTGGTAGCCCAACTCATTCAGGGAATCACTAAAAGAATGGGTGAGAGGCTTGGTGTGTTTTATAAGCTAATTACAGTGAACTCAATCTGGCAAAACTACCAGTAGTTTGTGCTAAACCACTCTATGCTATGAGAAAACACTGAAGAATCAAACACTTGTAGTTATCTTTTCATCCCTATAAATCACCCATGCAGCCTGTTGAATGACAAAGGGATTTAACTTCATGTTAGTTGAAAGGACCAGTTTCAAATAGTTTTCTTTTATGTTAGAAAACGTGAGCGAACATCTGCAGATCCAAAGCTCAGAGGTCCAAGATGGCCACAAAGCAATCACTGATGACCTTGCAGAGGTCAGGCACCAAGCTCAGGATATCTACCAGAAAATTGGTATCTGATCAACTTCACACCATTTTTCTAATCACAGTAAACGACTGAGCTGCATCGATTTCTAAGTATCTGCTGCTGTGAATCGACAGACCACAGCATGTCTGAGTTTCTGCAGTACCAGGACCAGACCTCCCAATACTACACTGACCTGATGAACAAACTGGAGCGCATGAACAGCACACTGGGAGTCATGCTGCAGTATCTGGACAACATGGAGGTTCGGATAGAGGAGAGGCTTCACATGATTCAAAGCTACCTGGGCTGGGCAGGTGAGTTTGGCAAATTAAACTTCACTCATGTCTACTAGTATAAGATAAGAAATTTGAATCAGAGGAAATATGTAATGTTTTGACTGTAAAGAATTGGATTGTGGAATTATACTTTGATGTATTTGATGTATAATTCCATAATTATACATCACTGACTTGTTATATTGTTTGGTTTTTCCACCAAAAAGAGAATAAATTAAAAGTAAAATAATCAAAGTTCTTCTGAGATTTTCCACTGGAATATATTTTCCCCTCAGTTGAGTGATTCTTATTGGAGACTCATTAAAGAAATTGATTTAAAATTCAAAGTGTAGAAATCTTTCTTTTAATGCTTTATACCAGCTTTGAATTACCAGAGCAAAGTGAAGGTCGAAGGATTTATTTTGAAATTGCTAAATGTTTGCATAAAAGTTTTGGGTTTCTTCTTTGTGCAGGTTTAAGTCTGACTGCTATGTGGACTTGTGTTGCACACACGGCCTACTTCGTATTGTGTGCAGTCCTTCTGACGTTCCTGCACTGTCCGGGTTTCTCCAGAGTCATGTTGCTGCTCATGGTTCCCCTGAATGCAGTGGCTGAGGTCAACCAGCAGCCGGCGCTGCACCTCACCAGCCTCACTGTGCTGCTGCTGACTCTTTCCCTGGGTATTAGCTTCATCAGACCAGGTACAAGTCAAATATGAGGCGTCCAAATATATTTATAACGGTATCCTTTGTCTCTGTAGGTCACTGGTTTGTGACTCGTCTTTGGGCTTGTGTGCCAAGCAAAGAAGAGCCAGTTCCATCATCGCTGCTTGGTCCATCCAATGTCATGGAGCCTAAGAAGCACACGATGTTGGGTCCACCATCATCTACACCAGAAAGGTTTGTATATTTCACCTTTATCTGAAGCTTTTGGAAAAAGTACAAAATGCTATTTGAATAAAGTTAATTTTCACAAAAAGCTACAGATCACTTAAAATTTGTACTTTGCATTTCAAATCTTATGTTAATGAATTACTGCGCCTCTAAATTCTTCATGTTGTAAATTTTAATCTCGACTTTCAGATGTGAAAAAAGCGACTTATTTGAGCGAGACAACTTGTTGAATCATGACAGCTTTTTATCAGGTAGAAAAATGAAACCTGAAGTTCGGTAGAAAATATTCACTGTAATGGATTAACTTTAATTGCTCTTTTTTGTTTTCAGGTGAACTTGGCATATCAGCAGTATGTCCCCCTAAAAGGAGATCCGTTCCAGAGCCCAACTTCCTACCAACATTTAGAACACCGAATCAGTCCACTCCCAGGCTGATATCCCACGAACTTTTTTCAAAGGTGAGCTTATTAACTTATCATTTTCTGTCTAAAGGTAACAAAGTTCAGCATTTCATGAGTCATCATTTGACCCATTCTTATTGCATTACAGGCTCTAGTTGATGACATCCCTCAAAAAATCATGGGAGGAGTTTTTGATTCAGCGAATGAGTCTCATGATTTTGGCAGAGACTCTAGAAGTGCAAGTCCTACTCCATCAATTATCACTAACAGGTTAGTGTTTTGAATATTCTTCTCAAATTCTGGAAATGTTTTCTTTTTTTTACTTTAAACATGCTGGTCAGTCTAGAATAGTCACATTCTAAATTATTTTAGGGATTTTAAATGCTGGAGTGTTTACATAGCTCTTCTCCTAATATTGAAGAAAAACACTAACACTGACAATTAAATATTCATGGAGTAAATCATCACAAGATCCGTCAGACAAATTCTTTTTTTACTATTACAGAACACTACAGGTCTTAAAAGACAAATGTCTTCATCCTAAAATCTAATGTAAAATGATATATTTTCCTTTTATAGATATGTTCATTTTAAACCTAGTTTTACTCTAAACAAGTACTGCACAATGCTGAATACTAATTATGGTATTTGGCACTGTAAACACATAGACATGGCTCCACAGTTTTTTTGTACTTGCATGAAAAAGAAATGCTCATAAATTTTAAGGAATAATTTTCACAACCGTGCCAAACATTGCCATGACTACTGATGTAATACTACATAAAATGTTTAGTTTGTTTACGGTAACCCAGTAAAGTCTGAGAATGGCCTCATTCCCCTCTCTGATTTCTGTGGCAGCTCTTTGTCGGGCCGTTTCCTGTGTAATGGAATCACAAAAGCAGGGAAAGCCTGTAAGAAGAAGGCAGTTCCAGGACAGGAGTTCTGCCGCGTTCATGAGGGGGGACACAGTTCTTATGTTCACTCCCAACATGTTGAATGTTGATACATTTTATGTTTTTAACTGGAGCCGCTGCTCCAAAAACTGTTTACAACAGTTTTTTTTTTTTTTTACTACACTAAATCTGTAGAAATTTTAAATATTTGTCACTAGAAATTGAATTTTTACCTGCTTTTTTTTATTATTATTTCTCACTGATGTATTTTCTGAAATTAAAAGGTTGCAGGCAGTGCATATTTAAACCATTTGTCAATATTTAATAAGTATTTAATAAATTCAAACAACCACACATTGAAAATCTTGTCTTTTTTCATAAACTGTTTTATCATTCACAAAGTAAGGTCATCCTGTAACATTTATATTAACCGATTCTAGCACTGTTTGTCACCACCTACGTAACGAGGAACTATTAAATTTTAAAAGATGAGAAGTGGGGGGGGAAATAAACTCAAAATACAAAATGTAAATCAATCCACCTTTATTTTTCTAAAAAAAACAAAAAAACAATCTGAAACTTTTACAAAAAGCTCCCGATTCTAAAGTGGAACGCTTCTTTTTTTATATGGTTGACGTTTCATCTGGAACTTCTAGCAAAGTGAGTAATCTTGATTTTTCTCAAAGAACCTATGCAGCAGAAGTGGGTGACCTTCACTGAAGCCAGGAGAAGAGTATACAATATCCTGAACCAAAAATAATCCTTTGCAAGAATTGTGAAAAAGTGTGAATAAGGCTCTATGCTATGAGTAACAATGACAGCTACAATGTTTGTAAAGTCCCACCCCTGAAAGTAAAACCCTGACTTATGTTTATAAAAGTGAAACTTTCAGCTGTTTCTATTCACCATTACATTTTACACAACCACAGCTTGGCTTGATATTATGTATCGTTCTGGTGCCTGTGAACATCAGCAAAATGCTCTTCAGAACCAGAACAGAAATTAGAAAATCTTCCTAAAATCTACCAGAATGTAATTTTATCACAAGCAGTTATGGCCTTTGATATGTGCTCCATCAATGTTTAGGGAACTTTCAGTGTTTTTTTTTTTTTTTTTTTTTTTTTTTTTTTTTTCATGCTTTACTGCATTTCTTTGAATAAGGAAAGGAATATAACTATTGTAAAATACAAACCCAAACCCATTGGAAAAACAAAAAGATGAAAATGACAAATGTCATTTCAAGAAAACGAAAAGCTGCAACTGAAATCAACAAAACGGGAAGGAAGCATCTAAAACGTCATGTTACAGTTTGGTCCTGGTGTCTCTTAACTTAAAACTACAAAGCTTTTTAATGATTATCAGACATAACTATTAGCTCACTACTTTCTGCACATGATCTAGTGTCCTGTAACACTCCACTGTTGACCCCACCAGTTTTGTTTTTTTTACAGAAACGGTCATTCAATGTACAGCTTTGATCCCAACCGGTTCAGGGGTCGTCTTACTTCCGGGCGGTGTCATAATTGGCAACAAACCAATCGCATGTTTCTTTTAAAGCTACAAGTGAAAACAAGAAGACATCTGTCATGACACACAGTTACTGACTTTAGCAAATGCATGCAAAACAGAAGAATATGATCTTACCTTGTCTGAAGGGTGTGAATTTGAAGTCTGGCAGGTACTGACGTAGTTTTGCATTACTGGCAGTCTTTTTAAACTGACCATCTGCTTTACTGGTGTCATACTGGATATTATGAGTCAAAGAAATTGGAAGTTATTGAGTCATGTACAAAAAAATCACAATGTTTAACCCATTGATATGTCAGTAGTATATATCATTGAACATTTAAAATATCAGTATTAGAAAAAAAACTTGTTGCGGAAATCAAACGAGGCTGAAAATTACACTACTACTTACTAAACACCACTGTGTTTTACCACAATGAAACATTATTTTGTCATTACTAGATAAGATTTTGAACAATCAATATATCATTCACCTTCAGGTGTCTGCTACATTACAGGATGTTAAACATATGAAATCAGGCTGTTACACTGTTTTTTTTCTTTAAATTGTCCTATTTTACATGCAGAATCACTACCTACTGTAAATTAGAATTTTCAGAAGCAGATTACTTTAATTGAAAGGATACCACTACTTCTCCTTTAAAGCTCAACGACTCAACAACTGCCTCTGCGGCTTCTTTAATGGAGACCTCATCTTCTTCCCCAACTGCAACCAAACAGCAAATTAGTAAACGTCACTGTTAACCATTTAAATTCATGTCATGCATTGAAACTCACCAGAAAGAATGATTGGGTCGACCTCTGGATACTCCCTCAGGACCCAGAGAAAAAGACGAGCCAAGTCCAAAGAGTAGATGAACTGTCTTCTAGGAGAGCCTGAGCCCCAGACCACCAGGGGCTTCCCCTCCTCTGGCCAAAAAAAAAATCCCACCAAAATTTCAGTCTCTGCCCTCAACTTTCACCTCCAAACTCCAAAACACTGAGCCCTCACTCTCCTAAAAAGTAGACTTACTTTGAGCGATGTATGCCTTATGTATGAGCCCTGGCAGCACGTGACCGTCCTCGATGCTGAAGTTGTCATGAGGACCAAACACATTTGTGGGAATCACGGCTGTGTAGCATCGGCCATGTTGCTGGTAATAAGCCCTGGGGGATGTACACATAAACTGAAAATCAGACCCAATTTATCTATTAAAGAAGTGGGGTTGTTGTTACAAAACGGCACCAAAAACTGACCTGTTGTGAACATCAATCATCCTTTTGGCATAGGCATAACCAAAGTTGGACTCATGAGGAGGGCCGTTATGGATCTGGTTGCAGACAGAAGAACATGTGGTCACCATTGAAAAAAATCCAAAATCCATTATTTATTCTAACATTATGGATCAGAGGGAGCTTTTACCATGGTCTCGTCAATAGGATATGTTGTTTTATCGGGGAAAATGCAGGTGGATAGACAGGAAACAACCTTAACAGTCCCGACCTCATGTGCCGCCTGCAGAACATTATCGTTGATGTAGATGTTGTTCCTCTGCATGACAGATATTGATAGTTCAAGTTTGGAAGCAAAAAGACAAGAACCATTCTGTGATAACCCTGTGGAACATAGATTAAAAAGGTGCATGAATCTGTGCAAAAATTAAAGACACTAGTAACAGAGAGGCAACCAGTGAGGAAGCAAACTGTTTAAATAAAATTGTTCTGGACGTTGTTGCTGCTTTGTTGCCATGGCGTATGCAGTCATAGAGCTAAGTGCTTAGCAGGATGTACCCCAAACAATTCTGATCACTAACTATTTTCTTAAATTGTTTGGTTTTGAAACATTGTAAAGTTTTTGATTTTGCTAGATGTTTTTTTTTTTTTGTTATAAAGTGTTGTGTATTGGCTCACTGAGAACATATTGGCATTAAATCTGAGGATTATCAAATTTTACAAGTGTTCTGTCAATTAGTACTTGATGGATTTTGAGCAGAGCCATAATTTGTTTTAGCTTAATGCTGTTGATGATGCATCCTTTATGAAGGTTAGTCATTTTTCAGTCATCAATTGTGTGTCCTACCCAGAAGTCCAAGTTGTGCTTCATGTTCTTGAAAAGACCTCCCACCATAGCAGCCAGATGGATGACATGGGTGGGCCGATGTTTTTCAAAAACAGCCTGTGTTTCCTCTTTGTTCCTGTGAAACCAGAAGCACACTGAAATGCATGTGGACTGTTTTAAAAGAAGAAAAAAATTTGAAGCTGTACAAGACATTACAAGGTAATGATTCTCACATTAGGTTTGCATCTTTGGAGGACAGAAATATCCATTCTTCTCCTTTTTTGGCTCCCCCTTCTTCTTCTATAACGTGACGTATGGCTCTCCCCACCAATCCAGAGCCCCCTGTGACCAACACCTTCATCTGACCAGTACACTGGTAGTTTATCTAAGCAAACAAGAAGACACCAAAGAAACATCACATGAATAATTATCAGAGATGGTATAACCTTACTAAAATGGGTTAGGATATTTAAATCAAAATCAATTCCCAAGAACACCAGTGCCAAAAATAAAAAAAGGCTTAATTCAGTAAAGTACACCAAAGAGGGAAAAACAAGACCAAAAATCGTTATTTCAATGTCAGATGGAACAACCAATAATGCTAAAAGTAATGCAAAGCCACAAATGTAGATCAGAAACGCAACAAAAAAACATTGAAATTGGGAATTGGAAAAGGTTATTTCCCTTTTATGATTTTGGCACTTGGTTGCTTATTTCTTATTCCCTTACTTTGCCTCAGAGTTCATTCAAGGGGACAAAAGTAAATAAAAATAAAGCTGGTTCATTTCTCAGTTTATCATAATTCAACATATCCGTCATGTCAGGTAATACTCAATCGTCCTCCAGCTTTATGACGAGGGAATCACAAATTAATGAAAAGAAAACAACGTGATTAGAAAGATACCTAAACCTTTAGAAACCGGACAACAAAATCGAAATGACACACAGACTTGTCTACGGGTAGATAGATAGGAAGTTTAGGTATAAATCTCATCACTTACAATGTCAATATGTTATTTCTAAAATCCAGTTAAAAAAAATCTAACTTAATGTATATTTTGTATCATACCACTGTGATCCGAAAGTTAAAAATAACCTTGCTAATCTCTACAGAAATGAGAGTACTGTACACGTCAGTAGTGTTTAAGGTACATTTCTGACAAGTAAAACCAGACAGACAGGATCTTACCAAAGTTGTGCTTGCTAGCCAAAAACTTGCACACAGCTAATTCCTTTGCAATGAATTACCAAGAAATTTAGACAATTAAAACCTAATGTATGAAACAAAGTATTATCGGTCTTGTTTCTACAGATTTCAACTCCGTGAGGTAAAATAGCATTAATTGTTAGTTAAATTATTGCGTAAAATACCAGTTTCTTACCTGTTAGCCAACAACACGCCTAACAGGAAGTCACCTTTCAGTGTCAAGCTACGAAATTCAACGTGAATGTTCACTGCCGGTTTGTAACTTCAAAATAAATGTTTCTTTTGAAATTAGAAATTTACCTATCGAGGTTTTATCTGCAGATTGTGCTGCTCTCTGCCTGCAAGCAAAAGTCGAAGTCTTTGAGTTGTGGTGGAATTGCCTCATAATATCAAGTTTAAGCATCTGGAGTGTAAAAAGTTTTGATAGAAGCAGTAATAAAGGAGTTACCGGTTTAGTTTAACATACACAGTTCTAGGCCACCATGGATCCTCCACATGGCTGTAGTAGATCAATAGATTAGGTTCCTCCAGGCCACTGCATTTGTTGCCAAGCCAGGATCTACTGTTCACCTTAGTGATGGCATAGTTATTAAAAGACTAGAAATACGGAGTTATGTCACTGAAGATGTGTACTAGCACATCCAATAATGGGTTTAACAGTTAACTGTAAAGAACCTTGGTCAACATTTACTTTATATTGCTGCCCTCTGGTGGATTAAAAAAAATGCGTGCTCTTGTATCCATCTTGTCGCTGAAGCAGTATTTTCATTTGGCTCGGCTCTAGCTACCTCCGTCGGTCACCCCAGTTAATATTTGGTTTACTTTTGATTATTTAATAAATCTGAAACCTAATTATGACTTTTGATCTGTTCAGAAGAAACGGCTTCAAATTTCTGAATGAAACAGTTTCGGTTCTGCTTGACTCAATTCAACTTTGCTTTATATAAAAACATTTAAACAAAATAATGTGAAACATTTCTTGAAAGAATCACAGTTTAGCACAGTGTCATTTCTATGTTTTTATTGTAATTACTTAAAGTTAACAAAGGATTATTTGATTAAGTAAATGGCAACTTTTTCAGCTTTTATTTTAGCATCAAATTCATTACATCAGTTCTCTTAAGGAGATGAGAACCTGCCAAAGAAGAGTATGGACTTGGTCTTGTTGTGCCTGATGAAGAAGAGGAAGGGGTGATCTGCTCGGAAGTGCTCCTCCCTCAACATGCAAAAAGACACCATGCCAGCTGTGGCTGCAGCAGCTTCTGTGCCCTCTTCGTTCACATCCACAAAGGCCTTGTGGGCCACCGTAGACAAGAAGAGGCCCCCGTCTTCGTTCATGCCCGTCAGGTCAGCTTTGCCAGCGCAGAACACATCCGTCATGCCCATCTTGGACAGATGTTCCTTGAGTTCGTAATCCTCCTCCAGCTTGAACTTTGGCAGGTGGACGATGATTTCTGTTTGGATGTCCATGTTTGCCCTGTTGGTCCATTCATCCAGCCTCTCTGGCGTCAGCTCATTTTCCAGCTGCAAAGGAGTAAATCTGGTGACTACATTGTTCATTCTCTAGCTATTAGAGTTGCAGCTTGAAAACTACATTTAGGTTTTCGTCAGTGTTTTATTTCTGGGTGTGTACCTTCAGCAAAGGGTCTGAGCCATCTGTAGATAACTCTGGCAGCAGGATGAACATGCTGAGCTCCTGTTCCACATATGGAAGCTCCAGGATCTGCAGTCCCAAATCAGGGATATAGTTGAAGGGCAGCTTCTTCATCTGGTACATCATCTGGACTGTTTTGGTCTCATTCTGACACACAAGAAACAGAAAACGGCAATTATTTTTCAGAGCACTTGTTGTTGAAGAAACTTTGCTCTACATCTGTCACAGTATCTACTTCATCCAAAATCACCTTACCAGGCTGACTTTAAAGGGCATCTCCTTGGTGTTGGCTGAATTAAAACGACTCATCCAGCTTCCTTTAAAGTAGATGGCATTCACCAGAGCTAGTCTCGTCATGCCGTTAACAGTTCCTGGCTTCAGAAGATCTTTTATCTTGTCTAAAAAAAAAAAAAAAAAAAGACAAAACACAATCCAGCACTGTCACCTAAGCCAAGAGACTAAATCTCAGTATTCACTGTTTTACAATCATAATATTCCTACTTTCTGTCTTCTCCTCCACCCAGGTGTTGATCTCAGCTCTGCAGTCCTCTGGGTTTCCGATGAAATTGACAGCCTTCAGGTCTGCCTGGTAGAACTTTCGTGTGTCTTCTAAGAATTTCTGCAGATATTGGATTATTGCTTAATCAATTTCATTTTGCCACATTTTAAAATCAGTTTGATGAGCAGATGTATGCAAACTCACAGGGAGAAAATTAGACGTGGTCTCTCCATAAAGACGGTTGGCCACCTTCAGGATGTATGATGCAGACGGGGAGTTTATGTCGGCGTTTAGGTTTTGGAAATCTGCATGGACGCCTTCACCGCTAGTGAATGAGAGGGCCTGAGGGAAATGAGGAGAGGAAAATGAAACTTAATGCAAGACAACAAAAAAAGGAGGGTTAAGCAGCTATAGTAGCAAAAAGATGTCTAATATCTCCATCTAGATCTATATAAGGATGTGCAAAAAAAAAAATTGCTTGGCAAACACAAAGGCCATTAATCTGACTTAAATGTACTTTCTGACAGGAGGGAGTTTTTCAGAGGAACTGAGTACAAAAACTTCAGCTGTTCTGCCGTTATTTTTACAACGTTCAGCTCTTTTACGAACAATGCGTAGCTTGTTCCAAGGGTTATTAAATGAGGTCAAAGTACAGGTTCATTCCATGAAGTAAGGGCCTCACCCAGGACACACCTGTCGGTTTGTACCTTAGATACACAACTGGTGTAATACTGGTGATAACTGTCTGAACTTACAAATGCTTATAGGACATAGGGAGGGGTTGACTGTATTTTAAAACCCTCTGCATAAAGTGTTTCAAAAGCCACTGACAAAGACAGAAGCTGCAGAGGACTATCATGTGATGAGTTGACGGTGCGCTGACCTTTGCCATCTGAGTTGCAGTGTCTCCCTTAGCACCTAAATAGACCATTGCCATTGCAGAGCTGATGCTCAGAGGAGAGACAAAGATGTTCCTGGCCGGATTTGCTTGGCTCAGAGTGCGGAACAATCCCAGGGCAAAATCTGCGTTGCTGGTGACCGCCATGGCTGATGATGTTGGGCTTTGCTAGGAGAGAGGAAGTCAAGTGAATTGAAATCAAGTCATTTTATTGCCTGTTGCACCCACAAACAACAAAAGCACAAGGAAATATATTCAATGTTTTTTCATTAAGTGTCCAGAGGCTAAAAGGCAAGAAAATTGTTCTTTTGTAACTTTTCACTTTCAGCATATTAAAAAACAAAACACTTAAATTGAATAAATACTTCAGTTTTGTTAGCAAATTTCAAAGATGTCTAAAGTTTTCCAACTAAAAGATGTCATTATTAAAATAGAAATTAAACAATTTCAGTTTACATTTGTTTGATACAAACTGAATGAGGGAAATAAACTTGAAAAATCTAATATTTTTTTCCCCATTCTTAAATTTACCCATAATTACAAAGACCTTAAAATTGACCAACTCAATTTACATCAAGTTGGTTTACGTATAAAATTAGTAAAACATCCATTAAAAATATAAGAAATATATAAATGTCCTGGAAACAACTTGAACAAGTATTTTAGGACAACTGTAAAGGATTTCATAAACTAAGACTCAAAAATGAGCAGGACAAGAACGTTCGCACATCATATAGCTGTAAAGTGGGCGGAGCAGCAATTGTGCGTTACATTAAACCCATATGTTCCACTAACACTCCCACAGACTACGAGGGCTTGTATTAAGACCTCTTAATGTAACGCTGCTTAATCGAAAATGTCAATGTACCCACCCGGAAATACCACAAATACTACAATACCACTTTGTGCAATACAACGTGGTATTGTACCCACCCGGAAATGAACCTACAGACGCTAATTTTGAGCGTCCCCGAAATAAATTTCAGAGTTACACGAGTTATTTTTATTTAATTTTTTTGTTTAAGTATATGTACCTTTTCTCGGGCTTGTTGCAAGCTGGTGTCGCTCAAACTTGAAAGTGAAAGGAAAAGCAAAAGACATCCAAAAATCCCCCTGACACCGACGTTCGTTTCCGCTGAACCACGGCCGATCATAGGACTCCCGTTTTTATCAGGGGAGAGAGTAGACTTACAGTCCGCCCCTGTTTGGGTGGAACGCGTGACTGCGCGATTCACCGAGTGACAAAAACATTCGGCTTTATTGTCGTGTGGAGAGAAGAAACAGCAGCCAGCTGTGCCAAATGAGGTTTGTGTTGATACGCTGCGTCACAAGTAGTGGACCTTGTTCGGCTCCACTCCCAAATGAGAGACGTCGTTTTTTTGTTTTTTTTTTGCAAGTAGAAGATGGTGAAAATGCTGATTTGTTTGCCTTACAAACAACACAGTGAAATCCCGTCTCACAAAGACACTTGCTATAGCTCACAATAATGATGTTGGTGCAGTATATAGGTGTGTAATTATTATGTAGGTGTAGTCTAAAATGGCACAGAGTTGGCATTTCATTACAGAGTGAATATCTTGACAGTTTGTTAAAGCAATATTAGGTCAGCAGTCACCAGAGGAACCATCATTACCAGCACCTGGTAATTGAGATCGCAATGTGGTTTAGCATGATGTTCAGTGGTGGCAGATGGCATCTAGCACTATGCAGGCGTAACAGTGGCCTGTTTTTGGAATCGTTTAATGAGGGCATCCAGCACCATCTCATACCATGATGGTCATATTTGGACCTTTAAGCATTGAGTTTAAAAGCACCTGCAATAAAGAGTATATTCCAGTGTTTGGCGGTTTCATAGTATAAGCACCTTGCCTTCTATATACTTAAAATGTAACAAAGTTGTGATAAGTCTAACACCAGAATGTTGGATGCTCCAGCAACTGCTTATTGGAGTATACGCCAACAGTTGTACACATAATGAGTATGCCACCCATGTCATATGAGTACGACACATTATGTAAGAATTATAATTAAATATTTTGAGTAAATTACTTATGCTAATTAATAATATCTGGTAAATTAATCAAGAGTTTACTCTTGTAGATTACAGTTAAAGTGAGTTTGTCATGACTTCTCAGGACATTACTTTTAAAATCTGTGTATCTCAAAAGATTCTTTAGCCTGTTCCTCATACTTGAATCTTATTTCCAACATTTCAACTGTAAGGTGACTGAAAATTAAACACTGATATCCAGGAGAGAGCCGAAGTTGGACATATTTCCTCAGAAAGGTGTGTCACTGTTATTCATATCTTAGAGATTACACCTAATCTCCATTTGTTAAATTTACACTGTTACTATAGTACCGAGTGAAAACTGATAAACATGTCAACCTACTGACAACCTTTGGACTACAGACCTCTATACTTCTCTCTACAGTTCTTAGAAAGCATTTCAACTCTGATATTAAAGCCATGCAGTTTGGAATTAAGAAGATTTTCTTTTCTCTTATCAAAGGTCTGCAAAGGTAGAATAAATATGCCAGCTATTTTCCATATCCCAAAAAAGCTACAGCCAAAACAACCTGTGTGATAACATGAAGACAATTTTCCATCATTTTTCCCTTTAATTCACACATGCTTGACATATTTAGTATGTTTTTAGTATGTATTTTTATAAATTGCAGGTTGTGTATCTGACTTCAACTGTTATAAAAAAAATGTGTAAGATTCTAATGGTAGGGCTCTTTCAGTGGGTTTGGACAAAGAGGTTGTGTACATCTTCATGTGATTATGAGAGAGATGAAGTTGGAAGTGATTTAGAACTTATTAAACTAATTTAATATGCTTTTTAAATTGTAAATAGTATGTAGTTTGTGCACTACTTCCAGATCATGGCATAGCAAGAATGGAAAAAAAAACGGACTTTGATAGACTATACTAATAAATTGATGTGTTTTTGGTTGTTTTTTATAATGAAAGACAGAACAAAAAAGGCTCCTTTGAAAGCAATTTTCAGAATATTCCTTACTCAAATGTGTACTTAACTCTGTTCAATAGAGGGAGCCAAAGTGACATGTTTTTATCGCTCTGTTAGTTTTAATTTAAGTTAACTCAATTCCAAGGTAGAACATATGTGAAAGTTTTATTTAAAATTAAGTTTTTAGATACATCAAAGAAATGTTATATTGTCTAGGCATTGGCAATGTACTGATGGTGTTATTTTGTATTCAGTCATTTGTTCAAAATAGCAATATTTCAGTGCAGCATGACTTTATAAATATAAAATATCATTGAAGTAATAAATATTTTTGCAGTGGAGAAGTATTGAGATGAGTGTTTATCTCCCCCTTCTGGAAATGAGACCAATAACCTAATAATAAATGCCAGAGATGTGAGATTTAAAGTATAGATTTACAAAACATTTATGGGTGCAGTTATCTGTTTACAAACTCCTGTGTTACACTGATTTATTTATATAAACAATTTTGGGCATCATTAGTCCCCATGGAGTTTCAAAAGCCCAACATACAGCTATGTTCACCAAATTAAAATATGATTGAAAGTTATTTTATTTCAATTAACCAAGTTAAACATAAATAGAAACGCTCAGACTGGTGCTTTAAATTTTGTTAATTACTCACGGTTAATTAAGTCACAACATTTAAGACAAGGATAATATCATCAGTTATGTAAAAAAACATTTTAATACATAAATGTGGGTTTAATACAATACATGTATATTATGTTGATAAAGGTTATTTTCAAAAGGTACCTGTGATTTGAGAAACAAGTCTCATCAGAATGCATATTCTAATTCAATGAATATTAGTGAATGCCCCTTTTACTTGTAATTTATTGTCTTAAAAACAGAATCAAATCTATGTTCATTATTATTTGCAGCTCATTGTGTCTCAGAGTATAGGTTGGATTTTAATCTTAAAAAGCTCAGACTGACTTTCCTGACCTAGAATTTTATGGTGGCACACTTCGCTGTTCAATAAGGTACAGATGACAGGAAGAAAGAGAGGCTCTTGGCAGAGGATGCGACCTTCTGTAAATCTCATCATTGTTATTCTGACTTATTTACGAGCGTGAGATGAAAGCAGAAGCAGCTTTGCACCCGCAGCGGGGGACCGAGGGCGACGAGATGGAGCAGTTGTCGTTCAACTGACTTTACCTTTGTCCTTCAGCTGGCACGTGAGGGATGTCAAATGTCCACACACATACACTTAAATACTTGTAAATGCTAAGGATCCAAGGCTCGAATGATCCTCAATGGAAAAATGCAAATTGCAAAATAAACACAAGCTTGGAATCCTAAAACGTGACTACAGGGAGGACTTTCAACAATGTGATCTATTATCCATTTGAGGTAAAGTAATACTTGAGAAATAATGAGTAAATAAGTAACTTGAACTAAAAATAATATCCATAGCATTAAATCCAAGTATATTGCTACATTAGGTTTCTTTTTGACATGAATGTTGAAATTTGGGGCAGTTGCCCAGGGTGGCAATATAAGGGGTGGGCACACCACCTTCTGGCAGAAAAGTATAACGTATCTGTTATATTTTCTACATAAAAGCAATAGCAAGTTTTCTATTGCTTTTATGCATGTGCAATCCATGTGGACATGGTGCCCCCTGCTGGTTGCAGAGAATTGGGAGACTATATGTGCTTTGTCCCAGGGCTGGACTGAATTTTTGCCCACTCCTGTATGTAGATGATTCATTGCATTTAGATTGGTTTGGGAGGACAGATGGAGGGGTATACATTGGGACACTGTGAAATTTGTATTTCTCATAATACTCAATGGAGTATGACTGTCGTATGGGTGCTTTGCAAATGACTGAACAGACCGACTAAGACTTTTTAGGTTTGAGCAGAAAACTCATTAAATGCTTTATCTGGGTATTGCACTAAACCAGAAGGTGACTGAACCAAGCAACAAATGCAGAATAATTCCCAACGCGTGTTCTGCATTTGATTATGTAGTACTGCAGAGTAGGGTGATAAGTCTCTATCAGTCCATCACTCATCTCTAGTTGGTTAATCACATGACAAAAGGGAAATACTTAAGGACTTTAGGCTGGTGTTTAGTGATTTCTGGTGTTTATATCTTGCTGAATGCAGACAGAACACCAAGTACCCTGTTGCTTCTGTCATGGAATATACTGTTTCTACTTCAGCTGCATGTTCACTGTACTGACCTCATTACCACAGTGTGACTTCTCTCCATGGAGGCAAGTAAATGAAGTGTGGTACATCTGATACAGATTCTCCAGAGCACAGTTTGGATCTAAGAAAATGTGAACACTGTGTCCCAGGTCTTTTTTCATTTTTCCTATCAGTTTATCGCTTGCACATGCATGAAAGACTGTGTTTCTAATTGCAAGCCCTCGTAAGCAGGATCGCATCTGATGCTGCGGAATGTACACCTTATAAAATGACGTGTCATTAGCAGCTGCTGGCAGCACTTCTTAGTTAGCTAAGAGGAGTGCACATAGGAGTGCAAGTTTCACAAATCTATTTATTTTCCTTCCCATCACTCCAACTAAGGATCAAAACCAAAATAAGGCTGCAGGTTTGCAGTTGTTGAGTGTTTGCGATGCTGACCATCATCCTACTGAAATGTGCCTTGGGCGAAAGCAGACACAGGTGTTCGGCCAATTAAGTGAAGTCGCTTCTGCAGCCGACCATTGTCCTCAGCTGCCATTCCAGCCTCATTGTGTCACCACACAGCTGTGACCTTCTCAGGGATTATCAGGGAGTCTGGTATCCTGATTGAGATTCTGTGTAAGATTAAGTGAGCCCCTAGAAATCTATGTCAAGTATACAGTGTGTCACTCAGCAGCACACATCTTTGTTTTTACAGCTCACGTGTGGTCAGTGCCAGAACGATTTACACCATCTATGATGTCAGTAATGGAGCTAAGATGTGTTTTTAAATCAGCATGACAGTCACATCAGGCAGTTTCAAAGCTTCATTTGAGCTTAGAACATCTTGGAAATGCTGCAAAATTTTGCAAACTATCCAACAATTCCCTTTTAACAACTGTGTCACCAGAATAGGCTGGGTTTATATTAGCTACCCATGCAGTGGTTGTTCTAGTACTACTTTTCACTCCATAATTAGCCTAGAGTGTTTCAATGTATCAACTGAAAAACCTTATTGCAAGAAAACCATCCGTCATTCATTCTATCAGCTGAAGCTAATTAGTTCAGCTAAACATGTAGAGGACCTTTAGGAGAGGTAGTAATTGATTTATCGTAATCTGATGTCAGCGGATCTACTGACAAATGAAAAGGCAAAAGAAAGACTTTTTAAAAATATTGCCAGAATCTTTAGCTTCTATCATGCATTTCCCTAATGCATAGATTGGTTTTGTTCATGCCAAACTCTCTGCTTACTTCCTGTCTATCAAAGATTACCTGTGCAGTAATTTTAGTTTTGTTTAGGATAAAATGTGCTGTTTGATCTCATTTGTTGGTCTCTGTGGTCTTATTCTGCCACTTCACAATCTCATCTGTCTGAACATATGAAAGCTATGACATTTTAATATTCATTAAAGTTGCTCTCATATTTCTCACCCATGTGAGGAATTTGCGACAGTCTTTCTTTTCTGTTTATGTTGGGGTAAGATTAGATTCCAAATTAGTTTTAACGTTTCAGAACATGATTCATGAAGTGTGGAAAGTGTGTGGCTTAGGTTTTATTTTTGGCCTCAGGTGTTTTGCTTGGACTTGCTGGTGCTCAAGCACAAAACATGGTTCTTTAAGGTTGTAAAATCTCTCGCAAAAGTATTCATTGAAGTTTTCCATATTTGTCACATTTGAAGTACAAACTGCAATGTGTAATTGTGACTTTATGTGACTGACTGCGAGTGTCTTTTAGCACAGCAATTTTTTTTTTTTTTTACCTCTTCAGTAAATCAGCAAGTTCTGAAAAAAATCTTCACAGTTGTGATGCTGAAGGGAAATGAGATAATGTTTCAGAGAAATTTTCCATTAAAATGTGCTGGATCTATTACTTTTCAGCTTTTTTTAGTTGGATATCCTTGAATAAAATCCAGTTCAAACCAGGTCGACCAGGGGGAATGGTGATAGAAGGAGATTTAGTAATGCAAATCTCTTTGTGTTGCAGAAAATTAACACTGCACATCACCCTTACAACATTCATTCCCTCTGTGAAACATAATGGAGGCAACATCATGCCTTGGGATCCCTTTCTCGTAAAGAACCTTAAAACCTGGTCAGGAATATGGATAGGGCAAAAATATGAAAAATACTCCTGTTGGAAGCAGCAAACGATAGGAGATTCTCCTTCCAGCTATACAATGAGCCTGAAAACGCAAGCAGTGCTCCAGTGAAATGTTTTAGATCTAAGTATATGCATGTCAGAATGACGCAGACAAAAGCTGAAACAAACTGAGAAGACACACAAAAAATGTTATTAAAATGCTCCATCCAATCCGACTGAGGTTGAGCGTTCAAGCAAGGAAGAAAGGACCAAATGTTTGGTCTGAAGAGGGACAAAGCTGGTAGAGACAAACCTAAAACCACTTGCAGTTGTAACGAAAGGAAAAAGTGATTCCATAAAGTATTAATTTAGGATGCACACAACACATAACACTTGCATATGCGCATAACACTTTTCAGATTTTTTTTTTTTTTTTTTTGTAAAGCGAAAAACTATATTATATATAACCCTCTGCTGATTTGTGCTTTCTCAGATACGATTCCACAGCATTGAAGTTTTTCTGTGAAAAAGTTACAGGAGTATCGATTATTTTACAAGGCACTGTATCCAGTCTATGACAACACACTGCGCCAAACAATTTTATTGTCCCAAGATAATTGAATTTAGTGTGAGCTAAATAAAGAACCAGTGGAATACAAACATTTGGCCCTGAGCGACATACCAGGACCGACGTAAAGCACTGTTAAACCCTGTGGTAAGGGGACTCACGGGGAGCCAATTTGCACACAGGAGGAAGATCAAGACACAGGGGTGACAGAGGGAGAGAAAAGGGATTCGGCGTCACGGCCACAAGGCTAAAGACTGAGCTCGCTAACGAAAAGGTCAAGAGAACATTACGGTGATAAACACAACAGATGCTAATGAGACAATGTGACAGGTAAACAGAACACACCCACAGTGAAATGAGCATGTTCATTGCCTTAAAAAGCTACAATAGAGGAACAAATAAATGAACTGATCTTCAGGAGGAACTAAAATATAAATACAGATTTGGCCAACTGTGTTTAAAAAAAAAAATCAGCGATCCAAAAGTCAAGTGTTCTTGACGTAGCAATGAGCAGCTGATAACTAAAGGCCTGGAAGTTGTAAGTGGCACAGGAGCCTGCCTGCCTGAACATGTATGGATCTGTTGTAAGTTAAAGAAAGTGGAGGGAACTGGCACCATCCATTGACCAGAACATCCGATGGTAATCATGGAAATTCTGATAAAGGATATTGGAATGGCATGATACACACTGAAGAAGCTATTACTTTGAAACATCAAAATCCACCGCAAATGCAGTTTGTTTATTTATTTATGTCAAATAGCAACTTGTCACTAATATATTATAGTGAGATTGAGTATAGCACCTCTACGGCTCCCAGTGGTGAATTTGTCACTTTCCTTAACATCCAGGACGGTGTAACCAGGTCACTGTGCCTAGCAGCACTTCCTAATCTAACAACACGTCTGCAACCATCAACATGGTCTTCTTCAAGTGCGCTTGTGTTTGAAAACATCCTAGCTGTGAAACTGATGATGTCGTTTTTTTATTTAACCATCCATTAAAAATCTTTTTTCAAATTCATAACGATGGATAGATAACTAGCTGTTATGCAAAAATCAAAATGGTCCTTCAGACCACCATCAGCTCTCAGATGCCATTAAGGAGTTACTATTTCAGTTTCTCATGGGTTAATGGTAAAAGGAGCATTTTAATAGACCAACTCACCTGTTTGCCCTGCTGCCCTCTGACAGATGTTGCAGAGCCATAAAATCCGAAACAGCAAACAATTTTTTTTTACGTCTGAGCCAGCTGAGACTTTAAGACCATGCCTGTGTATAAGAATGCACTCCGGCCCTCACCACAACCTGACAATGTTATGTAGCTTAATGTATGTTATCTATTTTTGTTGTGCTGTTGAAGTACAAGCAGTCAAAGACTCTGAGGTACAATAATCATAAATAGCCCAATGCTATTTTGGAGGGCCATTTCTCTTACAGCAACGCTTCACAGTCATTTATGGTTAAATAAATCAACATTTTGTAGGACAGAGAGTCAGGCCTCCTTTGGCCCAATCTCTTTGAGCTCACTGAGTGAACAAGAATAGGCTGGGGGGGTTTCTCTCTAAAAACCAGCTTACTCATATGCTTCACATCATCTGCTACAAGCAGCTGCCAATGATGATGGAAAAGGTCATCCTCTCTTTGATCTTAAAGGAATTTAGAGGTTTATATTTGTTCACGTTTACAACCATTTGAAATTACCCAAGGCTAAAATTAGCAGGTCTTTTAAAGATCCTTAAAAATCCTTGGTACAAAGAGTTATTCTATTTACCAAACTTATTGGCTTCATATGTGCATGTTCAAACATTTAATGTGTGTTGAAATGTTTCACACACAAATGAGATACGGAATCATTTTTGTCTACACTTGAGCCTGAATTTGAACAATAGGCCAACCTGGCATTAGAACGGAGATTTGACATATCAACTTAAAACACAGAAATGTTATAAAGCAACTTGTCAAGTAAGGAATCAGAATCCATTAACTTTAGACTAATGAACATGTAGCAACAAAAAAAAGTTTTTAATGATTTAGACTCCTTGTACCCATTTGCATCTCCCTTCTCTTGCTCCGTCTTCCACTCTGCCGTGAGAAACATGGCACTCATTCTGTTATAATAAGCTGCATTCCCTGGAACAATCTCTCTGGTTTGTTCCTGTTTGTGGTTCCAGAGCAGAAGCCCCTCGCTCTTCCTCCTCCCTCTCCCACACACCCCTGTCTGTCTCTGACCCCCACCCCTCTGCTGCTTATCCCTCCACGGCTGTCATGGCAAAAGCGTCCACTGCTTCCACTTGGACAGTGTGTCAGTGGCATTTGATCAGAGCATTTTAGTCCGAGCGGGGAGAACGAGAGCACCCAGCACCAGCACTGGAACGCAGTTGAAGAAGATTAGGACAGCTTGGGGAGATAAGCTCCATCCGACCCAAGAGAGAGATGGGAGGAAAGGAGAAGATGGTTTTGGTGATTCCACATGTGCTCAACTACCAAGGGTGAGTCTATTGTTCTTTCAGGCTGATTCAGAAAGACATATTGGTTCAGAGACATAAAATACCATGAAGAGGTTATTTAACTTTTTTTTCCCCTGCAAATACCAAACATTTTTGATAATTTTTCCTTCAAACAAAGTAATCCACAACTTGCTTTATAGCCATGCTTTAAATTCTAACACCTGGTCTCTGGCAGTATCAGTTGCGCATAGTACACAGCTCCACTTGTCAAGTTACCACATATGCTGATTTATTTAGAGCACATTTAATGTTTTTGACAGACTTTGGTTAAAGATGTACTAATATTTAAACTTTTTTTGTGGAAAACAAACAAACAAGCAAAAAAGAAGCATGTCAACTCATTTGATACTAACTCCAGGAGTTGAACCACTCTTGGCACATTCTGAGACAAAAATGATCAAATTTAATAAAAAAACAACATTGAAAAGAATCAGACTTCATTGGTTAAAAGTGGAAACTTTTAACCAATGAAGGCAGTTTTACAACATAGCAAAGGGCGACTCCATCTGCCGTGGACTAAAATAAGGCTTCTGCTTTGTTCCTGGCAGTATAGTAAAGTCCATTGGGTGGAGGTTCTACAGTTACAAGCTTCTGTAGAAGTTGCTGAGCTGTTGTGAGAGTGGGCTGTGAGCTCTGAATATGTCTATTAGAAAATAGTCAGTGCCAGCTTGTGCATAAGTAACAGCAACGTTTGCGTGTGCTGTGTTGCTGGGGTGATGACTGAGTCTGCGTATTTTCCGAGAGGTCAGCTACACTCCATTTAAGTTCATCATCTATGTATGTTTTTAGTATGTGCTTCTTGTAGCAGAATTTCTGGGTCACCCAGATCCAGTAACAATTTAGCAGAATCTTAGTTTAGCTATTTGCATCAGAAACTCCAGCAGGCCACTGCTGACCACAGCTTTGGCTTTGATGTGATGAAAGTGTCAATCTGGTGAGCCGAAAAGCTAGTATACGTTGTGTTTAGACGCAGAAAACTGACCTGCTGATCACTTGATATTGTAATGTCAGACCATCCATTAGCAGGTCTGATTTGGTGAAATTTAATAAGCCCGCATTAAAATCGTTGTATATATTTTTGGAGTGTTGCTTATTTTCATTTTTTGAAACTTTTTGAAATGTAATCTCTTGAGGATCCAGTTCTGCGAAGCAAAAAGGGCTGAAAATACATTCTGTACTTTTGGATATAAGTGAAAAGGAAGTTCTTCAGAGTTTGAAATGTTTTCTTGATATGTCCATAGGTCAACCTTTAGCTAGTATGTCTGATCACTTTGCAACAAATATCAATGTATTATAGCACATAATGGATGTGTAAAGGCAGACGAATATTTTATAGATTAAAAATTTAAAAATCTGATAAGCGTTGGATTCATTGCACTTTATTTGGATACTTTGAAACAAAAACTAGTTACAATAAATTGGCTACAGAAGTCCTCCTAAGTTAATCTCAGTACAAAGACAACTATATATATGCACCCAGAAAAACAACAAAAAAACATGTCAACTGATTTTATGCTAACTCAAGGAATTTGGGTCAAACTCTTGGAGTTTGATAGAAATGTTTGATAGAGAAGATTAGTGAGTAAGCAGCATCACAAAAATGAAGGAGCATAGCAGACACATCAGGGATTAAAGTGTAGATTGTGGAAAAAGTAAATATAGGGTAACCTTCAAAAACAATATTATAACACAGCATTTTGCATTACTGAGAAAAGTATGCTACAGCTACAAAGTGTTCCCTTTAAACTGACAGGCTTGGTAGCGACAACACTGATCAGGAAAATAAAAACATCACAAGGCCCACAGGGGATCTGAGAAAGATACAGACCTAAACTTAACTCAAACTATGTGGCAAGACTTGAAAATAAATGTGTCCACAGTATAAGATGAAGTTATTTTGCAAAGCTGAATGTGCAAAAAATATGTATTCTCTAGATTTGTACTGCTGGTAAAGACATTCACCAAAAAAACTTGGACCAGTATTTTCACCAAAATGTAAATGCAGCGCACACTTTATAACATTTGTTAATAAAGAGGAAACTAGCCTTTCAAGTCTTCATTATGTTTTGGTCTATTATTTAAACTAACAAAAAGAAAATGCATTCAAGTTTGTGGTGACAAAATGTGTTCAAAAGCTTCAAATGCAATGCATTGTTCAACACATTTACTCTTTCCAAATCATCTGTTAGATTTTTTTTTTTTTTTGTCTCCGTGCACGCACCCAGACACCTACAACACATTCCTAAGGTTACAAGTTTACTGGGACTTTCCATGCCACAGTTAAACCAGGACAGCGGAGGCCCTACAGAGACAGATACCAGCCAAGGGGTGAAGACAATCCATTTAAAGTCGCCCCTCCTATCCAACTGGTGCTAGACCTTATGTTCTGGCCTTAAAGTTATAAAAAGACTCCTAATCTACTCTGTTGCCTTTTCTGTACCAAGCACACAGCCAAACACACCCCAGGTCAGTAAGACCTTGAATTACTTCCGCACTTGCATATTAGTATACACCTATTGTATACATGAATGCCTGCACATGTGCACACAATGAGAGGAACTGTGCACGCAGCAGACTCGGTGTCCCCTGCACCATTTCACTTTGTCATGACTGATAGTAAGTGCAATGTCTGTATAACAAGCTGCAGATGCACAAATGCAACCTTCTGCATGAATATTTGTATTTGAACAATTAGTTCACATTGTTCAGTTGTTCAAATACAACTATTTGTGCAGATGATTTATTCAATTTATCTTTGTCATTAAATCTAGTATCGTGCACCTTGCCTCTTATCCTTTGTTACATAGGATATTACACAAAGGAAAAATAGATATATTCCACACTCCACATAGCATACGCGGACACATTAAGGTGAACTGTAAATATATATAAGAGTAATGTTTGTATGAAGTTCCATTGTAAAATTGATCTTATTGGATTTTGGTATGAATTATTCATAATAACACCAACTACAAATAATTGTACACAACTGTCATGATTAATTTGAAAAGAATATTCTTTCATCAAACAAAAAAAAAATCTACTTTGTATTTAGATTTCATTTTTTTATTTTTATTTTTAATTGCTGATCTTTTAGATTTATGCAGCGTTATTACAGAGAGGTTACTTCAACTCAAGCTCTATTTTCCCTGCATTCAGTCTAATAAAGTGAAGCCAATTTTGGAACATTTATGGGATACGTTTTTGATTTACCAAGACTGGTTTTGGCAGAGATGTTTTTATTCTCATCACTGAGCTCTTAAGACACTTAACACTCTGCAAAGGATTTGAAGGAGACCCTGCTTTTGTCGCTTGTGAAACATTCACTCCTGGACTAACACCATCCTGAGGGATTTAATGATTCACTGCTACTTCAGGAGTTATGAAATACATGCAGTTCCTATCAGTTATATTAAAGGATTAAACTGGAGAAGTAATGACACCCACCCTCTATTTTTACAAAGAGAAAATGCAAAATGCCAGGTGTAAAACCTTAATCCCATACAGCCACAAGCAACACAAAATAGGTAGATAGATAGGTAACTGTTTTTTTAAATTGGAATGAGTCGAAACCACAAGAATAGAAAGCAGACTAGTTGTGTCCCCATCTACCCGGTAACAAGTCAGACTTTTCCACCTAATGGTTATTTTTTCATAAATGGAGGTTTTCCATTTCTGCTGATAGCACGCTCAATCAACTTCACCCCTTAACTATGGAAACCTCTAAATAAAAATGACCCAGGGTCAGCTAGCCTCCCAGGAGGAGCAGGGGAACGTAGGGAGGAGGTCAGTGAAGGCATCTCAACACCAGCTGAGCTGGCACCGTTAACACAGGCATGAGAGTTCAAGACATTCCCTGTGCAACACACCACATGTAGACAGATTGGCGGGATCATGGTCGGATGGGACATCTGCTCTGTCTCAGAGTAACCACTCAACATACTTGGCAACTGGAAATTTACTACATGACAAATAAAAACACTTGCATTCTTTTTGCACGCATTCACTACTTGTTCATACTATAACCATATATGTTATAGTGTCGTAAATGTCAACCTTCAGTCTGTGAATTAGGTGATTGCTCTAAAACACACAGAAACAGTTTAGGATTGAGTAAACTCTATTGAGAGATTAGTACCCCAATCATGCCACTTTATTGCCAATCATATTTGATTCAATGAGTCGTTTTTGGTTGTGTTACACTCCTGACTGCCACATTCTTGGGCCATTTTGCATCTCATGCTATGTCTCATGTCTCAAACATGAAACATAGCATTTCTCATGTTTGAGAAATGCTATGCATTATGTAAAATTGATTTTTTTTTAGCTGTATATCATGCTACAAAGTTATTCCCTCATCAGAGATATACCTGACATGTATAACTTTCCAATGCCTTATAGACGTTGGAAAGTTAACAACAAAAACAGTACTCAAATTTAAAGTTGTTCCCACAGTAAACATATCCTCAACATTAGAGCAGTGACAGGTGGATCCCAGATGACTATCACCACTGAATGTGAAATCCAACCTTGAGAAAACCTTTGATTAGAAGGGACAGATCAGGCTGCTATGCACATCCGGAATTACAGCCTCAATCATTATTCTGAAACTACAGCCATGATGTGACGTCTGTAATTGTCAAGAGAAGGCAGAGCATTTACGCTAAGGGGGTATAAATATCTCCAGTGTTCTTCCATTGCTCCCCCTGTTGCCAGCAGATGCCAGAACATATTTCTCCACAACACCATTAATCATTTCATTTGGAATTGAGGTCCCACGGCCCTCTGGAGGAACAGATCAAAGGATCTGGGCCACACGGTTTCAGTATTTCAAAGCTGTTAATAAGGGCTGGGCAAGAAACTCCGTTGTCCTCTTATTACTGAAGTAGTAATCCATTTAACAGCACTTGCTGCACTGCATGACTACATGAACTGTCAAATCATTGGAAAGGCTTACTCTTATTCCTTCTCAAGATGCTATTCAGTTTACTGGTGGCCAAGTAAAAATGGAAAAGATAACTCTGGATATATTCCACCTCAAGATGTGTCCTGCACTCTAAATGGTTCCCACAGCAAGAGGGAACGTTTATGTATTTATTGATAATGTGTAGACTTGGACTGTTCTGGTTAAGAGTCCTAGCTCCAAGACCATTCAGAGACATTTCAGAAAAGACCAGTTTACCGATGCTGACCCCCAGCGTCCATTCCATTGAAGTTAGCAAATCATGGGATATATACATAAAAACTTTGTGGATAAAATACTCCATTTATGATTTCGAACGGTCAACATTGATATTTTGATTACGCCCCCTTTACTAATTCACCAATGTTGTTTCAGATGCTGTGATATCCACTTTAGATATCACAGCATCTAAACTGGAGCAGCAGATTTTTTTTTTCCACCAGTAGAATCTTCTGGACACCTTTAATCTGCTGCTCCAAAGCCATTGAAATTTAATGTTGTTTGCCTTGACTTTGACTTCTGCTGTGAAATATGTTTTATATTTTTAGGTCAGATAAGAGGAATCTGTGTAAGGAGAGTGTTTATGGGAAGAAGAATAGTAAAACCCCAAGCACAGCTTTGCCACCTCCGATTCCCATGTCCCCAATCGTTGAAAAGATGGAGGGACTGAAAGAGATCCGGAACCGTAGCAACAGCCTTCGACTGGACCGGCTGGCCTTCTATCGGCATCTGGAGAAGGTGGAGACCATGCGCTCTTTCTGGGAACTCAAACATGTGGAACTGGAGGGAAGAAACCGGCAGGTAATGTGCCCAGACTTGAAATTCTTCATTCTAATAATCTGCATGGAGGTGTCAGACTAATGAACTGACTGACTAGTGAAGACGTATTGCATCCTCCTTTTCATGTATTTGGCTTTAGATTTGTATTTGAGCAAATTAAGCCTAATTAATTTGGTTTCACAAGATGATATTGAGTTTCAGTGAGACAAAAAAGCCATTTTTTTTATTTTTTTATTTTTCACAAGATACTACTTAATACACTGCAAATTAATTCTGAAGGACACAATTTATCTGCATCTATTCTGACTTTGCTGCCACTGTAGTTCCCTTTTAATAATTCTAGGTCAGAGTGCACGAGGAACACAACACTGTTGTATTCCTCACGTTGATGGAAACATATACGTTGAACAGAGAGAGAGGAAAAAGAGAACTGAAATAACTCACAGCAAACACTACCCCAGTCCTTGACATCTGTTGAAAGGGTCGACACGACCCAACAGGTGAACTGCCACAGGCTCACTAGAGGGTGCTGCCGATCTTTTTATGCTTGGTTGTTTCCTGCTTGAACTTTCTGACTTCTGTCTGCAACACTCAAAGACACGCGTGCTATTTGTCGGAAAAATGGTCCTTACACTGTATCAAATACAAGGCCACACACATACACACACACACACATGCACAGCCCAAAATGAATGCTTGGTATGTAATCAGACTCTCAGAATTACAGACCTTACCACCAGATGGCAGAAGTGGATACCTTTCAAGCTCAGAAGATGACTTCTAGGACTCTGCTCCAGCTGTTTCCGAATACAAATGATTTGCTTCTACTTTAGTGGTTCAGTTGTTGAATCATAAAAGTCTAAATGTTTTTGAAACAGTTTCTGGAGCTAATAAGTTTAGGTGTAAGTAAAACAGCTCTGCTCATATATGGTAAATTATTTGTATTTATCAAGGATCAGCCAAAGCAGCAATGATGTACAAGCTGATACCATTTGCAACACTAATTTTCAGTTTTTTATAAATCACAATTTTGACAAAAGGAACAAGGACAAAATTAACTGAAAGCAGTCATTTTTTAAAATCAAAAATGCAGAGTGTAACCAACATGAAGATGACAAACTGGTAAATCATGGTTTCTCCTTTTGCTTTCATGAAGATAGGGGTTAACTAAATGCCATTGTTTCCTGATCAGTCTTAAACTGCTATTGTTCTTGTTTAGGTCAAGTCATATCAATTGTGTTTTTTCATTTCTTGTATACTGTGCATGTTGGTATTCTCTGACGTTAGTATTAGGCGGTTCCTCTTGTGATTTGGAGAATCGTTTGCGTTTTAGTTCAGCTCCTTTTGTGTTCTGTGTGTTTATTTGTCTTCTTCCCTCAGTCCACATTTTCCCCTAGATACTTAGCATCCCTATGATAAAACTTGTCAACAAATAAGCATTATTCTATTCTATTCTATTCTATTCTATTCTATTCTATTCTATTCTATTCTATTCTATTCTATATTAACTACTTATAAAAGTTCTGTGTCAGCTAGCTGGGAAATCCAGGAACTGTTCTGTGCGCATACTTGAAGTATTTTTTATTTACTATTTAGTCCAACTGTAAATCAGTTCTGTACGCAACGTGACAACAGAACACGTTTCAGGGAAACATTCTGGGTACATGTGAGGCACCGTATGTAATCTAAGATGTTCAAAGTATGAACAGCTTCTGTTTCTTTACCCCTAACTCTGTCAAAAGATCCATTTTTTTCCCTTTCAGGTACCTGTCTGTTGCTTACACTTTTTCTTTTCCTGACACAGAAAGCTGTTTGGTGATTTCTTAGAAATAAATGGACCAGTTACCAGAACCATGTGCTTAGTAACCATCCTGTCACTCCATCCCTGCTGCTCACTGTAGATATTCTCCTCAGATTCCCGCTGAGAATATTTATCCTGCCTGGTTCCCCGAGTGGCTCTTGAATTCCACCAGCTGTTGAAGTATGTTAAATTAAAATGCTTGGAGTTCATACTTTAAAATACCTTTTTGGTAAATCTTAAGCACACTGTTAGCACATGAATTATTTATTTTATTTTATTTTACTTATTATTTAATGTTAATCCTATCTCCCTAACCCCGTGTGGCTGTTTGCTACTGTAATCTGTTCTCTGTATAAACACAGCTGTTCTCTGAGTGCCTTATAGATTTGTTGGAGAATATTACACAAAAAAGCATCACGAAGACCAAGAAACATGGAAGATGGATCAGAGTTAAGGTTGTGGAAAAGTTTCAAGCAGGGTTAGGTCATAAAATAGAAGCTTTGAACATCTCATGCGCTGCTCATTTTAAATCCCAGAAATGAAAGGAGTAGATCACAGTGTATGCAAATGGCCCAATTAAAATTCATATCAAAATTAAGTTAATAATCTGTGGCAAGACTTAAAAATGAAAAATGGATGTTTAGACATATTTTATATTGTCTGGCTGAGCTTGAGCTATTTTGCATATATTAAAGGCCAGAAATCTCATTGCAGTGAAACCAGGTTTCACAAGGTATTTATTTAGGAATCTGCATTAAAATGCATCACCTCTTTTAGATCTTTTTTTGTCAAAAAAAAAATTTGAAAATTATGTTATCCTTCTATTTCACAATCAGTCACTACTTTGTGTTCAGTCGTACAAAATCCCAGTTTCATACATTGGAGTTCTGAGCAACGTGACAAATCTGCTCTGCATAAATCAGCCGCTCCATCCTGACAGATAGTTGTCATGCATGCAGATGCATTTGCAGCACAAAAAAGAACCTCCACTTCTCTGCCAACAATGCGAACATGCTTGTCTATAAGTAGTGTGTCAGCTGCAAATACAGCGTCCACACGAGAACAGTACTTTTCAGAACATTTCATCTTCTTTGGGTGATGTTTGTTAAATTTCACCTTGTAAGTTCACCACACTGTGCCCCGAGTGTCTTTATGAAGAATGTCTCTTTCTCACACGTGCGTGGACACTTCACTCCTCTGAGAAAGACATCCACACTTCAGCTCTTGTTTTGGTGCCATCTGTCCAGCACGTTGCACAAAAGATAAACTTAGCACCACACACTAGAAGGTGTTTGTTTGCAAGTGTGCTCCCGTATCAACTTGTTGCATCTGCAGCAGTGCATGTACAGAACACTCGATGGGATTCAGAGGCGAAGCTGTGGCCTGCAGCCAGTTTATACCGGAGATCATGCAAGTTTGCACAAATTGCTGGCTCTGAAGATGTGATGATGCATGTAGTGTCTCACTAGCATACCACCACCACCGGCGGCGGTGGCGGCGGTGGGCATCCGTTTCTCTGTACAGCAACGATACCCAGAACCCAACACCACCTGTCTCGACCTCGTCTCAGAGACAGCATGTTCTCTCCTTTTAGGTCCTGTGGTGGGAGGCAGGGAGGAAGCCAGGTTGAGGGTGAGTGGGTGGGCCGGTGGGCGCCTTGACAGCACAGAAACCCTGTCCTTGTCAGAGACTTTAGTTAGATAAAGACTGGACATTTATTGCCGTGCTACTGGAGTCCAGCTATTTCATAAGAAACAACTGGCACGCCAGCCGAGGCCTTGCTGCCTGAGATCCCAATATACAGACTGAGACAATACTGACATTCCAACATCCTCAGGCTGACAAGAGGGACAGGAAGCAGAACTTTTCCAATATGGAGAACTTCCTAAAGGATAAAGATATTTGGATATTAGGAAGCGTGTGCCTGGTGGCCACTTTTCTTTGGAGGCGAGTGTGGAACTTATTCTCCATCAGGAAGGGAGGAAGGACAGCACGGCATGCAGAAGCACAGGTAAAGCAGGAAACAATGAGATCTAAGCACCTGTGCGACAGGTGATCCCAGCACAGGATGGTTTAGTTACCTGCTGAGACAGTGGAAGTTGCTCCTCTGTTATCTCACTTTGTATTAAAAATTACAGAAATTCAAAAATTCACCAAAAAACTAGGTTTGTCGTGGAATATCGCAACAGAAATATTCCTGGAAAACGCTCTCAGATTTTCAGGAAAATCCACCTCATATCTTATTTGTGAAAACCGATTTGTGAACACCGGAATTACTCTAAGTCTGACATTGCCTGTAGGTATCTTATTTTTGAAACTAGACTCTGAAACATCTGAGCTCAGCTATGCTGGTGTCAATTACAAGTAGTTTTTAATTTCACTCTAGGAAATCCAGAAGTAGTCCCTCACTTATACACTCAAACACTACCAGATAATGAGATCGGTATGTGGAAAGCAGATGTGGAATGTGAATATAATTTTTTGCATCTGAGACATTTTTGTTTACTTTTAATTTACTGTTGAATTCTACTGATAAGAAATATAAGCAATATTAATTATATTTAGTCACTCTCCTTCCAGAGAAGACAGTCAAACTGGTTTAAGCTGTTATGCTTAAACCAGTTTACTGTGTTTACATAAACCGGCATGTGGCAAATGTAACTGACTCCTCATAAAATTTGGAGCTGTGATGCTTTTCAGCCTCGACTACTTCTCAGTGACAGAATAATGATTTTACTGCTCCAGCAGCATGATACTGGTGCATGCTTTGTAATTTAACTATGATTAATGGGGGAAAAAGCAAACAAAACTTTTGTTCTTTCCAAAGTCCCAAATAAAATCCCAACATCCATAGTCAAGCTTATTTATGCAAATCCAAATACATGAACAGCTAAAATGTCCTTTAAATTACTTTTTGTTATTTTAAAAATTGATCAAAATCACTAGAATTGTAATGTATATTATATTTTAGAGAAATACTTGTTGCTGCTTCTTTTATACTTTTAAATAGTTACTCTGACAACATAATTTCTGGCTCTGATTTTTAATTACTTAGCTGTTTTAGGGATTCTGAAATTCAGTGCAACTCTTAAAAATATGGATCATGGCATTTTCATGTATCATTTGCAGCATTGTTCATTAATAAATACATTTCTTTCATCTGGTTTAAGTCTTATTTGGCACACAAAAGCTTCTCTGGTGGCCTTTAATGAATCCTGATTTTTTTTAACTACACCCTACCCACCAATGAGGCCTCTGAAAAATTTCTTCTACCTTTTTTTTCGCTTTTTGGTTCTGTTTCCAAAACTTTGCAAATGAAAAAAGCCCCAGCATTGAGATCCTGTACCATAACTAGCAGAAGGCGTGTGGTGCATTGTCTGGTATCCATGCTTTGTTTTTATGCTAGCTCTATTTGAACAGTTTGCTGTTGAATACAACCCTAATCTGACCAGAACAAGTTGGTTTATGATAAGGACTCAGTATGTTTGCAGACTCATCATGTGGATCATTTTGATGGCAGGACAGAAACAGCTTTTCCTTACAATGCCTCCCAAACAAGTGGCTGGCACATCAAATGCATCATTTGATTATTATAAGACACTCTGTGATCCCAAGATGCCCCTCTGTGCTTCAGCACTCTCACCGTGAACTTCAGAGATTTTTTATTTTATTTTATTTTTTTTTGCCTCATTTACCATTCAGGTATCTGTGTGTGGTTCAAAACAAACAGGAATCACTTAAAAATAATTGCGATACATACAGTAACAAAACTTCCCTGTGTTATATCAGCCTTTAAACAAACAATATTTTAGGGATGCTTAAAATCAGAAATGCAGTGGAAATAATGTGATTAGTCATAAGAACTGTTCATGTTGCATTAATATGACCTTGTAATAAGTGAAGTTAAACAAGAATAATAAAATTTATCAGCCACAAACCCATAGAATACTTGATTTTCAATACATTATATTTTCTCCTGATTTTAACTGTGAAATTTTGATGTATGTATTTTAAAGCCAAGCTGCTGAGCTTTATTAAACTGTAAATGACTGTTGATTTTACTGTTAATGTATAGAATAATATCTCATCCTCTAAACCTCAGGGTCTGGTTTTTATGAGGCACAAATAAATGTTTTTGTACCAGGCTTTTATAGAGTAAGCTAGAGCTTGTGTTAATGCCCTGGTCTAATGCGCAAAGGGCTTGGACTCAGATTCTCAGACTCACTCGACTCAGCTAAAATTAGCACACAAATAAAAAGAGTGTGGACAGCGGAGAGCCTATAGTTGTTTCACATGTTGGGTTGAAGAAAGTAAAGTCAAAAATTAAAACTTACAACGGTTAGTTTGTTTTATTAATATGTTGAGAACAAAAAACTCTTAGGCCTACACTATTTTGTTCTTTGTTCTCTTTAGACCAACAAAACAAAGCTAGTTACCTTTAATACCTTTTGTGTTTAATGTAATTAAAGCAATAAATAAACTACATTTCTAATGTACCTTCCACCGCATAATTATAATTAATTTCCATAATTATCATTCAATCTATATTTTTGTTCTCATAATTACAATTCTATGGACAAGACTCTGTAGTCATGTATTTTTATATCGAAAGATCTAACTCTTAATCTGAGTTCATTTATTCAATGTTTGTGCGGTGTCACTTGAGAACTGAGCACACTATCTACGTACCAACTGGTTGTTTGGAAATGATGTCCTACCATCACAAATGCATGCGCAAATCTAAATGTCTGGATTTGGCTTAATGCAGCTAAGAACCTAACTGTAACTGTGTTATTTAGTGACAGTCGATAAGAGTCTGGTCTTATCTTCATGAATCTTGACTGAAGTGAACGTAGAAAATCGCGTCATCCCCACTGTAAGTGTAGTGGAGAATCTGTAATGCTGTGGGGTTCTTTTTCTTCCATAGACCCTTAGAAACCTTGTTAAAGCGAATGTCATATAAATGAATAAAAGTCTGATCTCCTCGATCAGTAAACTGAAAATTGATCATCACAGAGTCTGTCAGCACTACAACACTTGTAAAGTCCAATCAACACTGCAATTGTTTGATAAAAGTAGAGACAACTTTCTCAGTCAAGTTAATTGTACAATTACAAATCTGGACCTCTAGGAAAAGTGCTTTATTGTCTGTTGTATCACATTCATTGTTCCTTCTTGGACCATTTTTTGACTTAGCCATTTTCCCTAACATGGAATGCAACATTACAGTCAACAGCATAGATATTTTAGGTGTTCTAGCAAAAACACATCTGATTCAGTAAATGAAGCCCTTAGCTTGTTATATTACAAGTTCCTGATTTGCAAATATTTGCTCTTATGAAGTTTTCTACCAGAAATGGCAACCCAAGTTTGAGTCGCCAACTCGAGTCGCTCCTGTGTCGCAAAAACTGAAGACTTCAGACATAGATTTGAAACTTGAGTTGGGCTTCTCATGCGAGACTCGAGTCTTTTTAACAGTTTTTACCTCGTTTGATGAAGCATGAAAGGAAGCTGACATGTGAGTTCAGTTTGAAGACTGAGAGTAAATGCGTTGCTTTCGCCTGCTTAACTCTGCCCTCTCAACTGGTGTCTCCTTTCAAACGTTTGCATAACTCATTAGCAACGCAGGTCCAACAAATCCTTGTGAAGCTAGTTATAGAGAAAAGAAAAACTGTTTCATGAAAGGCACATATCCAAAAGATATTTTTAATATCTCATTTTGTTTGTAGTGATCATGGTTAACAGCTCCTTAATTTTGACAAGGACCAAATTAAATGATTTATCAACTTGGGTAGAGGCTAAATAAAGATATATCAGCAGTGTAAAGGAAGCTGGAATGAGTTAATTAAGACCTGGAAACATCCCACAAAGTACCAAATAAATACAACGTAACAATGTAAATAAAATGAAATCCCCAAAAAGAAACTAGAATGTTAAGCAGTAAACTCCCAGGGATGTTCCAGAATGATCTGAACCAAACAGAACATCAGGTAACTCTAGGATTGTGCCGTTTGAAGCAGGTGTGCAATGCTTTGTTGAATCCCGCAATTGATTTCATTTCAGTATTCTGTCTTCTTCTGTTCCCATTTGACAGCAATTGTGTTGAATCTGGTGAACCTAAAACCAGACCTTTACAGACTCTCACAGAACCAGCTTTTAAAATTTAAAAATGTGGTTAACAGCAGGTTATCTGTGGTGTAACAGCGGTTGGCAATTCAACAAGATGTTTTCAATAGATATACATTTTAAAATTTACATGTTGTTATACTTGTCAAAAATTAAAAATTTGCTTGATGATTTGACTAAGTTTGTCAAAAAAAACAAAAACAAATTAGAAATCTGTAATAGGAGAAATCCTTTGATCTAATACAAATAAATGAAAGCTTTATCTTGCTATATAGAATATTCTTAAATTAGATTCCTGCAATCTCATAAAATAAGTATTAATTTCTCACAGTCATGACAAGTCCGGCAGGGCAGGTTCTCCTGTTTCACAAAGTTACTGCCATCAAACTTAAAAATGATATACTGTAGATCTACAGTCAATGTCGCTGTGTAAAAGATGTACACATATGACAGTGTTTTTTCTCTCTCTAACTAAATCAAGACAAACATTAGTAAGTTGTAGCTATAAGTGAAACATTTGATAGAAACAAACAAAAATATGTTTTCTGAAGCAAATTTTAAATAGGAAAAGTGTTTTTTTTTCTATCTGATTTTGAGCTGAGCTAATTCTGACATGATGCAACTTATTCTTAACTGTAAATGGACTTATTTATGATCTGTCACCATGTACAGTAGATATTACATGACATCCTGTGGCCATCTGTAATGACTAGCATGCATTACAGCAGCAGCTTTGTGTTAAAAGCAACGAGAAAACTGCATGACCCCACGGCGAAATGTTACTGCTTCTAAATTCCTTCAACTCTGGTGAGTCCGGTTGTCGCCTGCCATCAAGTGGTATCAGTGTCAAAGTGCAGCTAACTTTTGTTCAAAACGTGTCACAATAATTTAGTTTATATTTAAATTGTATAAATTTTTTCTTTAATTTGAAAAAAATAATTTCAAAATTCTTTATTCCCAAATTTTGCATTAGTTGTTAGTTTTTAGACTAAAATCTACATTTATCAATGTGTCACATATAAAGGATTAGAAATGTTGTTTTAAATCGTAAAATTGCATAAAAGAAGAGTTCACAGGGGCGGTTTTAGCTTAAGATTTAGCTGCATATGCAAAGCCTTCACTCAACTTTTACACACTTACTATGAAACATTCCCATTTTATAATGTACATAATAATAATATACAATGACATAATTGTTGTACAATTGAGTAGTACTGTCTAGATCCATCAAAGCTGTAGGAATGGGTTACAGAGTATTAACAAGCTGTAGAAATTACATTGTTTTAAAATATGTGTTACTCTGCAGCATAAATGCTACTTATTTTGCTGTAAAAACTGATTTAAACAAAGCAAATAAACTCCCAGCGCGTCTCAGAGCAAAATGTTAACAAAGACTTTGAAATACAATCCTTTGACGAACAGTTGTGTTCATGCTGCATGTCACTAATGAACTGGAACGCTCTGGATAGTGAGGAAAGGGGGTCTTGTGTGCATCTATTTAAAAGTCAGTCAGAGAGCACCCGGGGATGGCTTATGTAACACATTTATTTACAAGCTGGTTCTATCTCTCACTCTCACATATTCTCTGCTGGCGTCACACAGCAACTGTTTTCCGTGAAAAGAATTTGGTTAATGCTGACCTGAAGTAGAAACATGGAGAGCAGAATGAATCTTATCGCGGTAGCTAAAATGTGCTAGAACAATCTGTCATCAACCAGTGGTGACAACTAAATATTTGCCCCACGGCGGAAGCAGCAGGGGGAGCTGTGGAGATTGTATTCAGTCTTCCAGGCGAGTTACTCACCACATGTTCATTGTCACCCTAAAACAGTGGAGGAAATGCTTAGATTGTCCATCCGTAGTAAAGAATTGAGCATAATATGGTCAGACTTAAAAAAAAAAAAAGACTTTTACATTGACTAATCCATGGCTTCCTAATTCCATTTGTATTAAATATGAAATGACAAGAATATCCATCACTTATAGTTACTCTTTAAAGATTTGAAGACAAAAGAACATGCTATCTAAAATGCCTACTTCCCCATCTCCGATCGACAAAGTGATTAAAAACGTTAAGACAACTGGAATGTGCCACCACATACAGGGCGAGGACGATGATGCAGGTAGTAAAAACATGTAAATCGCACCACACCCCAGGAAAGACTGGCGTCATAGGTGACCGAGTTTTTATAGCCACTAGTACAAGCTATCAAACAGTATTTCCTGTCCAAGGATACAGAATTTGCTAAATTCTACTGGGACTTTAAGTAGAACAATGCACTTTAGTCAGAATTATTTAAAAGTTCATCAGTGGATTCATGCAACACAGTTTCATTTTATCTTGGCATTGCTGGCAGATTACTATCCATTTTGTCTTGTTGTTGCTGTTGAAGTTTTTCATGGTTTCGCTCATTCCAAACGCTGCACCATAAATGCTACTTAGTTTCAAAGTACATACTTGGAAGGTCAAAACCGAAACACTGCAATGAGACTCTGCTGCATCTCAGTTACTGACACTTTCTATGTTTGCTCCTTGTGTTTTAATCTCTCTTTCATCACATCAATATTTCACGCCATAAGTTTAAGTGAAACCCACTGGCTGTAAGTAAGGAGATTAGGATCCTTTCAACAAAGTTACATGAAACTGTTTTCAGCAACAACAAGCCACAGCGGGGTGGGAGGGTCAATATTTCAGAATGGTGAATCCTACAAAGGCAGAGATGCCGCTTGGGAAGGGATACTCTGGAAGGGTTGGGGGGCCCGATGGAGACGTGGGGGCCCTGGAAGATGCTAAAGATGAGAGATCTGTCACTAAGCTGCCATCAGTGCTCGTAAAGTTTATATTTTATTACAAATAATTTTTCATTTATTTGGACAAGCAAGTTAAGGCCACTTTCTTTTCTGAGTAATCAGAGCTACATGAAATCCAAGCAAATAATTATGTTGTGCAAGATCAATCCAAATATCACCAATTGTTTTCAAAATCAAACTATGTGAAAAATCTGGGTGAGTTTCCAAGTAAGAGATCACTCTAAATGTAAAACACACACTCCTAAATTTCAGCTTCCTCTGTATTTCTAAATGTGGACTCAAAACAGCAGCTAATTATGCAGTAGCACATGTTTGCTGCTTGTGACACGCTGTATAGTCGTAGCTTCGGGGTAATGCCACCAGAGTAACACTGGATGAATGGAAAACTTGTGACCCAACGATAATTATTGTGTGTTGTCTTTGTCTTCCTGTTGAGTAACTCTATATGCAGTAAGAGTAGCTCAGCAGCATCAGTCTCATTCCTTAACAGCTTTCCTTTCCTGACTGACTCTCATCTTACAGCGCAACCTTTTCCTAACCGTGGGGATTTCAGTGATTCCCTGACAGAGTACAGTTAAACCTCTTGCTGAAACCAGTGGCAGACCAATCAGCTACCACTTTCCTTCTTCTGTGATTGGTCTCTGTAATGAAGAAATTTGAAGCATGATAAGCATTAAAACCTCATATACGATGGGTTCTGCATGTTGTAATATATTACAAGACTCCGAAATATTAAACAGTAGTGCAGTAATTTGTATTAATCAAGCTCATTGTGTCTCTCTCAGTGAAATACAAATTATCAAATACTTTAAATAAAAAATGAAAGAATTAAACTTTAGTAGCGAAATATGCGGTTTTACTTTGTGGGTTTACAATGAAAAAAAAAATAGTTGTAAATCTGAAAGGACAACTTTTGAAACTTTACAAAAAGTATTACACCTTGTCCTGTCAATAATGGCATAATGTACAAAGCTATATAACATATATTGAAAAAGCTTGCACCTACAAAACTGGAGGTAACTTCCTCTTTGCTGCAGTGCTTGCATTTGCTTGTACACAAAACCTTGTGAGGCATTGCCCAACATCATGGTGTAAAGTCTCAGTAACCACTGTCAAAGGTGACAACATATCTAAAGTTTGGCTGACAAATTTGTTCAGTGTTCAACAATTCATGAATTGAATTCAGTAAAAAAAAAAAAAAAAACATGGCAGATTTCCTTTAGTCACTGACTTGAGTGCCGTTGACTTTGCAGCAATCCCTATACTGAGCATGCACACGGTGACATCGGAAAGGAAAACTCCCCTTAAACAGGAAGAAACGAAGCTGAACAACTGAATTCAAATCAGTAAGGGTGATTGGAGTTCCATAATACTCTCCTGGGACATCAATAACTGGGGATTCATTCCTCACTTAGCAAAACATGTGTCTTCACAGGAACTCTCCAGTGCTCTCTTTTACTCTCACCTTAGTTGGTAAACAGGCACCAGGGGTGCAAGTGTTCACCATGACAGCTGAGAGACTGTCTGAACTGGGAACAGTGCGAGAGACAGAGTATAGGTCAGGTTTTTTCCGGTGCTGACAGATGGGGGCCGGTATATAGGCGCCAGGGCTTTGTCAGCTAGCCAGGTTCAGAGAGAGAGCTGTGCTGAGATGTGGAAAATGATGAGCTCAGTCTGTGGATTCAGACAAGCCTCGGTAGGCCTTTGCATATCAACTTGTTTGTCAGTTCTTCCTCTTTGGTTCTTGGGAAGAGCACATGTTCCATCTTCCACAATACTTTTCTGCTCCATAAATACCACTGGGGTGACACGGGGATGCCCTGCTTCTTTGTTTTCGTCCAATGGCTTCTCTTTCCTCACATTGCGTTCATGCCTTTAATGCATCAAATGAAAACATATTTTAAAAACACTTTAAACTTATAGGCATGTGTTCTATTAAAACGTAGGTAAAAATAGTATATGAAAGATTCACGGTACACTCTTAGAGTTCGAAATATGCAGGGGCAGATGCATCAATATTGTTTTGCAGTGCTGAGGCATACAGTGAGTTGAACCAGTCAGGGATGTGAACACACTGGAATTCACGTTGGTTCCTAATGCTTATGTGATCCGTTGGGGTCCAAAGTCTCACACAGACAAACACTTGGTTCATTTTGTCTTGCTTTCATAAGGGTAACTTAAGAATTTATTTTCCACAATAGTTTTTAATTAGTTACGTCTTAAATCTGTAAAAGGAGAGATAGCTGCAAAGTTAATGACTTGAGTGCTTGATAAGTTGGCTGAGTTGATTATACGCACGATTTGGGATTCAAAAAGAATTTTTGAATTTGAATTAAACTGAACTGGCTAATGTCCTTATTTGAAGTAGGAAGCAGGGGAGCCTACTCCACATACAAAAAAAAAAACATCCAACAGAAAATTTGTTTAATTTGGTGGTTTTGCACACCCCATTTCTAATATAGCCCTGGTGAACTACCCACATGGCCCATATTAAAAAGTGTATTTCGTTAGGAGTTGCTGATGAACTGCGTTAGATTGTCTCCAATATTTTAGACCAGCATGAATTTTATTTTGAGTTTATTTTTGTACAACTGGACATGAATTGGACCAGTTTTCCTTGCAAAGAGCTTTGACACAATGTTTCATACGGATTGCCGCTATAAATAAAATTAACTAGATGCAATTAAACAACACACTGACACAGCTGATGAAACTCTCAATTATCCCCCTGGGGATCGTCTGTTCTTTTTATGTAGGCAGGACATTTTTATTTGTTTGCTGTACTTCTTATATGGCGTCATGTTTCAGGCCCAGATTCCTGGGATTCTGACACCTGTCTGAAGGGCTTTTCAAGTAGCTCAAATGTCACATAGCTAGCCCACCTACCTAAGCCCCCCTATCAATCCCCAGCTGCACACCCGAGCTCAGAGCTCTTATCACTGGCCACTCAGCTTCTGACGTCCACAGAGGGCTGCTCTTTCATTTAGGGAAGAGCCACCTGCTATTCTTATAACTCAGCTTTGTCGCACGGCATTTCAGGGATAGATTCATGACCTCCATCCACATCCCTTCTTCTGCCTCCACAATGGCTCTTCTTGCAGTTTCCTTCATATGAAGCAGAACCAGTAGATTTAGGTAGTCGCGAGCACTACAGCACCAGTCATGAGCTCCACCCTGGTTAACTCTTTAGCCAAAGTGTATGATCCCAATCCTCTTCACGGTCAGAAGCTTTCTGCGAGGAAGTTCTCCCTGAATGGATCAGACCGGTTCCAAGCTTCATCCTCCTCCTTTGCTCACCACGACGCAACTCTGCGTTGCATGGAGAGCAGGATCGACTCCCTCAGCTCCCAGATGGAGCACCTGCTCATCATGCAGCAGACCGTCCTGACCCGGCTGGATGGCCTGTCCCAGGATGTGAGAGGCATGGGTCGGGATGTGGCCTCGTCCCACGAAGGGAGACGTGGCTCCGGGATCGAGGCGGTTTGCAGGGATCTGCGAGGGGCTGTGGAGCGCATAGAGAGTCAGGGGCGGCGGCTGGAAGGGGTGGAGAAGCTGGTGGAGGGAACTCAGCAGGTGATCTGCTTCATTGGGGAGGTGGTAAAGAGCTCCAAGCTGGTGGAGATTTTATTCAAACAGCCTGGAAACAAAACCAGCAGGAAGGTGAGAAAATGAATAAAGATTTCTAGGTACTGCAGAAGGAGCTAGTATGACACCGATACTTAAACTTAAAATATGGTTAAAGTCGGATCCTGAATGCCCTGTTCTCAGTAATGTTAAGTAGTTTTCCTTTGTGAAGAGATTGTGGGGGTTTTTTTGTTTTTTTTTACTGCTTAGGTGTAGCTGATAGGAGTCAAACTTGTTATCACACCCAGACACTCATGTTTTTACTATCAGTGAATGGGCTCTCAACTGCAGCTGGATGCAATCACTGCAAAGCCTGTCTGGTCTCTTCTGACTCGGTGATATTAATGCAGCGAGAGATCAAATGATTGTGGTGTGCTGGAACAGAATGTACCTGTGTGTGTGTGTGTGTTGTCCTTTAGGGGTGAAACAATAAGAACCCTACAAGATGTTTATGCTCATGTGTGTTGTTCTGGCACATTGAACTCATTTCTAGGCATAATCCAGCACTTATGATGCTTCTGAAAGTTTACATTTTCTGTTCCAGATATACCACTGAGAACCCAGGTTGCTGTGGCATTGCTTTTTGCTGCAGAATATGTGACCTTTCCTCTTAAACGGGGAGACATCCACTAAGCAGAATATGAACTTTAAGTTATGAGGCACCACAGCAACAAAACAAACACTCTGTCTCGGCAGCCCCGCTGTTATGCAAACAGAAACAAGCACCTTTACTATTTGAAACTTGTTGACATTAGAAAAATTACCTTCCTTTCATTAACCTGTGTGCCTTACTAAGATGAAAGTGACATATGTTTTACAGTATGCTATTTCTCCTCCTTTTTCCCCACAAATAAAGGCAAAAGATGACAAGGACAAAGCCAAGCAGAGTGTGAAGGGTGGGAAAGCCCAGAAGAAAAGGAAACCTCAGGATTCATCAGGTAAAGATAAACTTGATGTAACTCCTGACCACAGAATAATTCTGTTAGATAATCAGCTGGAAGGCAGATGAAGTGGATGGATATCTAGTCTAGGATTGTTCTTTAAAACCAAAATGACAAAAGTGAAACAGGAAAAGCTACTGACAGGTACTGATAAGTACAGAAAATTAAAATTGTATTTAATGATACTTGCAGAATCCTCCTCACACTTTCCAGAAACATCTTGATCCCACTGCTCATCCACAAAGAGGATACACTGGTTAAAATACTTTCAATGTAAAATCCTTTTAAAATGATGCTATTTAAATTTTATTTATTTATTTTTTTATATATATTTTTATCTATATTTGAGGTCATTTGAATTTATGGACCTAAATTTGCTAATTAAATTTGATGATGAAATAATAATCTTTGCAAGCTAACTAAATAAAAAATTTTTTTTTTGTTTTGGAAAAATATTGACAAGCTCTATAAGCTAAAATTATTCTTAGTCTTCGATATTTTCATTGGCATGTGAGGACAATAACATGAATGGCTAGGTAAAAACGTTTATTCTTCATGTATTCATTTGACCTCTTAAATAGAGGAAAACACATTTTTGGTGCTTAAATCTTTCAGTTTATAAGATAAGACCAAGAGATCCTGTCACTTATTTTCAGTCTTGTGCCAAAATTCAGTATGCGTATTTTGAAAATGAACAGAAAAAAAAGAAAAGAAAAGAAAAATCAGCTGAGAAAACAATTTGAACACAAGTGGAAAACCTGCTAGCAGACAATTCTTGTTGAGTCAGATGTTTCCTAAAAACCACCAATACGCCCTGTAATAAACAATTTTTAACAGAAATTGTTTTTAACCGTCGGGTTCCTGCTAGGTGCAGCAGTGCTCCTGCATGTACTTATTTCCAATTAAAAATAAACACCTAAAAACACACACAGTCAAGGGAAGAAAATCCTCACAACATCAAAAGCTTTGAGCAAAAGTTTTCAGAGGTACAAAATAATTTCGAATGGAATAAAGTAAGCCCCATTGTTTACACTTCCTTTTTGTCTTCTGAGACACTAACTTTGATAGGACATTTTACAGCTGAGACGTGAATCTATCAGGCATCTTTGTTTGGCATGCCATCTTTTTTTATGTTTTATTTTTGCGTGCTATCATTTGACAGAATGTGGTGATGACCTTTTACATGCACAGTAATGCTGTTAAAAAAATATATATATATATGCTTGGAAAATAAATTATTTGAAATCGTAGTTTGTTATAACAAAAATATCAACCAACAAAAAAAATCTAAAAGCTGTGCATTTCTAGTGACTGTGAGTAAAAACAGTGAGATGGTACAGCTAATACTTTTAGGCTCTATCTAGAGTAAATTCTATTGCCTGAAATAATTTTAAGACTGTTTTTCTGTATGGTAGAATGCAAAATATAGAAATGTTTCCACTGACGTGTTGTAAAGAGATTTCAGGATTTATCAAGATCCAAATACACAAGATATTAGAAGAAATGTTTACAGAATCTCAAAGTTTTGATAGGTGAAAAACCAATTGTATTTGTCTGTGATATAAACTCAACGTAACATAATATCTTTTCCTTTTGATCGTTGTTTCTACTTCAGATCCTTCCACTCTGAGTGAGTCAGCCCTGAAAGAGCAAGTTGAAAAGCTCAACAGGGAGAACACGGATCATTCCCATGTAAACACAGAAGCCAACTTCCAGAGTCAGGAAGATCCAGGAAGTGGGGGGAAAAGAAAAGAGGAGCCAACAAAGCTGATTCTTAGTCGGTCACACGCTCCTTCAACCCAAACTGTGGACGAAAGCAAGGAAAACAAGAATGAGGATGATGAGGATGATGAGGGGGATGTCTTTAACGAGACAGATGCAGAGGAAGAGGAGCAACAGACAGAGGATAACAATGAAGAAAAAGGCAGGAAATTGGCAGATGATATAAAGAAAAGACTTAAAGGAGAAACAGAGGAATCATCAGAAAATATTATTTCAGACATGAGCAAGACGTCCCAGGAAAGGTACTCCTATTCACCTGTTTTTGCTGTTACTGAATCTTAATCCTTTCACACAGAAGGAAGTAAACAAGAAACACTAAGGTAAAAAAATAAATAAATAAAATGAAATTTGACAGCATTCTTTGTGTTTTCTTTGCAAAGCTCTGAAGACATTGGAGATGGAGCCACAGGAGGCAAACGTCGTGTCACAGAAGAGGACCTGGTTAAAGAAGACCTGAAGAAGAGCCGAGTGGAGAACAGCTCAGTGGAAAATGCTGACAGCCACGCAGTGGAGGGCTCAAAGTCTGACGAAGCAAAGGCAGAAGCTAAAGAAGGTGGAGACTCTACAGTACAGGATTTTATCCTTGGTGAGAATTTAGAGGACATGAAGGGACTTACATAAAAGGACGCAGTGGGAACAAGTGAAATATTATTGATTTCGATTTGATTTGATTTGATTTCATGAGATTATATCAGATCAGAAAAGCCTCTAAGCTCTGTGCAGACAGAATGCATGTTGTCAAGGGGGCAAGCACAAAATAACCACCACACATTTAATATGTATTTTAATAAAACATTTTTGAAAACTCACATTAGACACATGAATCCCTATAACATACACAGCTGATTGTGATTGTAATGTGAAACAATTTTGCTGTACATTGGATCAAATGAATTTTCTTTATTTGCTCCATGCCTAAATGTTACTTAAGAGACATGAGAAAATCTCAATGTGGAAGACGCTTGCCTGGCTTCTCTGCCTGTGGTTTCTATTCCAAGAAGACACACCTTGTTATTTTAGTTTGCAACGTTTCACCTGGCATTCCTGAGGTTTTGAAGCAGATTTTATGCCATAGCCCAGTGCCTCCAGAAGACATCAGTCATGCAGCTTATTGGGCAGTTAATGAGTCACATGCATGCTGCTATTTTCATCCATGTTTCTAGGCACTCAGGCCTCTTCCTCTGTCTCTACTCTATCTTTGGCATTCATTACAAAATGACTTCCATATCCATTATTCATCTTGTGTTTCTTTTTTTGTCCCTTTTGTTTCTTTTCCCCAGATGCAGGCCCTCCTCCAACCGCTCCTTTCGATCACCGCATTGTGACTCCCAAACCCCATCAGATAGCCACCTATTACACTATAAACAGGGATGAAGTTCTGGGCGGGTGAGTGACAAGCACAAAACCGCCAGCTCTCATTAACGAAGAATAATTCTTTAGTTATTTTCACTCTGCCCAGGCATTTAGATGCTTTAATCTACTGTAATGAAATAATAGAGGGTTTAACAGCATGCAAAGAGATGCCTAACAGTTTTTATGGAGACATATGTGCTGCCCTCTAAAGGGCAAATGCCCCCCCAAGGGGACACATGCAAAATTGCATACCTCTCCAATGTAATGAACTGGAGATAAATCTAATCTCTTAAAGTGAAGATGACTTCTCTGCAAAACAAGGCATTTCTACAATTCATGGCTTATGTATTCAGACATAAACCCAGTTTTAAAGAGATAGATGCAATGTATGTATATAAATTGGAGATACACCAGACACGCATTTAAATTTAAAATGCTTTTTTTTAATATGTTTTAAAACCTCAAAAACAGTCCAGCAATAAATATCTTCTTGAGAGCTTTAGAAAGAAACATTTGGGATGACATTATGCACATATTGTAGTTAAATCAAATTGTCCAGATTGTCAGCCTTCCACTTTTAATGTCAGCTATTCTGTGTCTATGTTTCCTTTTATTAGGGGACGTTTTGGACAAGTCTACAAGTGCATGGAGAATTCATCTGGACTGACACTCGCTGCCAAAATCATCAAAGCAAAGAGCCAGAAAGAGAAGGTGCAAAAATAATCAGCCTATTGAATATAGTACAGAATATACAGTCACTGTATGTGACTCTGTGTGGCGTCCAGGTGTTGTTTTTCATTGAATACCAACTAATAAAATACAGAATATTTGTAGAAATGCCTCTCCCGTATTTAGAATATTTAACTTTTCGTCATCTAAAAGTGAGTAAAGCCACAACGGCTGCGTGGACAGGCGTACTGCTCAGATTATGTATCTGATCAGTATGAAATTTGATCACTTTATTTTCCAAATCTGGATAAAAATGAAGAAGAAAATATAATGTGAAAATATTTTCCAAAACGTTCCAGCATATTGAGTCTGAGTATTTGAGTTTGAAAAGCTACGTCATTTTGAAATCCAAATTTGCAACAGACAGCTGCGAGACTGTCTGTTGCAAATGAACAAAGAAGGTGTACAAATTCCTGCATTACCTGTTTATCTGCCTATCTGTGAACAGGTATAATATGAATCAGTGTGTAGAGCTCACACAACTCACCTTTTTTATTCAAACAGCATGATGAAAAACTGGTTTCTTTATAGTAAGCATAATTTAATTAGACAAAAATACTCTAGCTGTTGGAGAGTTCCCAGTTTATTAGATTATTATATATAGTTAATGAAATTGAAAATAGTAACAATATTCTCTTTGTTGTTGCAGCTTATGTTTGGTGTTTGTTAAAGCAAAGTGGATATCTGTTAGGTTCCTTGTGTGATTAAAGTTGCTAAAAGTTAAAAAAATTTGATTTAAATATCATGAGGCTTTTCTCTCTAATTAGCATAAAGTTTTTTTGGATTTATGATATCCAATGTCATAAAAAATTGTTTTTATGTTGAAAGCCACATAGGACTTCAATTAAATTGTGATTCCCAAATGGTTATTCCCTTGTGTTAGTGACCATTTCATGTCCTCCTTCTCTGGAAATGGAAAGATGGTTTATTATATTATGTTACGTCAGAAATATATATTCTTTAATGCTGATTTTAATACTTTTAGTTAGCTCTATTTTGCTATACATATTTTGAAGTCAACATTTGCTGCTTTTTAATAATAAGACATATTAGTACTTAATACAACAGGACCAGATATCCAACATTCTAGAACTGATTTCTAGAATGTGTTTGTAGATATGGCAGCATGCCTTCTGAAGCTACCAGTAAACTGCTATGAATATAACGTTTATTCTAATGATTGGTTTTTGAATGTTTGTCTCTCAGGAGGTGGTGAGGAACGAGATCCAGGTGATGAACCAGCTCAACCATGCCAACCTGATTCAACTCTACGCTGCGTTTGAGTCGCGGAATGACATCATCCTGGTTATGGAATAGTAAGTCTGTTGCGGGCCGTCTTTTTTGAGTGCTTTTAATGGAACAGAGTGTCCAGCTCTCCATGGCTGTAACTGTGTTTGTTTCTCCATGCTGCAGTGTGGAAGGAGGAGAACTGTTTGATCGCATCATCGATGAGAACTACAACCTAACCGAGTTAGACACCGTGCTGTTCATCCGTCAGATCTGTGAAGGGCTGCAGTACATGCACAAAAATTATATCCTGCATCTTGACCTCAAGGTAAATGTGCTTAGGATTTTATATTCCAGTAACATACTTATCTGTTGCTTGCTTTTTATGCTGTAAAAACGGTTCTTTCCAGCCAGAAAACATTCTTTGCGTCAGCAGAGCTACAAACAAGATCAAAATTATTGACTTTGGCCTGGCAAGGAGGTAAGAAATAGAAAGCTGTCTGATCTGGTGTAAGTTTTATTCAATGTTTGCTAAGCTTACATTTTTGTTTCTAAAAGGTATAAACCCAGGGAGAAGCTAAGGGTCAATTTTGGAACTCCTGAATTCCTCGCTCCTGAAGTAATCAATTATGAGTTTGTTTCATTCCCAACGGACATGTGGAGTCTTGGAGTAATCACATACATGCTGTAAGTAAGAAATGCTCAGTCATCTGCAGTTATAACTTGCTGCATCACAGACTGGCCTCCAGGAAATAATTATTCCAGGAATCCAGGCAGAAAATTGAGGAAATTGCAGCTCTGCAAGGTACCATGTCCCAAACCTCTGCGTCCTGTCTGTCCAGGCTCAGTGGCTTGTCTCCGTTTCTGGGGGACGACGACAATGAGACACTCAACAACATTCTGGCCTGCCAGTGGAACTTCGAGGAGGAGGAGTTCGGAGACATTTCCGAAGAGGCCAAAGATTTTATCACCCGTCTGCTGGTGAAAAGCAAGAGCTGGAGGATGAGCGCGACAGAGTCCCTCAGACATGCCTGGCTGTCCGACCGAAATTTGCACTATCGACTACATCAGAAGGTAAAAAAAAAACATATATGTAACCTGGGGGAACATGTTCTTACAGTGCTGCATGGCATGATGCTTGTTTTTATTATTTTGTATACATCTTCATCGTAGTTATAGAAAAATATGTAAAGAATTCGGAGTGTGAATGCATACTTTGAAACAGAATGGTTTTTCTATTTGCAGAAAAACAAGTGCCACTCCTCACATGCTCCACCCCCAGAGAGCTAAACAGGTGAGATTACTCCCTCTGACATCATTTAGATATTTTCTATGAAATGCAAATTGCAGTTTATACACTCTTTCTTACCCTGCTTTTGTTACAGTTTCGCCTTCAGAAACAACCAGGCCCTTGGTTTGCCTCGTGACACTGTATGGCCCTGGGGCCCATCACTGGACCAATACTGCTGCACCTGAGTTGCCACTGGATTATTACTCTCTGCCTCACATCTTTACCTTTGCGTAGCTGCACACTATTTAGGTCTGAACTTTTAAAGCTGCCCGCACTGTATACTTGCAAAGTTATTCAAAGAACTTTGCCTAAACCAGTGAGGATTTTTTTCTTATTAAATACTGTTACTGCCAAAGTAAAACCCTGCAGGATGTGTCACTTTGATACCTACCATGTGCCAATGAAAAACTGTTCTTTTAGCACATTTTAACAGGTACGTTGCTTTTCCTTTTTTGCAAGCGTTGGCGTGCTTTGCACACTTTTTCTCCTTTGTTCATCCAAGAGTTACCAAACAAATTCAAAAAAGTTATTTTCTTTTTTAAATCCATGTGTTTCTTTATCTTATTTTATAAGTAGCATAATAATGTTATTTCTCGTCAAGGCAATTTGAAATCTAACTCCGCCAATTTATATTGTGTATATATTGTAGTATTGCATAAAAGTCTCCTTTAAATATGAGAAAATCTCAGCTTTAATGCCCCATTTATATCACTGTTGGTGTTTTTCACTGTAGACTGCCTTGACCTCAGTGTGCATTCATCCCACCTGCTTGTTTGGCTTTGGCAGTTTGGAGTACCCAGCTCACCTTCCATGAAGGCAAAATGAAATACATGTTACTACCTAAGACTTATACTTGTTTATGACTGAAGTGAAATCTTATGTTCATTTATTTACTGGTTCAGCGCCAGATTGTACTTGAGGTGCAAATCTTTTCTTCAATATGTGATGTTTTTATTTCAGAGGACACAATCGTGGTTTCACGTAGTCATGCACATACATTTAAAGTATAATGCACAGCTTAGTGTGGCGGAGAAGCAAGACACTGAGTTGTTGGATGATTTATTTTGAATTTAAAAGCTTTGTGTTTTGAATATGTATTTATTTGAATTTATGACACCTTTTTCAAGACTTCTTGTGAAATGTTGAGATTTAAATACAGTGAATGTAGGAAATAAATGATACACACAAAAAACTGATTTTTGCAGAAATGTATTTTCTTAATCTTTTGAAAAGAATCAAGACTTTGATGTAAATGTTGCTCATCAAATGCAACTGGATCGTGAGCAAGTGTGACTTCCTTCATAAAAGCAGGAATGTATAGTCTGTAACATTCAAATGTTCATAACAACTCATAATAGGAAAAATATTGCCAATAAATAGATGCATTGATGCACAGGTGGCAAATTTGAGGTCCACAGGAAAAATCTGGTCTGCCATAACAGTTTCTGTGGTCCTGTAAGGTGTCACATAAACAGACATTTAAGATGACATTTATGTACCTAAATATAATTTTATCAGTCAAATCAAATCAGTTTTCATTTGTATAGGACCAAATTACATCAATCTAGAAATATGTTAAAAACTGCTACATTTCAAGAAGTACCAACTGAAAAAAAAATAAAATTGTTAATGGCTGTTTATATCAGTACATTCTGTCACTGATATAATGACAGAATGCACCTATATTCTGTCATTATACATTCTGTCATCATTATCAATGCCATATCAATGCTTTGGCAGCTTGGGCCATATCAAGGACATCAATGACCTTGATATGGCCCAAGCTCCTCTATGTTGGCACTATTTTTTACAGAAGAAAATTGGTGCCACTGCAAAAAAGAAATCTGACTTTAAACTTATATAAAGACAATAAAATGACAAATCTGAGATTAAAGTCAGAATAGTTATTATGTTTTCAATGGCCCTGTTGATCTTCCATACACATCCTACAAATATGACTGATTTGTCCCAGCAATGACAGCGGTACGGATGTAGTTAATCCTCCCTTCCGTTGGGGGCGCTATGATAAACAGCCTTTCCGGACACAGGCCTCTTAAAGTTCCCTCCCACTTGCTGGCTTCTGATTGGTTTTCGTCATAGGTTTACGGATGCTGAGGAGGCTCGCTGGTTCTCGGGCTGCTGCCAACACGAACTCACCTTCGTTCGGTTCCAGCGGTTGTATTTTTGGCGCAGCGAACCGTCAAGACTTGAGAAAGACATGGCTCAGTGCTCCGACGCTGCAAAGGCGGGCTCCTCGGCAAACGGAAAGGATGTAAAGAAGAGGAATGTGGCTATCATAACCGGCATCACCGGCCAGGTAACATCCTGCTGCTGCAGCTGGAGGCTCTGAGGCACTGAGTGGTCTGTGAAAGATGTGAAAAATGGGTTAAAGTAAATTTTCCAGGGAGTCTCTGTATGCTTATGTCAGCGTTCTCTTAAGAAAATCGTAATTCCGTGGTTGCGTATCTGTTTGAGGCTCTCTGAGTAAAGTACTGCAGCGTTATGCGTTTTAATGACAGTGCAAGTTTAACTGTAGCTTTAGTAACATTACGTGTCTCTTCTAAAGAGGCTCTGACGGAACAAGGAAATGATTATCACTGCACACTCCAACCGGTCACAGAACAGCCCGGATGGGATGGGAACAGGTTTACCGGTTTGGTTGTGGGGTGGAAGTGTGGTTGAAAGCAAATTCAAAATATATTCCAAAATCAATATACTTAAGGCACGTGCTTATGTGAAAATTAAAATTGTTCCTAAATCCCAAAAAGAAAACTACAGTTCATTTTAAAAAGTGCTTTTTATGTCTTCATTGCCATACAGTCATTGAAAAGAAGACGCTGTGTTAACTCGGTAAAAAAAAAAAAAAAAAAAAAAGACTTAATTCTTGTCAGTCTTGTTGCAAACATTGATATATTTGATATTGAGTTTGTTGCATCCTGAATCAGGATGCTGCATCTGCTTGCTCATCTCATGTTGAAAAGATATAAAACTCTGTGCAGGGATGGCTGGTTTTATATTTGATATAGTTGCTGAAGTGCTTTTATATCTTTCATTTGATTTTAAGTTCTTGAACACACTTATAGTTGGTTGATATGGCCAAACAGCACGTCCAAGAAGCAAATAAAGTCTGTTGATTCAAATTATTCACCGTGTTTAGAAGCGAGCCTGATACTGTGTTGCTCAGATTGCAGTCAAATAAAAGACCTGACCTGTTGAGGCATGGACTCCACTAGGCCCCTGAAGATGTGATGCTGAATCAGGCTCCAGGTGTTCGCATTAGATTCTTAAACTTCTGCAAGTTGTGTGGTGGGGCAACTGCTGAAGTTGGTCATCTTCAAACAACCTGTGTGTGTTCTGATACGGTTTTGCAAGAACCAGCAATTTTAGTAGCTTCCCTGATAGATTGGCCAATCTTGAAACTATAACATCACCTTAAGTATTTTCTAAGACTAAAAAGTAAGTGACCACTGCACTTTTGTAGATGTTTCTATAATACACAAATTATGGTAAGTTGTCTTGTGACTTAACTGATAGTAGCAATTCAGAATAACTTCTCAATGTCCCATGTAAAAAGGAAATATTGAAAAAGAAAAAGGAAAAATTTCTGGTTTTCTGAGTCAAATAGGAATCTGGTGTCCAAAGTGCAGGTTGTGGGCCATTTATGATTTCATGTGACTCCTGAAAACAACTTCTCTTGTGTTAACTCAGTTTCCAAATTCACTCGTAAATAAAATCACAAACATCTCACCAATTTTACTCAGAATAACATTTGCTCAGTACAGCAAGCAGTTTAGAAGAAAGAGGGACTCGCGTCCCATTCCCTAAAACTTTCTTCTTGCCCTATAAGAAAACAATAACATCAGAAAACTAGCAATTTGCAATTCTCCTCAGTAATAACTGAATTGTTTGAGCCACTTTTGGCAAAAATGTTTACAAGGTCTTATTTCAAGGGGTTTTTGTGTTAGTCTTTTGTTTGGGGGATTAGAAGCAGCTCAGTGTCCGATCACTGTTAGAGGTGTGGCCATTTCACCAAGCTTTCCCACCATGAAAAACTATACTTTTTCATTCATTCATTCATTCATTCATTCATTCATTCATTCATTCATTCATTCATTCATTCATTCATTCATTCATTCATTCATCCATTGATACATTCATTCATGCATACATGCATCTATTCATGCCTTTCACAATATTATTGCAATCTGAATGTGTCTTCTCTAGCAGGCTTTTATTTGGAAACATTGAAGCTAATGTCTTTTGTGCTACTGGATGGTCCAATTTCAGTATTGTACAATGGAAATGCTTACAGTTTAAAGCCAATATTTATGTTGCATATCCTTAAAGAAAATAGTCATGGCAAAATATGCGTAATCATTTAAGACTGTACACAGATGACATAAAAAATATTGTCCTATTTTTTTCTTTTTAAAAAGAAGTCAATACAACAATGAAATGCTGAATTTATGATGGAGTGGTTTTATTTTATTTCCCCATATTTGCATTGTAAAGTCAAAGTTCAGGTAAATCCATAAAAATGATTGGCATACTAACTTCAACAGGTGGATTTAAAAGAAGCAATGGTTAAAATAGGTTTATTAATACTCATCATTTGGCCACTTGGGGGCAGCAGATTCAAATGTTTCTTCACAGAACTACTTTTTAATCATCTTTAATTTAAGCTGCTCAGCAGAACATTCAAACATTATCAATTTGAATTTATAGATGCTTTGTTTTGAAACATTTTTTCTGTTAAGATAAAAGTATTCAATAAATTAAGTACTTCTACAAATGTTTGTAAATGGGGGAGACAGATTGTCAACACTGGATTGAGGTGCTGCAGTTTGCAACCCATTCATATCTATAGATGTACATTATGTTACCTGTGTGACTTTTGTTCTTGATGTTTTTATAACTGGATGCTGGAGTTTTGTCAATGTGATTTCACTTAGTAAATGAATAACTTATTTTCACAATAGGCCTTATGTGAGGCCAGGCTGCGTTCTATAAATATCCAGATCAAGACTGTGTCCTCTGAAAGAGTGGTCCTGTTTTTATGCATATTTTACATTTCTTCATTTGGACTCAGTTCCTTTTATGTTGAATCTATTTGCAGGAAAAGTCATTTCAACGTGCGTTACAAAATAAACAGATCCAATTCATGTCCACCTTTTGACAGACAGGGTCAGTCAACCACGCAGTAACTAACAGTAGAGAGGAACATATTTTTTCAGCAGGAATAATGTTGCAGCGGAAACACAAATTGACAATCATGTTGCATTAATATATTTGTATTGTGATAAGAGATATTTGAATTTAAAGGTGCTCAGTTCATCCAACCTGTCAGCAGCAGGCAAGAGCTGCATAAACTCATTTCACCCAGTCATAACTTTAGGCTTTCTTATGAAGTACTGTTTCAAACTAAACCTTTGTAGTAGACCGCAGGGCTGCATGATATCAGGAAAATGTTCTGATTGATTACAGTTAACCCACAGCTTCCTGTTATTGCCTCAATATAATAATTTGCAATTTCAGCATTACACAGATTAACATTGAGATTAAGATTTTGACTTAATCTTTCACAAAGTTCAAGTGAGCACAGTGTATGTCTCCCTAATTAAAACTGGAATCAGAATCACAGGAAAGGAGACTAAAAATGGTTCAATCTGCCTCCCATTCTACTTTGAAACTCACATGTAAACCTGCAGTCTGAAAGTGAATCGGTCTTCTCGGAAAATACGAAGCTCCGAGGTTCGTTAACTAGATTAAGTTGAGGGTGTTAAAGCTCAGGACAGGAGTTTAACATAAAAGGAAACTTTAACTCTTGGTTCTGATCTGAACTCTTGCTGCAGAATCGCAAAACGGCTGGGTGTGCTTTCAGTTCAAACTGTGAGTACATTTGTGGAGATTTTTGTAACATTACTTTTTCACATTGTATGTAAACCTGTAAGTAATGTTAGAATAACCTTATTGATCCAAGTTCAATGCCCACTTAACTTGATTTACTTAAAATAAAATGTTTTATAGACATCATCCAAACATTAAATAAGGTTTTTGATCAGTCAGATTTCAAATTAAATTTTTCTAGATGAATTTTGTTGTCAAAAAAGTAAAAAATTATAATCTATTGCTATAAAGAAAACCCTAAGGCGAATTCAGTTTGCACTGATGTTGAGGTCAGTTTTTAGAAGAGTTTTAGGGCCAGACTCTGAGAAATTAGTTTTAAAAAAAATTGCAAGAATAAATTCATAATAATACCAAAGTAAAATCAGAATATTACCAGAATAAAATAGTTATATTATAAGAACAAACTAGTAATGTTATGAGAAATCCTATCGGAACAAGCAGTCATACCTCAGCGTTAAACTGAGGAATGTTGAGGATTTTGTGAAGTTATTCTTTAGCATGTGTTTTGCAAATAGGGGAATACAAAATCTTTTAACACATCAGCATGAAATGATTGTCAGTAGTAAAAGGACAAACAACTGTGTCCATTTAGAAGAAAGAACCACAGACTAGCCAGTCTGGTCACATTAGATCAGAACAAGTCTGAATCTTTTTCCTCATTAGAACGAGAAAAATTCAGTTTTCCTTGTAATTTTTGTTTTTCTTCTGGTAACATCGCATCTTTATTCTGCTTATATTATGACTATTTTGTCATATTATTATGACATTTTTCTCATAATTAAAACTAAGAAAATATCTTGGTGTAGCTCTAAAACCCACCTGTAAGCTTTAAAATAATAACCTTTTGTCCTTACAGCAAATCACAAGAGTTGCAGTGTTCATTAAAAAAGTTAGGGTTAGCTTTTTAAAGAATATTTTCAAAAGACCAAATGTTATTTATATATTGTATTAGTGTTTCATTTTTCACAATATTGCTCAAAAAGTGAATACAGAAAACATCTGTCTGTCAAAATTTCTTATTTGCCTGTTAGAGCATTTGAGCATGTGCGGTGTGTTGAGGCATCCACATGTCTGTGTGTAGCGGATGATGATCAGAGCAAATAGGCCTCAAGCCGTAGGAAATGCTATGGTCTGAAGCAGCAGCCGTCACTCGAGCGTTCCCAGAATGCAGCCCTACAGAGGCGGCCATCGGAGCTCCTGGAAAGTCTCACGTTCCCGTGTTGAGCCGCACTTTTCCAAACCCCCATCTCCCCTCGCCGTCTTTAACAGACAAGAAGAATAACAGCATTAATTCATTTTTATTTTTCCCGTCATGGCATTACTGAGGTATACTGAGAGCTCATGCAAGAGGCATCTGGATACACCATCTCAGAAGTCACACATTGGGCCCGCAGGAGTCACGGCGAATCCGTAAATCACCGCGCTAACTACTGTTCATAAATTCCAGGACAGCATGCTGCTCATTCTGAATATTTCTGAGCGTTGTCTCGGTGTGAAGTATTGGGGCCGAGATGGTGTGAGTTATAGGAGACCACCTGCGTGCCAAGCCGTAGCAGCAGGGCTGTGCAGGGGGTTCTGGATGATACTTCAGGGTTACAGAAAGGACAGCTTCAAGCTCTCTGTGCGACAATAAAACTTTACTCTCCCTTTGAGCTGTTAAACATCTCTTTTCCACTCTGTCTGAGAAAACATCAATATGTTGAGTCTTGACCCCTCAAACTGTTTGATGTTACTCCTGTTCACCCTTCCCTCTTTGTTCCTATTTAATCCACTCATTCCCCCCTCGCCTCCTTCCATCCGCTCCACCGTTAGCAACACAGGATAAATTCTGAGCAAGTGCCAGCAATAATAATCATAAAGCTAAGAATCCATGCACACATCTCCTCTGTTGCTCATAATGGCTGCTGAAGGCTCCTTAAAGACTGATTCTTCCTCTGACAGAAGTCTGGCAGCCTCTGTTGATGCAGGAGTAGATACGAGTTCAGCTGCAGTTGTAAAAATCTGAATTAGCTGCGCGCTTGCCTTAGCTGCCTTAAGAGTGGAGTTCATCAACCAGCTTCTACGACAATTGGCACAACTATCTTTAAAAATGACTTTATTTTACCAACATCATAGAAAAACCACTCCCCTTTGATAGATTCAGTTATTTTCTAAGCAGGAACATTTTAATGAGGATTACATTTCAGATAACGAAGAAGTGATTGGGTTTTATATAAAAATGTTACATTCAGTTTGCTAGCAGATTAGATGTCTTGTACAAACTAGATTTATTGATTCATCAACAATATAAATGTAACCTAACAAAATGCTCTCTTCAGGGGGTTTTCCACCACAGGAAATTGCAGGCAGTTTTAAAGTTCCAAAGCATAATATTCTTGGCTGATCTCATGGTAGAAAGGCAACATGATATTCATAAGTATGTTTTCATAAGTCTAGAATTGTGTGAAAGTGAGAATGGCTGACTTTATTACTTTGGAAGAAGCGATATGCTCTGGGGGAGCTCTCCATGCTGCCATCGCACCACATTATCCCAAAAGGGAGAATTGCTTTAGATCCAGCTTTAGCTTATTTTTTAGGACAGACTTCTTTTTGACTTAGTTTTCATTAGTTTACAATTTGAAAAACGTGTGACGAGGACTGTATAGGTGAACCACCAGAAACTAGAACCTAGATTTAGCAATGAAGATATGCTAAATACTTGAATGACTTCATTATGCATTTAAAACAAATTTTCCTAAGTGGCTGTTAGAGACTTAATAGTGGCATCCTGACTGATTCTTCATAAGTGGATATTTAGTCACCACATTTCTACTAGTGTAGAAATGTGGTGACTAAATACTGTGCCTCTAAAAAGTGTTCATTCCCTTGAACGTTTTACCTTTTTTTATTGCTTTAACAAATCAATCCTGATCAATAAATTTAGTCGTCTTTGACAGAAAAATAAGAAAACCCCTTTTAATGTCAAAGTGAAAACTGGTTAATACAAAATAGTGAATATTTACAGACACAAATAAGCGATTGTATAAATATTCATAATTTAGTAGATGCACCTTTGGCTGCAATCAGCACAAAGTCTGTGTGGACTGATCTAAGTCAGACTGCACATCTGGACGCTGTAATTTTCCTCCATTCTTCCCTTTGTAGCCGTTCAAGCTCTGTCACGTTACGTGGTGGTCCGACGTGAAGAGCCCTTTTCAACTCCTGAAAAAAATTTCTCTTATCACGTTGAGATCTGGGCTTTGGGCAACTCCAGAACATCCACCTGCCGTCTTCAAACTATGCCTGTGTAGTTTTAGCTGGATGCTTATGGTCATTGTCTTGGTGGAAAAAAAGCATTTTCCAAATCTGTTGTCCTCCAGGATTTTCCTTATTTTGCATTAATTTCACCTTCAGCCTTGAGTTCAGTGCATTTGTGCTGTTTGTTTAGGTTTTTTGCCCCCTTAATCCCTTCTCTTGGTGTGACTTTAACCAGTTCTACCCAGTCCACTCAGTCAGATTTGTGTCCATTAGCACATCCTGCACCATTCTTCCCGTTTTTCTTAACCACTTCAGGGGAAGCACAAACCGCGCCAAGACGTGTAGTGTGCAGAATGACAAAAGTTTACTATAACTGATACAAATTAGGGGCTCTGCTAGTTCTTATGAGGATAAAAAAAAAAAAAAAAAGATTTTAGCATGTCAGCTTTGTTACTGGTCACATGGTTCATACCTGAGATATATTCCTAGACTATCTTTTTGATTTTAGAATATTTTACCTTCAAAATTAGAATTTTTGAAGGCTCATCTAATCAAGTTTTGAGGTTACCTTGAGGTGGTAGTATAAGAAGTAATAATCTTGGTGATTGATCAAACAAGAACGGTGGCTAAAGCTCAAAATGCCTTCAATTTCTTTACTGGTAATTGGTAATTAAACGGATATCTCTTCCTTCAGTCAGTTTGGTTCTTGATTTGTAATGACCTATGCTGTCATCTTCCTTGTTCAGACCAATGGACATTATGGGGACCAAAGCCTGGTGATGGCTAGGGAACAGATTAAGCTTAGGTTAATTATTAGCGCTGGTTTTGGTGTTGGTCACAGAAGGAATTTCTAACATCAGTGGAAGTGGGTACAATGTCCTAATAAGGTTAGAAATCCAAAGCGGTGTGTGTTAAGGTCTGTGATTGCAGCGTCATTACGCCGTATCGGACGTAATTACAGACTGCTGCCGTGTGTGCCAGCTTCTGCCTGCGGTCTAAAGAAAACACATTACAGTGATTCATTTGCAGTCTGCACACAATGATGGACTGAAGGATGCCTGGCTCCTGTGTTTACATAGATGTATGCCTCATGGCTGCAGACACTTTCAGAGTTCCTTGCATATTGGACATAGTTTGGAGTGTTTTATGCTGGCTCCTTTGCTCCTCAGTGATAGACAGGTGGCCTGATTGTGAATCAGATGACACACAGGGGAGTGTATTAAAAATTATATTTTCCCAATTTTGCTTTTATACCAGGAGAGGGCAGCCAACTCTCACATTATTTCTTTAATCATCTCTGCTTTATTCACAAATGTACATCTCTCATGTCTAAATCAGCCTGGTCTTTGTTCCTTCATAAAATGAAAATGTAATTTATATTTTTGGTATTGGAAGTTTTATCCAGACTCGTGGAAATTTGAGTGGCTGTTTTAAATATTTTACCAAATTGCTGATCTATTAATAAAACATTAATAAAAATAATAGAGGACAGGTTATTTTTACAACTACGGTTTGTAAAATAAAACATATATGCTCACAATGCTCACTTGCCTATTTATTTTGCACACTTTATCTATGCTTGCCTTTACTTGTTCAGATTTCATGATTTATTAAGTTTTAAGAAAAACTTGATTTGCATTTCCTGCAGGCAATATCTTTTTAATGACTTAAAGAGTTTTATATATTAGCTTCTGATAAGACTATGACCCATTTGAGCCACTGAAGCTCTTCTTCAATCACTTGACCAGACTTTTATTTGTGGAGCAAGGCTATCATTTTGTCACGTTCCTAAATGAACTTTTAGTGAGTTTGTGGTGTGGCCGCTGGTCTGACAGGTGACTGCATTACGTATTTGTGTGTATGTCTGCCTCTGTGGCTTTCAGCACACAGCTCCCCAAAACAGGAAACAAGAAGGTGAAGCCAGGGTTTATGGGATAATGTGGCCTCAAAGGAGCTTCTTGTTTAGAGGCAGAGCTGCAGCACTTTAAGCTTGTTTTTTTTCCGTTTTGTACTTGCATGGAACGTTTTGACCCTGGCACAAGGACAGGAAAACATGACACCAGCTGGAGCTTTGAACGCTGCCTGGATGGATGAGTGTGCCAATGCTCAGAGTATCACCCTTGCTTTAGGCAGAAACGGCTTTAGCATCCGTGCCAACCAACTTTCATGCTGCTCAACCTGCAGATCTCAGGACTGATCCTGAAAAGACAACATAAGAACGTAAAACTGAAGGCAGGTACTAAAATCTATGTTAATTACGCTCTAATCCTCACGTTACTTGTTCTTTTAAAGCGATCCGTTTCTCACACCACAAAGGATTGTTCCTTGGGGAAATGAGAGATGTCTTGCTCTTCTTTTTGTTTTATTTTTCTTCAGTTGCTGAAGAAAATTATCATTCAAAGTATTTGCATAAGATTTGCAAAACGTTTTTTTGGCACACAGCAAGTACATGAAGAGTTCTCTGCCTTTTTAGACAAATTTAGTGGGGACTCTGCGGTTTGCATCTGGAATGACAAGATCTACAACAAAGTTTCCTTTAGGTATAAATGCCTGAGAGGTTTTACAGCCACAAGCCACATGAAGTGTTTCAGAATATTTTGTATAAACATTTGAAATCGACAAAAAGGTAAAACAGAATTGTAGCCGATAATTAAAAAAAACAACATAAATCTCATAATACTTTAAATTTATTTTTGCTGTTATGTTTCATTTAGGATGGATGTGTTTGAAACACAAAGAGCCACAGAGAGCATTCATTATGTCTCAGAATTTTGGTCTCTTTTCATACTTTTAGAAAAGCAGAAAAAAACACAAGAAAACAGCAAAGATTGAATCAGTGAAGGTTTAGAAAATAAAGCTACTCTGCAGGGAGAATCTTATAGTGCAATTGTGTCAAACATGAGATGGACAAGTTTCATGTTGTCATTTTTATATAAAGAAGATGGTCGCTGTTTTGTAAGTGCTCTTGGTCACCTTCATGTCTGTCCTGTTTATTGGTACTGGCCCAGTTGGAATGGTGCATATTAATGTAGGCATATGTAATGTCATATGATATTTCTATGGTGAATAATGTCTGTAAGACTGAAAGTGATCATTCAAAGTATTTGCATAAGATTTGCAAAACGTTTTTTGGCACACAGCAAGTAGATGAAGAGTTCTCTGCCTTTTTAGACAAATTTAGTGGGGACTCTGCGGTTTGCATCTGGAATGACAAGATCTACAACAAAGTTTCCTTTAGGTATAAATGCCTGAGAAGTTTTACAGCCACAAGCCACATGAAATGTTTTAGAATATTTTGTATATTTTGATCAAGCTTTGGGCCTTAGCATCTACTGAATCTAGTCAAATTCAGACTAGAAATATTGCTCTTCACGACAACGAGGTCAGTTTCTTCAATACAACATTAGCACGTTGTATTATTTTGAAATCCAAAATAAATAAGTTTGTGAGTTCATGTCTACAACTTTTTGATTTTGTTGGCTTTCTGTACCACCCACAATCTGTTGATTTATTGATTTATTTTTTGTCATCGCTACCTGCTATTTCTTTTCTTTTTTTTTTTTTTTAAACACTCAAGTTGCATTTTTCATGTGTTTGACTGAGTTCAAATCACCTCATCATCTGAAAACTCAATCTCTTGGTAGGTCTCAGGGAAACTTAATTTTAGTCATTTCAAAACAGGACCTCATATAACCCCAAATGTGTTGATGCTTGTCAGAGCTCGGAGCAGATTGTTTTGATCACTCACTTCAGACTTGGACAAGAAGAGAAACACAGGGCTGTTTTGTGATCCACTGTATGCATACGTGTGTGTTTGTCTATGTAGTTGATGAAAGCTACCAATAGATGAATACTATGACTTCTTAGAGTCTTTCAGAGGGTGCAACTGGAAAGTTTGAGCCGGAAAAAAAAAGATGTGGTAAGGCATTTAGACCTTGTTGACAGTGCTTGCTCATGCACAGGTTAGCCAAGAGTTCCAGATTCATGCGGATGCTGCATCTGATCCCATGACTCTCATGACACTGCTGGGCTGTGTCATACAGCTTTCCTAAGGGTCGTTTCCAACACCACTAAAGATGTCATTGTATTTTATTGACCTTTAAATAATTTGGTTTCTAAGTATGTGGAAAAAACAACTGAGTTATGAATTAATTTATGGTCATTTTTTCCCCCCCAAGTACTACGATCCTTTCTGGGCAACATTATGCCACTAAATCTGACTATTGTGTTTCATAATCATCAATAATTTCTTGCACCAACCTAACATAAAAAAAAATAAAAATATGTGTTTAATTTCCACCTGCCCTAGAAAACTGTACTGTGATCATTTTCTTTAAAATTTTTGTTTATATTTTACGGGTTTTTATTAATTTTCATCAAATGAGACAATCATTCAGTAAATAATCTTAGTTAGCAAAAAGAACATTAAGTATTAAAGTACCTAATCGTATTGAAAACTTGCTTCACGCAAAGAAATTATTTTGGGTTTTCATTTATCCTTATCTTTTATCATTTTATTGTGGTTCATGTTTCTGTGAGTTATTAGTTCCTTTCATGCATTTATATGGTTGACATGAGGGCATGATTGCCCTTTGGTCAGTCAAGGGTGAATTGTTGTGTTGTGATGTGCTTTGCATTTATGGTGTTTACTGACTTGTTCAGAGTAATGTACATATGTTACAAATTCTTCTAGTTGTCTGCATTATTCCTAAGTCTTGTGTCTTTCTTTTCAGGATGGTTCCTACCTGGCTGAGTTCCTACTTGCCAAAGGCTATGAGGTGAGAGTGACGGGTCACACGCTGCAACCTTAAAAAGAAACAGATCTTTTTTTCTTCAGTCATTCAGACGTCCTCACAGACGCATTAAAAAAATAAATGTCGATAGTCATGAAAGCCAACATCCACACAGCAACATTCCCTCGATAAGCAGCATCCAGCCACCTCTGTCTGTGGGAACTCCAGGGGGAATGGTGATTTGACAGCTCTTACAGACGCTGGTTCTCTTACACCTCACCCTGATAAGACCCTCCTGTTGGATGAGCTCTTTCACCCCTGACCATGGTGCTTACCCAAGGGTCCCACTAATTCTCAGGAAATTGTTGCTATCATACAGCGTTAAGAGTGACGTCATCAACTTTCATCTGACGCTTGTTGTATTTTTAGGGGTCTTGCAGCAGGGCTGACAAATATTTGCCACTAACAGATTTCTTAAGGGTTCTTTTGCCTTTTTGGTCCCAAACAACTTATGACATCAGGTACAGATAACCTGAGGAAAAATAATGAGGTCAGTCTACTTAAAGAACTGTAGAAAACTCTGAGATGGAACTTGTCTGACAACACGTAGTAGGCTTAAACAAAGTAAACAGAATGGGTCACAACGTTCTTTTTAAGGTTACTGGACTTTAACAACCCACAGTAATAGCCATTATTTATAAAAAGTTAAAACATGAACTGGGTGGAACTTTCCAAGAAGTGAGTGGCCTCCCACAATTACACCAACATCAATGACCCATTCAGGAGGTTACCAAAGAAACTAGAACATCTAAACTACTGCTTGTACACCAGCATGTGCTTCTCTGAATTGGTAAAAATAAAATCCAAATCTGATTGAGCAGCTACTGGCTTGATTGACCAAGCCAATCATGTTCATGCTTACAAAAGGCACTGATGCGTCTGAATTAAGACAATTTTATTAAAGAAGGACAATGCCAAATGGCAGTTATTGCCATCCTGAATGGCACATTGAGTGGTATTGGGGGCAATGACTTTTCATATCAGGCCGCCTAGTTTCAGAAAGCCTTTTTACTAAAAGAATTTTTTTGGCACTAGTGGTCATTATGCAACAGTAATCTGACAGGAAGGAGGCAGAGAGAAGGGAGTAAAATGCGGTAAAGGAACCGAGGTTAGGAGTCGTATTTGGGACGTCCGCGTCTGATTTTGGAACCTCTGAATAAACGGCACCCTCTCTAACCGCTGCGCCATGTCATGCCCCCACAAAGCTTTTTTAAGTTTGCGAGGGTGGCCATTTCTAATAATGGTCATCAGTGTTCCATATGTTCTCCGTTTTCTTTTTTTTCATGGGTCTCACTGTGGTTTACTGAAGTTCCAAAGCCTTAGAAATGACTTTTTAACCCATTGTTTCGTCATCTTTATCTCCTTGAGATTTTTTTAGCATACTTCATGTTAGGGTATTTCAAAGTACTAGTCTGGAAGTAACCAGGATAGTATTTGTTTAGAAGACGGAATGGCTTGCATGTCTTTTCCCATTTGGTAAATGAAACCACACTGGTACTGAAATTTGTTTCATAAGAAACATTTAGATGCAACACAAAAAGGCAGAATATTTTCATAAGTGAATAAATTCAAATGTGTGTAATGATGAGCAAAAACTAGATGAGTTGCATAAAGACTATAACTTGATTAAAGAAACACTGACCTTCATCTTAATCTGCTTTTATATCAATTGCGCCATCTGCTGCCCAGCTCAAGGACAGCAGGCAGGAAGTGGATGAGCTCCAGCTTGAGGGGGTTGACTGATAAGGCGGTGTGGAGGGGGAAAGGGTGGCAATAAAGAGGAGTGCAGAGGCATGCAGGAAGAGCACAGTGAATAAAGGAAGTGAGGTCGGGCCACAGTGTCCTCCCACTAATGGACTCCCATTGGAGCAGGCCCTGTTATCTTCCCTGAGCAGACCTTCCTCATAAACCCCCTATGTGGAGGAAAGATCACAGATCAGACGGCAACAACTAAACACCGAGCTGAAGTTCTATCAGTATTTTCTAATGTAGATTATTTACTGTTTGAGAAAACTTCTTGAAATTAAAGCTAAGCTGAATGAAGCAAAGTAAACAAGCTTATTCTATTTCTCAGCTTTTCATACTCGTGTGACATTTTTCTTTAAAAAGCAAGCAAGATGTCTGGCTTTATAGAAACAAATCTTATTTAGGAGAGCAGTTTAAAGAAATTATAATTTTTACCAGGTTTTGGAGGAATCTGTCTCTCCATTACAGGGCAGGCTGACACTGGTTGTGGCAAACTTTTTTTTTTTTAGGCAACTAGCACCAAAGTTAGGTGCAGCCACATTTTGACAGCATCATAAGTAACATCCTGGCTTTACAGTTCTACTTAAAAAAAAACAAAAAAAAAAAAAAACAAAAAAACAAAAAACTACTGTCTATAAAGGCACTATTGATTTGTAAATGATTAAATAAGTATACATTTAAATTTAAGGTTCTTCATTTGAAACTAAATTGTACAACACGGGTTAATTACTTAGATAAGTGCTAAAAGTGCTTCAATGACCTAAAATTGAAATTCTAAAGCCTCTGAAGACAAATAAAATGACAAAATAAAATAAAATACAAACTAAGATGTCTTTAGGGCTAAACAAGCCCAGAAGAAAAACTCTAAGATTAAGAAATGGTAACATCCGAAAAGGTTGCTTGATTGGTCCCATATTTTCTATGGTTAACATTTACATTTCTATGGTTTACAGAATAACTTGTATAAAATGAAGAAATTGTATTTACTAGTTGTGTCTTAGATCACATAATTAAGTCAGTTCATAGATATCAATTGATGAAAAAATTGTGACGAAAATATGTAACTCGTTAGGGAGTGTAACTGTGTAAGTAATAATAAAAAGTAAAAAAAAAATACTCCATATGAATAAGCCCACCAAATCTTTGCAGTTTCAGTCCTATCTGTTCTCTTTTTCCTCAGGTTCATGGTATTTTGCGGCGTTCCAGCTCCTTCAACACAGGTCGGATTGAGCATCTTTACCAAAACCCACAGACGCATACGGAGGGCAGTGAGTATTCTGTTTTGTTTCTAATTTTTCTTCGATGAAAACTTGTGTATTGTCAGATGAAATAGCAACGCTGATCTATAAAACTCAACTTCTGCACTATTGGTCGCAGTTGTAAACCAGTTAGCACCAATTTATGAACAACTGTTAAACATAAAATTAAAAAAAAAAATTTATATACAAGTTTCAACAAAATGTATATTTACCCCATTTGAATGTATGCTTTATCCACACATGAAAATCATTTCAGTAATTCTTTTAGCAAAAATGTTTTAAAATGATTGTTTTTGTGAAATTAGACTGACCAACAAGTCATTTTTTCTGATTATGGTCATTTTCTGATCCATTTAAAACAGCACTGAAGGGTTTTACTCTTGAGTTTTAAATGATTCTAAGATATTAATGAAGATACATTTATAAAATATTCAAAATAGCATGTCCATACACCTTATAATAATAATAATAATAATAATAATAATAATAAAAACACATGTATGCTACTCTTTTTAAGACATGAAACTCCATTATGGTGACCTGACTGACAGCACCTGTCTGGTGAAAATCATCAATGAGGTGAAGCCCACAGAAATCTACAACCTGGGTGCTCAGAGCCATGTCAAGGTAGCGTGATCTCAGAAACATACCTCCTGTCATCTCATGTGGCTTTATACAGAAATAAAATGTCTGGTATTTTCATTATGGCACTGTAATCCCTCTAATGTCATTTGTGTGTTTAGAAAAGTGAGTCAGGGAACAAATGGCTGATGAGATATCGCCGATGATGGGATTTGGAAAAATACTTTTCTCAAACTCAATTTGGAAAGATGAAGGTGTTCCAGAAAATTTAAAACATGGTTTGGAGGGTCTAACGTAAAACTTGAACCGACATTGTGCTGTTGATGGATTGGTTTGTTAATCAAACCACAGCATTTATGCTGCATTTCAAGCGAAATGTGACACCAATGGTACATAAATCATACCACCAAAATAGTTAAGAAAAAAGTGAAAGAATGTTTTCCAGATGTTTTTTTTTTTTTCAAATACAGAGATTGACATTATAATAAACATTTCTTCTTCTCTGGGGAGCTAGCATCTGAAATGCAAAAAACCTCTGAAGGCTGGTGGGACAGGAAGTAAAATGTTCTTGAATGGGTCAGTCTGTATAACAGTGTTGTCTTTGTCTGTAAGCCTCACAGGGATCACAGATGATCCGCCTATGTCCCCTAGTGATCTAATTCAGAGTCTCCACACAGAACTGATCTTCATTTATCTTTTTGGAGCAGCCAGGAGCTGACTCAGACCATTCATAAAACGCAAAGAGCCATTTCTCGTAATGTAAGCTTGAAACTTTGAGAAATAGCTGTTCTTTATTTAAAATTCAACCTGAGTCTAAATTTAGACATTGCATTTTGTAAACCACAGTATAACTGGAAGAGCCCAGTCAGCTGGCAAATAGCTAAGTTGTGGTATCATTCCTCTTTCTTGGTTTGGAGTTATAAAAAAATAATGACCTGTTAAAAAAATAAATACAAATTACTGCTTGCTCTGACATTTCCCTTGCTTTCTGCTTTGGCTCGTATAAGCTAACTCTAAAATATGTTACGATGCTGGAGTTTTAGCTGATTGTTTGATGATGGCAGCAGTTTTCTTCTGGCTACAGTTTGTTTATATTGATGATAGCTTTGACTTGAAGGCAGAAGTCTGTTTAGTACCTGATTGGAAGCTACCATCATTGAAAAATGGTTACATAGTCTCTACATTCTTTTCTCAGAGAGATTTCGAATCAGATTTTTTTTGACTAAATTATATCAGTGATAACAGGTACAAATAATTTATATAGTATTAATGTATTTCCTAGTATTATAATAGTTTTAATGTCCCATACTTTTTGATATAAGGCAGTACAACATTGTAGCAGAGATTTCTGGTTGGAGGACTGAAAGCTGATTTATTTTTATTTCACAAACTTAAAGGCTACATGTCAATCGGTTGTTTTCCAAGTCCAAATGGGCCTAATCCCCAAAATTAAGATGACTTCAAATGACTTTTATTCCCTTAAATTTAACTGAAAGAAAAAAAAAAGTTAACAAATTTGTATGAGGATGGTGAAACACGTGGGGAACAAAATCAATTCATTTCCACCTGTTCACATCCTTGTTAATGCAAATTGTGCATTCACATTTTTGTTTTCAAGATGTTAAGCAAGAAAATAACAATAATAATAAGATGTCGGTGAATTTAAAGGAAGAGAAAAAGCGAATAGGACAGAATGAGATGGGAGAGAATGGATGACTCTGCTCACCACATCCTTTGTGGTAAAAGGACAAGACTGTTCTTTCACCTCCCACATCCTTGGGCCACACACAGAAACAGGCCAGAAAATCCCCGTAACCTGTACAAGGTTTTCATTTTTATTTGTGTCCTCACAAAGAAACCCTGCTCTGGTTTTGTTCTTGCCACGGTGCCCATTTCCGAACAGCCCAGCCTGCTAGATTACTGACAGAAGTGGCGTCTTGCATATTCCACACAGCAGCTACTCGGCATCTTTCTGTCTCATTCCCACCAGTGCTCTGCCTTACGGGGAATCCTTCCTGATTCCTTTTAGCTTAAGCCTCTTTTCTGCTTTGACGTAGGACGTGTGGGTGCTGGTTTCCGCTAAAGAGGGTCATTATCAGCAACAGAATTGAAGTTGTTTTCTAATTTTGCATGGGTGGAGGTGGACAGGGAATAGTTGAACCAACTGTAGAGTACATGAGAGACAACCAGCTGTAGTATCCTCCAACTACAACAGAAAGGCCTTTTGTACTTTTTCCTTTACTCTGGAAAGAAGTTTGATCTTTGTGCTTGGGAGTGATTCCCAGTTCGGAAATCTATGTATTTTTATACCTACATGAGAGACAGGCTTACTATTTTACAGTCTACTATGATTTCAACTACTTACTCTGGGCAGTGTTTGTTTCACATTAAAAAGAATAATCATTTCCAAGTAGAACATTTATTCCTTCAGAATAATGCAAACCATGCAATGGAAACTACCATAGAGATGGGATTCTTAAAATCCCGTCTCAAATTAATTTGGGTTATTTTCATCATGCAAACTACTCATTTAAAGGATTTTACAAGAGAGTAATGTCCAATTATAAGCTCCTGTTTTATAGAAACAATATAATCACACAGTCAGATTCAAATCCTGTTATTTATTGTACAATTAGGTGTGCCTTTCCATTTCTGATGGCTTCTTCCAGCGGGATAATGCACTGTGGCCCAGGTTCAAATCGTCTGGAACTAGTTTGACATTTTTTTTAATGTTATTTTATAAAATGTTTTTATTAAACCTTTATTCAATCGGATAAAAAAAAACAGTACTGTGAATTTACCATACTCCAATGATCTCCCCAGTTACTAAATGTCAACCCAAAATACCACCGTTAGGATATGCTGGAACAGAAGATTGGCATCATGGATTTATCAACAAATCTGCAGCAATTATGTACCAAAATTTTAAAGGAAATTTGTTGGAAATATCTAGTTGGTCTAAGCTCAGTGTACCCATCATGCTGTGGTAAGAATACAACAGAGTGCTGAAAGTTAAAGGTAAAAAATACTTCAGACTAAACAGCACTGAGTTTGAGGGTGTTGGACAGGAGGCTTACACTTAATGACATAGGTATAATGAAAGGAAATGTGTCTCTTTAAACAAAATGTTCAGATGAGGTAAGACAAAAGGAAACAACAGTCACAGCAACAGATGATGAATTTATGTTTGAGAACAAAGTATTCTGGTAATTGCACTCCTGAAATATGCATGAGGAACATTCTTAAATGGGGAAGTGCTCTTGCTAATGTGTTGTGCATCTGAAGGTTCAGAGCAATCCTTTTGTGCTGTCCAAGTGATGCGCTTCACAGGAAGGGCACGAACAAAACCCCTGTTGCCGTCTACACACAATTTTTTCCCACCTGCAGCTGTCACAGCAGACACAACAGGAGACTGTCTGAATTATTAACACACAAACAAAGTGACACAACTGAGGGCCACTCGGCTTTTAGGGAATATGTATATTATGCCAAAAGAAATAGGTTTGCTCAGGGAATGGGAATGAGAACACGAAAAAAAAAAGACGCCTTAAATTTTTAAGAGCTCGGAACTGAATGGGCAATGTTAGAGACTTGGGTGCAAGTTTTTAGGGTCTTATGTTTGGTGAGTTTTGAAGACAAAGAACTGATCAAACCAAGGAGACAGACTTCTTATCTTCTGTATCCAACTGGATGTGAATAACTACTTAAAGTGGATTACTATCATCCCATTATCTATATGGAGAATTCTTTCTCTTGGTTACTGTTTGGACTTTCCCCCATCAGGGTTTGAAAGAGGCTTCCGTGTCAGAGAAACACACAAGATTTAACACCCAGTTTCCCAATAAAGTCTGGCCTGTTTGTTCGCTGTCGATATGTTTGTTGGCCTGTTTGCATTACAACCTGCCGGTTTTTCTTGAACATGAGGAACACAGAATGGAAAAGAAATGGGACTGAATTGAGTTGAGCTGAACTGAACTGAGCTGAATGCAACTGAATGGGATGTACTTTAGTAGGCGGTAGTTGAATTTAACTGAGTAGAAAATCATTGAATTAAGTGAAATTGAATGTAGTGGAACTGAATAGGAGTGAATTGACGGAAGAGGATTGAATGCAACTGTGTAGACTAGAATCGGGAACAATGGAAATGAATTGAACTGAATAGAGTTAAGTGGACTACAGTTGTGTTAACTGGAAAATAATGAAGCAGAAGTTAACTGAATAGGATACGGTGGAAATAAATAGAACTGCACTGAACTGAATGGAATTTAGTGGGATGGAATTGAATACAATGGGATTCATTTGGAAAATAATTTGCTTCACAAGTGTCTGGAAGCCTGTGCCCAGTCTCTAATTTTAATGGGTTAGACCTACATAAAAGAAAGCCTCTTCGGCCTCGATGGACTTGAGAGTGAACTTGGCTTTTGGGGAATAGTCGAATGTGCCAAAAGAAATAGGTCTGCTTAGGGAATGCTATGCAGTTGTTTTGTGGGTCAGATATGTTGCTCCACTCATGAGTCAGACCTTTTTTCTGTTTTTTTTTTTTTTTAGATGTTGTAACACATGGAAAGATGTAGTGGGAGAAAAGATAAAGGGAAACAGGAAGAACGGAGAGGGAGTTTTCTGAGGTCTGTTAACTAAATATACGGAGTCAATAAATAGTATCACAAAGCTATATGTGATTGCATCTGTGTCTTAAATCAAACCCCAAATATTCCACTTCAGCTGTCTTCCTTTGAGTTGTCTCCTACATCGAAGCCAAAATAAACTGCAGATGCAGTTTCACTTTGTTGATTTATAGATGGCACTAGTGAGCCACTCCAGCTCCTTTGTGGCTTTAAGTCATGGCTTTTATCAGCAATAAAACAAATGTGTGAGAATGAAATGTTCTCTAATGTGCTCCTCTGGCATCACAGTTACTTCAATTAATTATTTTCATTTTTGAAATGTCATCAATAAAATCATAAAGGAAGGGAAAATACTTGTTTTGATGGAGGACTATTGTGAGTAACACCAACATGTTAAATATCCAAAGAGATATTTTCCTTTCATTGCCTTTAATTATGATCGTAAAATAAAAAAAACATAAAAAAAATTATACAGGGAAGATAAATGTGATGGGAAATGGCAAAGACAGCAGTTTACAAAATAATGCTACCTTTGATATATCTTCTCCTTTTTGCTGTTCTTAACTTTTTATTATACTACACATTTCTCATTTTCAATTTTATACTACAACTTCAGCAATAGATGGATGACAAAGATAAAATTGTGCTCTATTTCTTGCATTTTCACCTTCTTGGCTAAAATACATGAAGTTATAGGTTCTTACAGATGTAAAACATAATTATCTAGAATTGAAGTTCTATCTAAAGATTTAGTTGTTGATACAAAGTCTTAGACTTGTAAAAGTTGTTTTTATTTTATTTTTTTTTCATAACAGATTTTTTTTTTGTGAAAATCACTACAGAGCCAACTGGTCACTTCTTCACACACATCTTCTGTGAGGGTAAATGTCAGTTATTGTTAAATTGTTAAATTGAATTGAAATTAGTCAAAAATGAAATACTGAGACATCTAAAGTGTAAACAGAGTTAACCAAATATTCTGGTTGCAAAATGAACTCATGCTTTTACATCATGTACTTTATCCTTTTTATCTGGATTTTTGTTTTAAAGTTTTGTGCTCAGTTATTTACTAAAATTTTTATCTACATGGTGAGTGATTGACAGTGGCCCTCGTCGTGTTTGTTGTTACGAGGCTTACAACAATTAACACGCACAAAGCTGGAATAGTTTGTGTTGATTAGTTTGGTTTGTGTGAGTTGAGCACTGAGGTGAGAAGTCTGTAACCAGGAATTACACTAAATATTTATTAAGCTCATCAATCTTGCTGCGCTTGTTGCTATGTCCTCGAGGGAAACATTAGGCAGTAATCGACCTTGAAGATCCAGATTTGATCTTCTTTAATAATTTATCAGAAGCCGTTGATGTTGTGTGTTTTCTTTTGGAATCTTCTTCAGTTAATTCTAAGTAATTTGCCTTGAGAGAACATATTGCTGTATGTTGTTTTTCTTCTGGATAATTACACAAGGAGTCTCAGATTTGATGGCCTCAGATCTTTATCAAATCTGCAAGCAATTGTCTAAATATGTAGTTACATAAGGGAGGTTGTTATTATGCCAAAACAAATAATGCTCTAAATTGAAGACGCGGTCAAAATTGTTTTTGAAACTATGTTTAAGTAAAAAAACTACATTAAACAAAACAATAAGGCATAATACTACGTGTAATGATTTTTACATGACATTTGTAACATAGTAAAATTAACAGACAATTCTATTGGTGTCTGCTGGTTGATTTAGGGCTGCATGATATCAGGAAAACTTGCAATTACAACACAGTTGTTGAAACTTATATTATAGATTTAAGATTAATTTACATTTCTTTTCCTTTTTTGCCATAACATTTATTTCCTTAAAATTGCTGTCAGCCATAGCATCTCAAACACTAAAAATATATATAAGACTTGAACATCGTGGACAGTTGGAGGCCATCCAATTGGGTGAATACATTTTTGACATGCAGAGTGGGTATGGATGAGTCTTAAAATATGACATCCATCCATATTTTATGCAATATTGCATTCAAACAGTCCATTGCAGTTGCTATATTGTAAACATTATTGCTTTTAGGTATCATTTGTCATGCTTTTATAAAAGCAAAAACAAAAGATTTTGTTTTTTATGAGAATAAACAACAAAAACAGTGACGATATACATCACAAAATTTTCAGTTCATTTGTTACCATCCTTTTCTCTGAAGGAAGACGATTTACTCTTGCTAACACTATAGCCACCAAAAAAAACAAAAAAAACCCAAAAAACTGGGTGACTGTGGCTCTATGGGAAGAGTAGTCTGAAAGTTTAGGCTTAATTTCAGCTTCCTCCTGCCGCATGTTGATGTTTCCCTGGGCAAGGAACCTTACAAAAAATGCTTAACAATATACAAATCCGTGTATGACTGTGTGCATTTGTGAGTGCGATTGAGTAAATGTGTCTCTTTTTACCATCAGCTCTTTTTCCATCCACTGTGGGTACGTTCATAAATGCACGTCTACATAAAGGGTTAAACCTCAGTCAGTATTTGAGAGACAGGAAACATCTTGGAGAAGTCGACTGCTCATCACAGGACCAAAATAGACAGTTTTAATGAAACTGGATTTAAATGTGGGACTTTAAAGTCACCAGCTATCTTAACTTTGATATTTCTGGACTATGTGTGGACACCAAAGTACTTTGAGGGAAGCATTCACAGAACATTCATGCAAACTCCACACAGAAAGGCTCCATAACATAGATTCGAGCCAAACACCTACCTGTGATGACATTCTGTATCAGCCACACCTGTGCTAATATAGTATCAATATCAGATAAGATCGGTTTTTATCAGTGCATAGGTACACCTGTGATAGAAGTACTTGTGTAAAGTCGGTGCCGTTCTGGTTTACACAAAGAGCACAAACATACTCAGCTCAGTTGACTTTAAGCTTTATTTTGTGTACCAAAGGATTTCAGTAACAGACTTAGCAACTTTATGCTCACAAACAAAAGCTTTGTCAAGACGCATTGCCTTTGTATATGGTGTTTGTACTAGTTTGTCTCGGTAGTGACAGTCAGGCAGCACCCACTCATTATTATGGTTTCTCTGAGAGAAATCAGTCTCTTGTCTTCGGTTGCAGACTCTTAATTACACCATATTACCAAACACCCACATCGGCCCTGACAGACAGCGAGAAGATGCAGCCTCGCTCAATCCCTCCATAAGTGACATAAGCTCATTACTCACAGTAAACATTGTTGTTAATCTGTGAACACAAGTCCTGACTGCTGCTGCCCTCTCTGCTGCATGCTCACACCCTCACAGATGATACACACACACACACACACACACACACACACACACACACACACACTTCCCCTGCCGATGGCGTGTTGGGGCAATTCAGCCATCACGTTTGGTGGTTTTCTAACCCAGACAGACCCTCGGTTAGATTCAAAGCTTTACTGTTCCTAACTGATTTTTTTTAAAAAAAAGGAAAATTATGTTAACAGGTGATACTCTCTTAAGTGGGGTTGTTCTTGTTATTTAACAAGCTCTAAATTCCCTATTGAAGACATTTTGTGTCAAGAGGCAGTTTGTATTTCTGACTTCAGTCGAAAGTGTTTGTGGTGTCTACATGTTGGTCCATGCTTAAGAGCTTGTCTGTTGGGTAATTTAAGGGTTGCTAGCAACTTGCAAAATCTTGATGTAATGAGCTATGATCTCACTCATTTGAATGCTGTGGAATGATGATCCTGGAAGCAAAACAACCATAGAGCAGAGGCGATGTTTGCGATGAGGACAGAGATGAGAGTTTAATGGGTAGATGAGTTATGACATTAGATTCTAATCTTTATATTTGTAATTGTTTTAGCCTCTCATTTAATAAAAGTAGTTTGGAATTTCTTATCAATGTGTGTGTGTGCAGAGTGCTGTTTTTACCTGTGTGTACTCATTAAAGTTTTAAATCAGGCTGTCATGTTTTTTATGAGCCGCTCCTACCCTTGTCTCTTGTCAACCAAACAAACAAACTTTTATTCTCAGAGAGAGCAGGATCTTCAGGTGCAATATGCTTAGAGCGCAGCGGCTCAACGACATTCACATTTTGTTGATTTACATGAATCTGTGATTACCCTGACAATTATGGATAATGCAAGATAAATAAAAATAAAGGTCAGAACACCTATTTAAAGTTAATTTCAGTTAATGGTCAGCGTATTTACTGTGATAGTAAGATTCTCCGGAATTAACATGTTCTTAACTCAGTTTTTAACCATCAAATATTGTGCAAATGTATATTTGAAAATATTATTTTTCTCATATTTAGACCTTTTTTTAGTGCCAGAAGTTTATGGAATTGGCTTGATATAAATAAATAATAATAATAATAATAATAAAAAAAAAACATATATACATGCTTTACTTTGCTCATGACCTTTATTACATTATGTCTGTGACCAAATTTTTTCTCTCTCTCTCTTTCTCTGTCATAAGGTGAGTGTTTGGCCACACACAGATGCTGCCGGTGCCTTTGGTCCAGCAGTGTACTCTTGCCAGACATATGAGTGGCAAATGGCAAAAAGATCATTAATCAAACTCTCAGCACGTGTTCATTGTTTCCTTCGGCCTTCCTGCCTTGGCTTCTTTCTCCTCAATTTTTCCAGCTCTGCTTCAGTGGAAAATATAGAGGTTCTTTCGTTTAACTTGTCAGGATATTTCAGAGCTCTAAGAAATGTTATTTGTTTATTCAGGTGGGACAATTAAGATGTTTTCTTTTTTCTTTTACTTCTAAATGACTGTTAAAAACTCACAATTGTCTTTTAATTGCCTTTGAAAACTTGAGTGCTCGTTTCCAAGCGGAGTCATTAATTCACACATTGAGTGCTTCGCGTGTCCTCACAAAAGGTGGAACAGGTGTGCTAGTCCTCCTGAAATCTGTCTGTTACCCTTTGCCTTCGGGGATGCTGTAGAATGACTGGTTGGATCATAAAATCTCCCCATTGTCATCATTAACGTCTGTATCATCAGGAGTGACAAGAAACATCTCTGGCACTGTGAGAATCTAATCGCAAACTGAGATAAATGAGGTTGTCTCTGTTATTTATGGTGGCTGATTCTGTCACTGTGAAAGAGGGGTTTTCGGTTTTCCACAGAACCATCGATCATTTGCGCTGGCGTCTGGTGGGGCAAGTTATTCTGATGGACGGACAGGCTGAGGCAGATGAGTACTGAACTGTCAGGAGGCCTCCGACCTCCAACTGTTTACTTAAAGCCTGGAACCTCTTGGCACCGTACGAGCTAATTACACAGACAGATTCCTGTAATTGTTTTTGGTTTAGTGCAACGTGGTTTCCTCATCGTTATTGGAAAAAAGTAAGCCAACAGTGCTGCAATTAATTAAATTATCTCGAGGTTATCTTGATAGTGATAGTGACAGCTGTTGATAAGTGAAGTATGCATATCAGTATTAAGGTGTTCAAGCTCAGGGTTCCACCCAGAAAGCTTGTTAAACCCAGTGATAGATGCACCAAGGCAGACCTGCAGTGGCCCCACCGCGTTTTTGTGTTGAAATATGTTAAAACATAATCAGTTCTAATAGACAAGACATTTTCTCAGTCGCTGATCTGCACTGTCGTCAACTTAATGGTACAAGGAAAACATAGATTGTTTCAACAATAAAATGTCAGGTTTTTATACAAAAAAAAAAATTGTTGTTCAACCAGTATAATTTTCAAGTTTGTACAATAGGTTTTCAGGTGACTACCATATCAATATTGAAAGAACTTTAATAGCTTTATTATAGCATAGTCAATTTGTATAATGTAGCAACATACTATATTGTTCAAAGATGAAGGGTATGTTATTAGAACACAGTTTTCAAAGCATAATGTGATATAGGATAATGAGGTTTGCTGAACCTCCACAAATTTTCACATTTCAGGGTGTTACTTCCCATATTTTGTATAAAATGTGGGATTGATACCCATATTTTACAATAAGTAATACCAATTGTATTATTAATATAATTGGTATTGTATCATTAATACTATTGGTCTTAATAAGTAATTGCTAAGTAAATACCAATTGATTTTCAGGCAGTTTAGTTAGTTCATCAGTTTATCACTCAGTTCAGCTTTAGATTTTGAATGTGGCAGAATACAAGACAGTACAGCTGAGTCAGGCATGTGCAGAAAATCATTTAGTTCAAAAATACCCCACAGCTGTTTTCTTTACAAAGAAACCATGGCAGGCCCCTTCTGAAGCGTGTAAACGGCTGTGGAAAGTGCCCACTTTGCAGATGGCTCGTCACAGACATGCTCAAACTGCAGTAAGTGACCCTGAGCTAGGTCTGATATGCCGTGTGTCCTAAAGACGGTCATTTCGAAGAGAGGTGGGTTCGTGAGTTGGCGATTGGTGGCATCTACCAGAAAACTGAACGTGATTAGTCAGGATCACTTGTTCTCCTCCGTTTGCGTTCAGTGTGAGCAAACTCCAAAGAAAACACTCCGATGTTTTCTTTACTTTTCTTTGCTCTCTTCATGCTGTCTCTTTTACACAACAGCATACACACACACACACACCCACACACACACACACACACACACACCCACACACACACACACACACGTAATCAGAGTACTCAGAACTGAACATGAAATAGCACAGGGAGGAGTGGACCTCTCCATGTTTTATTTTTGTGTGAGAACTTGTGGAGGTTGCATTTTTCGGTCTCTCTGCGTAACATCTGTTTTCCTTTTTTTTTTTTTTTTTGGACATCTTTGAACTTTGTCACAATGTAGCAAAGGGTTTGAGCCCTCTGACATTTCCAGCACTTTGAGCATCCTTTCATTTAATTGAACACATAATGAGGAAGAAAACAAAAGAACTGGCCAGGGCAGGGATCACGCTTTTCCTCTGAGGAGGGTAGTCATTTCGATTCAACCACCTGGAAATTTAAATGTTCCCATGATAAATCTTTCCAGCATCCCAGTGCCACTATGTGGTTATATCAGCTTTGGCATGAAGCTGAGCTAGCAATCTCAGCTCGGACTGTTTATAGATGTGTGGTCAGCCCAGACCACCACAGCAAATAGTTTACAATAATATTCTCCAAGTGATGCCTGTTGTAATAAAAGTGTCTCGCCTGGTGCAGCAAAACCAACGTGTTGTGCTGATCTTATTATTCTCAAATTAAAGTGTCGTGCTCCGGGCAGCAGGGCTATAAACTGTGGAACTTCAATAAAACCAAATTCCCCCCTTGCCAGTTGATTCCCTGCCATCGAACACTCGTGTAAAATGTATGTGTATTCGAAAGAGAGCTAGCTCAGCATGTTGAGACATTTTGTTTGCACATAAATTTATTTCAGTTAACTGTTTATTGGTTGTATAAAAGCCACAATTCTGACCTCGAATTGCATTTTAATGACATTTAAGTATGCTGTTCCAAGTCAAGTAACATGACAACTGTGTCTATTAACGGCAAAGTTTTGGATTTTAATCAGCTGGGGCGTGGTTAAAGAGCAAAGTAGAAAGATTATAAACGTATGATATGCAGCTTAGCTAATTAAAAAATGTTGAGACTTGACATTTTACCTTGCCTATGGTATGGCACATTGATGGAATTAATTATATATGGGGGAATCACTTGTGGAGGTTAAATCCTCATCGTCATTTTATAATAACATACAATAATTACAAATATATTGGCTACATCTTAATTTTTTTAAGGTAATTCAAACATTTTTCCTAATATTTTTGACTAGCTAATTATAGTAAATTTGACATTTAATCACATTTTGATCAAATGTCACAACCATGCAAAGACTAATAGTTAGATGTGCAAGAAAGTGACAAATAAAAAAAAATCCCAAATTTCAAATTGAAAAACTTAAGACTGAAAAATGTTTTTTCACCCAACCATTAACAATTTCTTTTAATTTTGTTGGGGGTATTTGTTTGAGATAATGAACTCTGTTACAGTAAATTACTTTTTTTTTCTGTTTACTGTTTTTTTCTGTTTACCATAAATATAGAATTTTACATATTTAATAGTTATCTTTAAATATGTTTTTAAAGGTTTAAAAAAACTTTCTTAGCCTTTAGGATATTAATAAGTGGTATATAACTGCATCTAGTGTGTTTTAGTGTCTGATTAAAACAAAAAAAAAAAGGTTGGAAATGGGTACTTTGTTTTTGCCAAGTTACATGATGTCCAGGAAAATGTAGTCATTTGAAGAAAGCAATTGTGATCAGAGCTGGGAATGTCAAAGCATTTGTGAGGTCCATCCTCGGCGTGAGCCTCCACAGCTGCCGATGCCTGCCAGTTCAGAGAGGTCTGGCTCTCCGTCTTTTGTTTCCGTGGATTGTGTTGTAACTTGTATCGTTTTGGAAGCTGAGCCCTCGGACGGGGAGCCGGGGGGAACATCTCGGGGCCAGATGTTTCTCTCTTTCTCTGCTCTTCTTTGACATGTCTTCATTCAGTGTGCATATATAGACCCTGCTTAGGTTTAGGAGACATGAAGGCATTACTAGAGTGTCAGTCACCACCTCGCTGCCCTTGGGGAGATCTACAGGAACACTCACATGCTGTTACATGGAGCGGCTATAGGTAACTGCAGTGCAGTCTTCGCGGTTATACTCGGTTCTTCTCTCACTTATTGGCTTTGACGGGTGGGTTAAGTAAGAAAATATGCCCCACCAAAACCACACAAGAAGACTCAGCACTACTGCTCCTTATTCTACAGATTAATGGATCTTACTGCAGATAGTTCTGTATTTGGTTTAATTTAAAATTACTAGTGTTAAAACCTTTAGAAATGAGCCATCAGTTTAATGTTTATACTGTCTTAGTTTGGTTCTGAGACAACCTTAGTCTTTACAATAAAAGGAGAGATGTATCTAGAAATACTAGTTGACCACTTAAATGTTTCTCAGGGGTTGAAAAAACACAAATGTGGCTTTGGAAGCCAACTGAAGAATTTATTTATTGCTTTTGTAGGTTGTAAACAGAAATGGGTGTTTCTGGGAAGTCTTATCATATGTGCACAGCCACACCATATAAATATCCCAGGAATTATACCCTCCGTCACAAAGTTTAACGGTTTATCATCAGAACTATTGACACAAAATAAACCTTTAACATTTAGGTGTCTGTTAAATGCATTATTTTACAGTCTAAAGGCCAATTTACACTCTAACTTCATGGCTGGCTTTGAAGTAGAAGTAACAACATAATTGGACGTGTGTTATGTTTATTTTAGGAAGCCTCACTTTGAAACAAATAATTGCGAACATGTCAAATATTTAAAATTCAAATTTTTAGTATTAAAACAATAAAAACAGTTCATGGGCATGTACGTCATGTACATATTTGACAGTGTTTGTTCCAGGAAGAAATGATTATGCAGCAATGAACTGCAATAATATCTAAAGACACAAATTAGGTTCAGAATTTTAAATTTATTGGCGACTTTGACCAAACCATAGAGAATGAAAAATATGCATGCAGGCTTAAATAGAAACAAACACTTTTCAACAGAATGACACCTTGAAGACACTTATATTCAGTCATCATGATTTATTGGAGGTAGTGGTTCATCTTTGCCAGCATAAATATGAGATGTTTGGAGGCTCTAGTTTCATTCATAATTATAAGAAAATGAGGAAGTCTCGGGAACTTGTGGAAAGGGAAAGTTATGCTGCGTCTTGTACAAGGTGAAGGGGGAAAAGAAAGAACATTATCTTAATTCCTAGGCACAACTTAGCGTTCTGGCAGGAATTTATAAGGCAGGTCAGCATTAGGCTACTGGAATAGACGTTCTATGTTGTTCAAGCCCATGATGAAAACAAGGTGTTTTTGAAATAGGGTCCAAACACTGTGTTTGAAGTTAGAAGTATATTGTGTAAGCACATCTCCCAAACAGAGGTGAGGTGAGGAAAGGTAAGGTAAGGTAAGTTAATTGTATTTATGTAGCACATTTTCAGCAGCAAGGCAATTCAAAGTGCGTTGGAGGATAATATTCAAACTAATTGGTTTGAGTTGAATAATTTCTATACAGGATGGGAAGATTTTTTTCCCCATCTGATTTTTTGTTGTTGTCAAAAAAAACAATGCATTTTTATACTTTGAAAAAAGAATGAGCCAATCTGGAGTAGTTTAGATAAATTGTAGGAAAACATATACATACGTATATGTATGTATTTGTTACAAAATACAAAATAAATTCTACAAAATAATTCTGTTTATAGGATTACATTTTCCTTCACTTTTACATTATTTTACCTAAATTTGAGACCCGACGGCAATTATTTTCTGTCCATTTTCTGGCCATTACTGTATTATATCTTCTCAAACAGCCTATGTAAAGCCTCCACCTTGAGGTGTGATTGTTGTATCTGCAAAGACATTTAAAAATCCTGTCATAACTTAGACGATAATCCCATCCCGAAGGACATTGTTGAAAGAGCTGATGCCGTCAGCGACTGTACATGTCGACTGATTAAACACACTGCACCAAGACCTATTCAGACAATCACAGAGCTTTTACACACTCAGAAAACAGAACAGAAACACTGTAAAAACCATCAACCTCAATGAGCCCGTGATTAACTGACAGGAGTGGCTGCCAGCACAGACTTGGCAGAGCACCAGCGGTGTCACTGTGGTATGTTGTTGTTTGCTTACATGTGTAACCGCACTAAGGAGATAGTCACAGACACAATACTAGCTCTCATTTCTCTGTGAGCATCTGTTGATACTTGCTGCCAGATTGGGAGATGATCCATGACAGCTACGTGACTGGCAGGTCTCTGCAGAATCCCTCAACTGTCATTTTCAGGGGAAGAACATATTCTTTCTTTATGAATTTCAACAACAACTCTTCACCTGAAAGGAAAAAAGGCATGATCACCATGTCTGATAGAGCATTTTACATCAAACAATTCTGATATGTGTGTAGATTTTTTTTTTTTAATTCAGCCAGCCACTTCTAAAGGGTTCGTTCTGACCCTTGTTTGGTTTCTGTGATTCCATCACAGAAACACTCTGAGAACGTATGAAAACTGTCTCTGTGTCTTGTTTTCCTTCAGTCTCAACCAGACAGGATGTGAACACTTAGTGATGAATATGCAGAAAAAGTGTAAAGCATCTCTACAACGGAAGAGATTTCATATGCGAGGCCTTGAATGGCTCTCTGTGTGCAGCAGCACTGTACCCACTCCCATGCGGTAAACAGGTAAGGTGACCCAGGCTGGACAGGTTGCGGTCAGCCTTACCGGGAAAGCGGAGGGTTTAAGAGTTGAGGGTTGTTGTAATTTTGGCTGCTTGGGCGGAAGAGCAGTGTAGAGGTGAGGACAGAGAACTCTGTGAAAACATAATCAAGACCGGACACCAGATATGAGAGTGGACTTGCATTTGCATGAACCGGTTGAGGACCAAAATTTGTTGGAATCACTTTATCAAAGGACTTTTAAATTACGAAACAGATTTTTAACGGACAGTCATGGATGGTGATCCCTCTTCATGCAATACTTTGTTAAAGAAAGGCCTCTTTTAACACTGGCAAACTTTTTAAATGAAGTAGCGCTTGTGTCTTAACATTGCTGTTCAGTCCCTTTCTACTTCCATAGCTGTAAACGAACCACATTGCGTCAGCGTTCCTGAACCATTAGTGTGTGAGATAACAGTCGTGAGATTTTCGTCTTAATTGCTATTTGCTCCTGTTGACTTTTTGAGTCAATGAAATCACAATCATGTACAATATAGAAAGCAAACACAATGAATCATAAATGGATATCATAATAGCCCAAGTTGAACTAAAAGCCTCTTAGAATCAAATTGTCATCAGTTGCTTTGTGAAAGTATCCACAGTCCAGTTTTTAAAAGTATTTTAAGTACAAACTATACAGAGGGTTTGGCAGTGTATTCCACTGCCTGAGTTCAACAGCCTGGAAAGATTGGTCTCGTGGAGTTTTGATAAAATATTGTTTTTCAGTGTTTTTCAATTTGTATTCTGAGACACACCCATCCACCCAATCCTAAGGTCAATTTAGGGAGACCGATATATCTAACATGCTATATTTTTGGGACTGCAGGAGTGGGAGCACACAGACAGAATCCACACTTGTAAAGGAATAACATGCAGACTCCATGCAGGAAGAGTCTAGGCTGGGATTTGCATCAAAGTTCTACTTGCTGCAAAGGAACAGTACTGACAGCAGTGCTACTGTCCAGTCCCAAACTGAAACAAATATGAAATATTTATTTTCACAACCCCAGTGGCATATAGCATGTAGTTCTATATTTGTTAAAAAAAGCCAAACTTTGTGGTCATTTTGTAAAATATGTGTTGAGCCATTAATATGTGTTCTCTGTGCTAAAGTTTGTGTTTTGTTACTGAATCATTCAAGCACAAACATAGGACTATGGTTGCAATTTATAATAGTTGAAGATGGCCTGTTCCTAAAACACATAATTTTTTTTCATATATTTTGCAATGTCAGTAAAAATATGAATATATATATATATATATATATATATATATATATATATATATATATATATATATATATATATATATATATATATATATATATATATATATATAAGAACATTATTTTAAATGAGCAGGAAATATATTTCTAAGGGCAATTCTTGAATATTTTGTTTAGCTGAAGTATGCCTTGACAAAATCAAACCCACTATTACTAAGAAACCTCTATGCGACTAGATCTTCTCCAAGTCTTTTGACAGTACAGTCATTTTGGTTAACTGTGTTCACCAGATCCTAGTATAATTTTTATGTACTCGAGTACAGGTTTCTTGTTTTTTTGTTTTTTTTCATTTTTGACTGGACTAAGCGTTGTCAGACCTTTTACTGAAGGAATGCATATTAGTTTGAACTGTAACTTGAGAGTACATCCCAGGGTCCTCCCTGCTGGAGTTTCTGTGAAAATAATCGAGTTATGTACTTTAGCAAGCAGCTGGATAGCCAGAGGTTGAGTTTGTGGTTTCGCCAGGTTGCTGGTGGATCGTGGGATAGTTTGGGTCAGCAGACTTTCTTCCTACATGTGCTCATGTTGGCTTATCATTTTCCACTTCAGGGGCAGCGCTCTTATAGCCACCTATTTGTGTGGCAGTTTTGCAATAAAGTGAAATACTTCCAAATTTCAAACCGAGGCAACCATCTCCTCATGTTCTCTTTTGGGGATTGCATTGTGGTTGTTTCCCCCTGTCCTTTCCTGAAAATAATCCTGCTACATGTTTCTTTGACACCGTCCTTCCGCTGATATTGGAAAAGCACTGCAGGATAAAGGAATCTGCTGCCATGCATAGCAAAGAAAGGCTTTCCACTGATATCTAAAACTTCAAGCAGAGCACTTCCCCTTCCCGAAAAGCCTTCCTTACCACAGGCCTCCTTCAAAGACCAGCTTCTCAGCAACAGTCCGCCCCGGCATGCCGACCCCTGCTCCTGTGTTCCCGCTCTGGTGAGCGAGGCAGGCGGAGCTGGGCTGGACTTGAACTTAGGCAATTGTCTTCTCCTAAGCTGTCTTTGTGTTTTTGCATGTGCCTTTGTGTGTGCATGCGTCTCCACGTGGATGTGTAAAACCGTGAATCATGAGTTTCTGCTGATGATATGCTGATGGCATTTAAGGCCATGTGACCAACAGAGGGCTACACACAGGGAAGTGTCCACTGTTGGGGTAATAATGCATGAGTAATAGGGCAGTGGTTTCGGAAAAGATTATGTTTAAGCCAGTTGAATGTCAGCAAAGACAAAGTACAGCACCAACCTGTTTGCTTTCTACAATAATTGCATTGGATTAAAGAAAAATACAGCATGAGTAGCAGAATGAAAAGAAATGGCTTTTGTTGGACTATTGAAGCATATTAATAAGAACAGAAGAATGAAGAAGCATCATTCAGAATAATTGTAGCAAATTGTCACAAGAGAATTGATACAAATTGCAGCGTTTCAAATGCCTGGTGTTCCCACCAAACTCTTTTGCATAACGTTTGTATAAAACTCAAATTTCAGGTGGTCAAATAGAGGAAAATTTGTCACCATAATCACTATTTTATAAAATTAGACTAAACATATGTATTTTCTCTCTTTTTTCCCAAATAATCACTGCAGCTACACTCCATTCAGTAGCTTGTAGAAGAAACTTTAACAACAATAACTTGTTAATCCTTATCTGCCTGTTTAGGACGGTTTCACATATTGTGGTGGATACATTTTGGTCACGCTTTAGAGTGTGCTTCTTCACTCCTGCAGACATTAGTGTCTGCACATCTGTCTTAAGACTGCAGCTGTTGAACAGGTGGTCTCGCATTTGACTCATGAGTTGGTATACAGAGGAGTTTGCTGATATTCTTACTGCCGAGTGCTCTGGTTCTGTCACTACAAAAATCAAATCAAATCATAACCCCTACACCACTGTCCTTGGCAGTTTGTATGATATACCTGTGGATGTCTTGTGTTTACCGTTCCTCAGACATGATGTCGTTTGTTATTGCCAAACACCTCCACTTTGCCATCACCTGTTTAAAAGACATTGTTCCAGAGTTGCAGTCCTATGTTGTGCCAATGTTACTAGTTTTGATAAAAGATGCCAACTTTGTCAACCCTTCTAAGCAAGCCATACTTACTTTCAAAATCATGCTGCTATGAGTTTTAACATTTTACATGCTAACTGAGACCCTTTGAAGCTAAAGTTGAACTTTTGGGTTGTTGCTAACATCCTTTGATCTGATATTTGCTGGGATGTCCACTCCTGGGAAGCCTGACAACCATCTCAAATGTTTTCCACTTGTAAAAATTCTCTCTATGGAATGATTGACTTCAGATAGTTTGGCAATTACCGTATAAACGGCTTGAAATAACAAGCAGATGAAATGTCTAAAATCAAACTCATAAAACACGCGGCAGCAATTTGGAAATAATTCGGTACAATCATTTGGAGGTTTTTCTTTTTAATCTATACGCATCAAATACTTGTTTGTGTCTCTGCAATGTTGTCTTCTGACTTGATTCTGTGGCTGGACTGTAACTTTAAGAGTTAGCAATGTTGTGTCAGAGCAGTGTCAAACCTGTAGGCTATCTGAAGCCATTATAATAGAGATAAATGACAGAGATTAAATTTCCATCTCTGCCCAAGCTCCACAACATTATGTTAAGACTGATGACTGGTATTAACGTGGATTACCGGCTGTGTGTGTCTGTCTGTTTATACACTCTGAGCTAATTTTAGCCTTTGTGCAAATATTCTTGTATTTACAGGCCTGTTGCACTTCCTCCACACAGCACACAAACGTTCAGGTCACATGTGAATGTTTCGTAAGTTTGTCTCTATGTGAGCAGAATGAGCTTTAGAAAGCAGAATTTTAATCAATCATTTTTTTTCCTCCCTTAAATTGTACATTTTGTATTTTTAGACAGATCAGAGTGGATTTGGCCAGCCCTCTTTTAAAAGCACAAGTCTGCGTGCTGATCTGTGGGCCTGAACCCGAGTCACCTGTTTTAAGTTGAACAAGAAAGTTTAAGTTTAAGAAAGTTTAAAATTATTTCTTTTTTTTCTCTTCATTTTTTTTTTTGTATTTTAAGAATGCAAAAGTCTGTTGATGTTACAATGAAGTGGCTATTGTTATGCGAGAGAGGAATGAAACAGGAACGTGGAGCGGGAAAGACTGTGAAAGACGTGTGGGAAGGCGTTGAGATAAGAAAGTGCTAATGTCCCTAATTCACTCCAGATGAAAGCTTTTGGGCTGACGGGGCTGGGACGGATGAGAAATGTCGGCCACGCCTACATCACACCATCTTTTAATGAGTCTCCTAATGTTGAGAGATGGGTCGTAACCATAGAAACAAAGAGCACAACACACATGGTCACAAACGTGTTCTCCTCCAAAGTGTAGGTGGTTCATCGGTCTCGTTCAACCGTGCAGCCTTCGCTGTGTTTTTAATTTGTCTTTGCGTCAGCAGTGTCCCAGCCTGAGGAAGCCTGAAAAGGTTTCTGTGTCACAGTTCGATTACATACCCAGGAAATTAGCAAATTAAGCTTAAGCACCAATTTTCAGCTGTTTAACCCTTAATTCTTTATTCTCAGTGTTTTACATTTTGAAAGGACTTTCTTATTAATTTTAAGTAAGAAATTGTGAGCTTTAGAGTGAGAACTGTATTTCTTAAGATGCACATAGATATGTCTAGGTAGATGTCTTTATTGGAACATAACATAAAGTCCCATGTTTACACATTTTTTAAATGGCGCCAACCAGACACCTTTAATGAATCTGAAGGACAGAAGGGAAGGTATTTATAACCATCATGAAACTGCTGGACCGTAACCTGGATCCTGCTTGTTGTCATGTCTACGACGGTCATGCAGCTGTTGAGCTGTTTCTGTCCAGGGGGTCCTGGGCGGACCCGGAGAGGTGTGAGGCTTCCAGAAGGCTGTGTGAGTCTAATGCCACAATTCCCACGGTGTAAAAAAACTGGAGTCTTCAGATGACCTTTTAAAATCAAATTTCATGTTAATTTAAATTCCAGAAAAAAAATATAACACCACAAAACGAGTTATTTAACAATTGGTGCTCTCTAGCAAAAATACTAGTTATTTATTTATTTTGGATGCCAGAAGGCTAAAAAAGTTTTAAAATCTCACTCTAACCCTTAACGTCTGTTTGTCTGTGTAATGAAAATAAAGGTGGAGCCTTGTGCTTCAAAGGTGTCCCATACAAATAAATGTAAGAATGTGGTGAGAATGTGTCCAGTTGACAAAACTATAGAATAAAAGCAGCGAACTGCAACAATAACATCACGGAGCATTTAAGTAGTTTACAAAAAGCAACAGCAGGGCAGAGTTGTGTTTCCACATGGGAAGATTAGGGCCAGGATTTATATCAGTGACTTCCTCTGCTCACAAGGAGGATATTTTTCAAGTAAACAGTGCGGGATGGGATGTTTGTGGGCGCTGCCAGATGGAAAGGAGCGTGGTGGATGCTGGAGAGGGAAAGATGTTTGGGAATGATGGAGTAAAGAGGGGGAGTTGCTAGAGAAGAATGCATCAATTTAAGTCATTCTGAATCATCGCCTCTGTTATCCAAGTATTGTGCACATCACAGCTAAATTTTTTTTTAAAGAATCAATATTTGCATAGAATTATCAAAATGTCTTTTTCTATAACAACCACAACTATTTATCTATGTATTTATTTCAGTCCTTGTATACCAGTAATATTATTGGTGACAATTATTTAATTCATCCTAACAAAAGCTTTAGAAAGTTAAACGGTTAAAATTGAGATGTTGATTTATTTTTTTTCCCAGTTAGTAACTCTTAATCATTAGTAATACATTTTTTAACCAGTGTCTTCTAATGAATAAAGTCTTCACTTATTAGCTTATTTCAGTCACAAAATCCATTATTCACTTTAACGATCTGATTTTCTCTGAAAGCTGCCATTGAAAGCTGCCATACCCAAAGGAGCAGTCACACATTAGATTTTTGATTGAAAAAAAAGGCCAATCATCTTAGTCCCTATAACTGCTTGCACGTTTTATGTGGATATGTGGCTGCATGTGCATGTGGCCAAATTTTAGAAACAAGCTAAATAACAGTGACTCAAACAAAGAAAGGTTTGAGTGATGGTGACACTATTACAAACCTCTCCTGAGATCTCTGTTGTGAAATTCTTATGAATTATCACAGATACCAGAACCCTACCTGCATATCCTCACATAATGAGGACTGCTCCACTGAAGCCTCCTGGGCATGACCTCAGCTCACCGCTGTGGGACCTGTTGCTATGTTTACGCTTGTATTTGCGATTGTAGGGTAGCAATGACTGATTGGTGGTAAATGTCTGCAGGGAAGATGTGCAGACTGAGGGAAAGAAAGAATGTGAGGCTTCTTCTGTTCTTGAATGACTTTTCCAGGGAGTTTCTATTCCTGGCTCTCTGATCCGATGTTAAAGGAACGGAGTGTACGAATCCACCTCTGCTGTCTGCTCTTCAAACGCTAAAACATATTATCTTCGAATAACCAGCAGTGGACGGCATTATGCACAAAAGGAGATCAAATTGAGACATGAAAAATTTGTTGCCATCATAAAGCCTTCTGGCATAAAAGTGGTTGACTTTTATGCCAGAACCAACCTGGTTGGTTTCCTTTCATTCATTCAGGGCTTTCAGAGATAATTTAAAACACTCGTTAATCGTGTTGCTGTCCATTCGGCCTTGCGTATTTCTGGATCCTGAAGTCATTTGTCAGCTGTTTTGTCTGGCCTGTGGTTTTTTTGCTTTTAGTGTGCTGAAGAGGAGTTTCAAATTATTGTTCTACATCTGTCCATTAAAATAAAGCCATGATAAAACTTAGACTGTTTTGTTTTTTTCTGTGTGTGCAAAAAAACAAGCAAGCCTAAATGCTAAATCTAAGTCATCAAAACCACCTACATGAAACATCCCTCATAATCTGTGCTTTAGAGTTGAAATGAAGCTGTGGAGTGAACAACCGCCACCAGTTCAGATCACGTCATCGATCAACAATAATGCGTGCAGACACCCAGAAAAGGAGTGAAAAAGGTTAAGAGGAGCGCCGCGAGGCAGACGGGGACTTTCCAGACGCATTGTCAAAAATTCTGAATTTGACAGTCAATCTTCAAACTTTCTCTCTACCTGCCCTGACATAGTCTGCTCTCACTGCTCTTCTCTCCACGTCTGTCTTTCTATCAGATTCACCTGATCTGTGTACATATTTTTATTCATTACCATAGCTGCAGCAACACTTGCACTTACTGAGCAGAAGACGCCTGTAATTAGACAAAAAAATGTAGGGATTGAGATGTGATTGTAATGATGAGTGAACATCAGAGGGGGGGATTAGAGGGTGGATGCATGTTCTGCCATGTGGAGAGCCAAGATTTGAAAAATTAATGTTCACCGAGAACTCTTTTATGTTTCAAGCACTTAAGTTTATCTTATAAATCCCATCTCCCAAGCTCTCTTTAAGTAGTTTTGTGCTTAGCATCACATCATACGGCTGTGCGAACACTGAATAGGCACAAAAAAAGAAAGACCCGAACAAATGAGGGATGAACTCTGTTTTAAAATCACGTTGCAGCAATTCATGTCTTTGAATTGCTTCAAAGACATGGTTGCCACAAAACACAAAAACCATAATTTGTGAAAATTTCCACCTCAAAGCTGATTTAAAGCCAGACTGAGACTATAAATAGTTACTGTTTGCAAACACTCTGCACATCTTCCTCTTTTTAGCACACGTGAGGATTAATAGCGGCAGTAAATATCGGACTTTCTCTTGCTGCAGCAGACATGAATGAATCTATGTGGTGAATTGCTGTATTTATTTTGCGGCACATAGATAGGTTCTGGCTCACATTCATACAGCCCAGAAGGAAAAGTGCTGCGTAGGAGGATTTTACATAAAGGTAATTTTATTTCTTAGTGCAAAATACACATGTGGACAGAGCAGAGAAGACCCAAGAAAAACTTACAAACAGTCCAATAAATTCTAAAAATTTTGTGAAAGTGAACGGAAACTTTATCGAATCACAAACCTCATTTAAAACCATGTTTACCCGAGCCACCAGCTAACCTGTCAGCTTAAATTTATTGAAACGGAACCAAGAAAATATTTGTTTTTATAAACGACTCATTTGGTATAATTTGGAAATCGCTTCACCTATTTACTTAGTTTGTTGTTGCCTGAAATTAAATGCAATTTGAAGAGATGACACATTTTAGCGTAAGAGAAATAAGAGCAAAAAGAAAACAAGTCTCTCTGTCACAACACTCTTCTTTGTCATTGAAAAGATAAAAAAAGCTCTTGAGATATTTGAAGCACTTCAGCTATGTTATCGGAGGAGTTCTTGCAGCACGGATATTCTATAAATAACTTCACTGTGGGGACTTCCTTCAGGTGCACTTTAATTAAAGCTCATTAAATCATGTCACTGAGGCCATATTTAATCTTAATGCCCCAAACATTTATTTATGACCAGGATTTTCATTTTGAAACTCTTGGCATTTGGTTGGTATCTGTTAGTCGTGTGTGCACTGTACACTGATGCTTGCTGAAGGTCTCCTCAGGTATTCATGCCTGTGGTTTCACCTGATATTTATCAGACTGGGGAGCGGTACTGCGCGTTGTGACCCATTTAAGCGGCACTTGGTTCCCGGCGGCAAAACACCGGGGGTGGGGTGGAGGGGGGTACGGGGGGGGGATGCGTTCCAGCTGGATGATGCAATGCTGCGTCCTCGTCTCGGTTATACTCTCATGTCACTCACTGTTCATATACTTCTCTCACCGTTTGAATTTCTTTCATTTCTCATTGTGTCTGCATTTTAGGGAAAGGCCATTTGGCACAGTGCGAGGGGGAAAATACAGCTCTCGTGTTTTTGTAAAAGGTGTGTGTGTGTTTATGCACAGTGACACATTCCAACAAGATGGAGCTCGAGGCGCAGAGATTCCCTCTGGAGTTTCATCACAACACAGCGGTTCATGATGATGGAGATGCTGCACTGTTTGCAGAGAGTGAGCTGTCAGCGTGGGCTCGCATACAGCGACAGTAGCTTAGGCTACAGCTTTGGAAAACATGGAAAATTCGTGTCTCTCTGGCCTCCTACGTTGATGCTCTCGTAACTTATTGTGACACTTGTTGTTGACTTTGAGCTGCCCTGCGTGGGTTTGGCTCTGTCCTAAAGGGAACTCAGTCTGTTTGTCTTTGGGGAAAACACAACTGCTCTAATTTGGGTCGGCCTGTAACCTGTTGATTAAAGGTGTAATTGTCTGTGGTTTCTCTCCACAACCTCCCCTTCTCACACTTAAGCATGAGCGCATTTTTTTTTCCAGATCCTGCCACATTTTCTTCCCTTTTCTTTTCTCCACCTTCAGGATTGATTATTGTCTTTTTCTTTCCTGAGTTACGTAAGTCGGAAAAAAATAGCAATGTTTGCAAGAAAAAAAGAAAAGGTCTCGGGTGATCAAGTCAGGAACATTCACATATCAGCTCAGATCAACATTTGTGCAACATTTTTATTGGATGCATAGAAAGTTTTAAGACAAACCCAGAACAGCCTTACTGACCTTAAACTGCCTTTTGTCCAGTCTCACATCGCTGCATGTTTACTCTTGTTGTTTCAAAGCGCAGACTGATAACACAGGTGGTTTATTGGATTTATCAATGAACTTATTGTCTTCTTTCTACTTTTTCCTTTCCCATGTTCCCCTTTTCTTCATTTTCTTCCCCTTTTCTTTTTCTTTCACCACTTCCTTGTCCAATGTCACCTGTTCATACTTCTATTCTTTCCGTTTTACGTCCCCTCCATCATTTTGACCTTCTGCTTCTCTTTTTGTACTCTCTTCTCCCTGTTCTTTTCTGTTTTTTCTCCTTCTCCTTTACCCTCCAATTCCTCTTTCTCCTATTAATTTTCCTTTGTGCTTCTTATTCATTTTCTCACCTCAGTTTTCCTTATTTTCTCATCTCTCCTTTTTCACTTATTCTTATTCTGTCTTTTTTTATACTTTTTTGTCTCATTTCCCTATTCCTCTGTTTCATTTTGCTGTAGTTGATATCCTTCCATTACTTTATATTCTGCTTAAAGTCCTATTTTTCTTCTTTTTCTTTCTTGTGTTAACTTTCCTTTGCCTTATTCTCTTACACCTTGATCTTTATTTATTTATTTCACTTTCTTGCCTTTCCTAGCTTTCCTGTTCTTTTCATTCTCCTCCTCCTGTTTTAACTTTATCATGTCTCTTTTTTTGTTCATGCTTTCATCCTCCTCATTCTCACTCTCTTTATTTTTGCCTCTTGCTTTGCTGTCTTGGATTGGCTCACAGCCTTTCGTAATTTATAAAGCACTTGCAATATTTGTTTGGTTAAAATTCAACAACTAAACTTTGAAATTTAGGTTGAGTGCCTCTTTTACAACATTGCAAATCTTCAAAAGTTCTGGCATAATTCTAGAAACTCCAGCTGTCTCCTTGTCCCAACCGTTCAACCAAAACTTTCACCCTTGATGACAGGTGACAATTTTTTAGATAAAATTAAATGCAAAATGTTTATCAATGCTGTTCATGATACTCAGTACAGCATTGATTAACATTTATTATGAAAATGTTGGTCAGAGTCCACCAGAACTTGCTGTCTGCAAATGGCTGAACAACAAGCAATATGGGATTGTCATCCTTAATGTTTAACATCAAAATCCAGTTTCAGTTGTATGAATAATGTCTTCATTATTCTCACTACATTGCAAGCAAATGGGGAAGATTTTTAAAAAAGTGTGTGTTTGTTTTTCCCAGTAGTGGAACCTGTGAAGACTAGAATAAGTTAAATACGTAATAGATCTACACTTTAACTCCCAATTTTTAACAAAGTTGCTTGTCTTGTTTTTCCACCCTAAAAAGAGAAAATGTATAAAATGCATTATAAGAAGCTCCAAACATTGGTATCCCTGATTAATCTATGTAAAATTCTGAATGACACGGTATAATACACGGCTCACATTCCTTTAAACTCACGTACACCTGTGTATATACGACTCAATGTCTCCATTTGTTTCTCTCTGGACGAAAGCGAAGGCCATGGCTAAATTAATGTAGCTCATATTTATACACGTGTCACTACTCTTGGGCACATTGTCAGTGAGCACACACTTGCATACCTTCACACACTTATGGAGTCACATTCCACAATTTCAGGCATGCATTTCAACAAGCCCCTGTGTGAGCACGAAAGAAGTGAAACCGCCAATTGCAGCACATGTATCCTGTACATTTAGAAGCCTTTTAAATGGATGCTTTGCTGTCAGACAAAATGTTTGCTTGTCAGTGGACCCCCCCGATTCTGACAGAGCTTGGCTGACTTCCCAGAACAGAAGAATATTTGGCAGGTTGTCTGAGAGGCCAGGCAGTCACAATGACACTCTCCCCAAACACACACATTCTTCGAGTGGTGTACGCAAACGTCCGTCCTCGCAACCGTGATCGCTCAGGCTGGACATAACATAATGATAGAGAATGGAGGCATTAAAGCAATTTGTTTCATTTAAGTTGTCAAGAAACACTAGGCCACGGCCTTCTCAGCTGGTTTTGATAGACGCTGCATGTGTGTCCCATGCACTTCATCTCTGGAGGAGAGCTGAAGGGAAACGCACACTGTGATGTGTGTGGGAAGGAGTTTTTATTGTGGGATGTAGTAGCATAAAATAAGAGTGGTTTTTACCCTCTGTACGTGGTTGTGTAGTGTCACATCTTTGCGAGTCTCGTCTTTCAACTGTTGAATCAAAACATTTATGTTTGTCTGCTAACACGAACTTCTGATTTTCTATACTGCACTTGCTAGTAAGACTCAATGCGGATTTCAAAAAGAGACTATGAATGAGTAGATTTAAAGTCTTTTGGGAACAGTCAGTTGAAATAAGTTCAGTGTTTCACACTGGACAGATTGTAAATGGTAACTATCCTATACTTTTACATCACTTTATCCAGTTCAGAAAACCCCAAAGCGCTTAAAACTACATTCAGTCATTGAACACTGATTGTTGTTCAATTTCCGTCTTACAGAAGTGAGACTGCAAAATTGGCTTTGCACTTGCCATACTTCCAAAATGGTCAGATTTCAGAAGGGATGTGGTGTTCTTCACAAATCTTCTCTAACAAATCTCTGCTATCTTTGTCCAACACATTAGTTGCAATTAAATGCAATAACATAGGTTTTTGAAATGTCTATGAAAAATTTAGAATTTTCATACTGTATATATAGATTCATGTCGAAATACACCGTCTTTTTTTCTTTTTTTTTTGTCTAGTAAGTGAGCAAACATGCATTAAGCAAAAGTGTTTCATGGTGTTGTCAAGTCGAACACAATAACTTGGACCCCAAACAAGGCATTTTAAGATGCTTTGAGTTTTTGTTTTTACATCAACAGAGAACAACATGCAACAGGTGAAACAGATTAAACAATCTGCTAAATCTACAAAGGAAAACAGCTGTTTGACGCGGCTCCAAGAAAACCTACAACTCTGAAATAATTCCCAGATAAAATTCAACTTCCGTCTGTGAATATCGTGTAAAACTGCATCCGTTTGGTTTCGTATCCAAATGTTTCAAGTTTTGCGCCACCCTCTTGCGTTGTGAGTGTACATGGCCGTTATGTAATGTGTGCTGTGTGTCTCTGTATAAAGTACCCTCTCACTTTCTCTTCTAATTGATGTAAATATAAATGAAAATGCCAGAATGCAAAGTAAAAGCATGAGTGGAGCGTCACAGGTAATTACACTGAGTTGCAGAGTGTGATTGAACTTGATTAAACCTCCTCATGGTGTGTGTGCACGTCATGAGGGAAATAGAGGCCCAGTGTTCTCGGATCCCAGCTTTAAATAAGGGGTCTTTATCTACTCATGTGTGCGTGTGGGTGTGTACGAAGCGCTGGTGTGAACACACTAAAGGGTTGGAGGTTTTTTTCCCCCTCCATTTAGATGTGGCCCACGCGGCTCGCACCAGGTGTGGTGACCACTAACCAGCCTGGCTTTTAACCGTCACGTCTGATTGGAAGCTTGAGGCCAAGCTGGCACACACTCAAGCTTACGCACTCGCAGCACACGGTGTCAGGCCTTCTCAAAGCCATTTCCAATTTCAACTTAATCTCCCACAAAGCGTTTATTAAGTTCACTCTTTTCACCATTTGCAGTGGAAGGAGGGATTCTGGGAGTTGTTGTAGGAATTTTAGAGAAAGTCTGATTTGCTATTGTCTCTAGAAATGCCTTTTTTAGTTTAAAGTACATTTTGTTTAGCATTATTTTTGGGGTTGTTTTTTGAAAATTGTTCAGTAAAAGCTTTGTGTCATGACCCAAACAGTTAACATATAAGAATGTGATTAATTTCTATTCTTAATGTGTCGTATTATTGTAGCAACAATGTTTGTATATTTTTTTACAGTAATAGTCCTCTACATTTATTTAATTAAAGGATGTAACGGTTGTTTTGTCATTTTTTCAATTGTACAATTGTATATTCAGGGTCAAATGTACAACAACCCTGAATATACAAACAAATTAGTTGCAATGGTGTGAACCAACAGCCTATAAAACCAGAATGGAGGAAAAGTAGTTTTTGTACTCCTAACTGACAGTACAAGAAAAGTTTGCTTTTAATGGCAGGCAGTGAGAAAAAAAGTAAGTTTTTGTTCAGTGTATGTAAATTCAACTCTATGTTTGACCCTCATTTCACAGAACTTTTTTTAAATTCTTTTGGATATCCAATCTTAAGTACAAAGTGTGCACATATCTTACAAGTTCATGCATAGTGATCATGGATGGTGCAAAGGAGACATTGTTTCCTTGGTGCATTCTGATATTTTTCTGCCTTCATTTTGAATTTTACAGCTCAAAACCAAAATTCTGATTTATTGTGTGTTCTGCAGGAACAAGCAGAAACATCAGTGTTTTTGGTACAGTTCTTATTATTGGTATTGAAAATGTCTCATTTTTTCCCCCTCTTTTTGTTCCCAGATTTCCTTTGACTTGGCTGAATACACAGCTAATGTGGACGGTGTGGGCACATTGCGTCTCCTGGATGCAATCAAGACGTGTGGTCTGACCAGCAGCGTCAAGTTCTACCAGGCTTCCACCAGTGAGCTGTATGGCAAAGTCCAGGAGATCCCACAGAAGGAAACCACGCCTTTTTATCCCCGCTCACCTTACGGTAACGCTACAGACTCACGTGGCAGCAAGCATGAAATATGTTCTCTGTTTACATTTGTCAGGGATTGCACGTGATCATTTAAACACGTACAAATTGCATGAAATCTCTGCTGTACTTTATCTTTTTTATGAATAAACATCCTTATGAATGTGTGTGATTGAATAGAGAAGTGCTTTATAGTTCTAACTCCCTTTGAGCTTGCTTCACACCCTGGGGCCAAACGTCGGATTGAAGACTGGAGTGGCTCTCTTTTTAACAAAGACACCTTTATATCCACAGCACTCAGCACTCACTTTCAGCTTACACACACACACACACACACGCACGCACACACGCACACGCATAAACACCGGCTGCACACGTGTGTTAGCGATCAGGTTTAATGTTCTCTGTTGTCTCAGTGCTCTCCCGCCTGACACTTTCCCCATCTGTCAGCACTCAATCTGAAGCTGAATAGGAGGTGCGTACCGAGCTGCTCCTCCATTAATTAGACCTGAGAAGTTGGAGGCGGAGGTTGCTATGGCGAACTCCCTTCACCTCAAGTGTACATCCTGGCCTATGGCTTAATCAACAGGCACCTCCCTTCATTCGCTTTGGTATTTGACTCATTACAGGAGAAGGGAGGATGAGGAGGAGTTTGGTTAAAGATGGTGCTGCTCTTGGTCAATCACAGTCTCAGATTCACACTCCTGAAAGAAGGACAAGTTTTGTTGATGTTCTATATTTAACTCCAGGATGTGGTTTTATGGTCTTCCTCAGCAATTTTAATTGAAGAAGTATTTCTTTCTCTCTCTGCTTTTTACTTCACTACATTAAATACATTTTTGTGAGAGACCCTGTTTGAATAGCTCAACAATCCTGTCATATTTGAAAAAGCCTTTTCTGCCTTTGCTATGACGGGGTCATGAAAGTGTGAATCCTTGACGGAAGATAACATGAAAGTCAGATATATAAACATATTTTCACGTTTTGTGGCCATGCTTTTCAACTTTACATAAGACGATAAACACCCTTTCTCAATTTAATTTACCTACTCTTTGGTTACTTCCTCTTTTTTCTTTTTGCATTCTGCAGTTATGCTTGGTACCTGCATTTGATGCACAAGCACACACCATACCACAAAATGCAAATGCTTTAATTTAATATTATTAGTATTATTTTCAATAAGTCTTGAATGGGCAAACCAAGGACTAATGTTATACTGAGGAAGGCTGTATTTGGTACTCAATTTGTTTTTACTAACAGAGTAAAAACCTGCAGTAGGTGGACCTCCAAACAAAATTTAAGGATGTTTTTAGGCTGAAATATAAGTACTGTATATTATTTGTGTGTATATTTCCTCTTTTCCTTTACTATCTCCTGTTCCGCTTCTGTTTGTCCTCCCAGGAGCTGCTAAGCTTTATGCCTACTGGATTGTGGTAAACTTCCGTGAAGCCTACAACATGTTTGCTGTCAACGGAATCCTGTTTAACCACGAGAGTCCGAGGAGAGGTCAGTGAAAACCATGACTTCTATTTACTTTGACCTGTAAAACAATGTATCTGAAAAATATACTCTGTATTGCCAAAATTGTTGGGTTGACCATCCAAACAATGAATTGAGTCCGTCCAATTGCTTTCATATCCATATGTAATAAAACCCAGAGGGGCCAAGCTGATGACGAGGCAGATGGTACATAGAGGTTGCCAATTTTCTGCTGAGTCAACAGCTATGGTTCTGTATACTTCTTTGGGTTGCCAGTTTGACTCAACAACAGTGCTCAGAGAGATTCATTAAATGGGTTTATATGGTTGAGCAGATGCATACAATCCTTGCATCACCAAGTGAAAAGTGTCAGATCCACTGGTATAAAGTTCACCTTTACGGGGCCCTAAAGCATTCATGACATCTTCTGGAGTGACCTAATATTTATGCCTCTCTGGCAGACCCAGAAGAGTCTGGGTTTGACAATTGCCAAGAGAAAAGCACCTGTCTAACTTTTGTGTGTCAAATATAAAGTTCAGTTTAGAAAGCATTGTAGTATGGCTCTGTTTTTCTTTTTTTTTTTTTTTTTTCAAGAAAGGTACTCTTAATGTTTACAAGCATACCTGGACATTTTGGACAATTTTATGCTTTTTTGGCAGAGTTTGGAGATGGTCCCTTGTGTTCTGACGGTTTGCCAGTGCAGAAAATAAGGTTCTAACTTCAAATCGATGGAGCTCCTTTGCAATAATTTTAGAGTGGATGGTGGCCAAGACCATCTCATCCAAAATCAACACCTGATCTTCTGGAAAAGGTCAAAAGTTCCCCTGAAAACACCTTCTTATAAATGTGAAGCTGCTTTATGTGTAAAAGGGTGGACCAAAATCATACTAAATGCTTTGCACTAAGCAAGAGATGTAATTGAAGTTCAGATGTTTAACCCGAGACAAGTAACCCAGTACTTTTGGCAAAATGGTTAGATCAGTTAGACAGTTACAGTTACTCTGTTTTGACTTGTTTCAACATAATATTGCAGCCTTGAACAGCCTGATTGTTCAGTGTTCCAGATGGTACTACAGATGTTTTGAATAATTTCCAGCAGGACCAGTGAAGTGAATTCATGTATGAAGCCAGATAGGAAGTTTTGACCTAAACAGACGAACAACATCAACATAAATGCCTCAAATTCTTAACAGTTCAGACTGAATACAAGGATAATTCTTTTACAATGTTCATGTGTGACAAAATGACAAAGTGTGAAGCCCCTGACAACACTTAACCTCAATAAAACGTTAAAGCCACAATAGTAATAGTACATAGTAAAACATAAATAAACCCATTGTTAGATTGTGAAAAAGTATCCAATTACACACTCCATATAAAGTCTTAATGATCCACAGGTGAGGCTAGGTTTCTTATAGCCACTTGGCACACACTCTTACGCGTTCTGACACATAGTGAACGGTTTGTGGTCCTATTTTTAATATGTGCTGCAGGCCCTGAGGGTCGCAGGCGCTGCTTTAACCCGATTTACACGCCACTGCGACTCAAAATTAATAACACATGACTGGAGCCCTGAAACTATGCCCAGGTCAGCCGCTCAGGTGTTTATGATTTATCCCCTAATGAAGGCACTGGCCACGACCCCGACCAGGGTCAGGGGTCATCCGGTAAACTCTAATGGGTTAGCACAGACAGATAGATGTGGGAACCAGTGTGGGTTACTGGCAGTTCAGTAGAGATGATGAGGTCCCTACAGGAAGACGGTTTGAAAGATAAAACCGACAATACTTAAGATAAAGTTAGGTTTTTAATGTTGGTAAAATGTCATCTACAAGTGAATTTGTTTTAGATGTAAAACCAGTCTGAATGCTTGTGAAATCTCTGGATTAGAGATGTGCGGGCTTGTTAGACACACAGACATGACCTTTTAAGGGCAAGGCTTGCTCCCCTATGATAACATGATATCAGCTTTTTGGTTTATATCAGCTCTTTATCGTCTACCTGCCCATTTTTACCACACACACTCCTTTCCCTCTTTTTCCTCCCTCTTGTTTTAGTCCTTCTTTTTTCCTAATAGTCTCCAGAAGTCTCCTTATAGTCTCCAGAAGGCCTTTAGGTTTCACTCTTATCACCTCTATTTTCAGAGAAGTTTGATGTTGCTCATGTAGGAGGAACACAGTGCGTTCCATAGTGCAGTGTGGTGCTTATCTTGGCCCAGTTGACCAGTGTTTACCCAAGCCCCCAGGGTGCGTCATGACCCTGTTGGTGCCACACTGAAGAGACACTTGGCTCTGCGTTCTGTTACTCGAAAGATAACTCTTTTCTTTAGGAGTTTGTCCTTTTGAGGTGCAAAATCTTCCTGCCATGTTTGTACTTTGCTTTGATTGTAGGGTTGTACTTTAAATCATATACTTTGATATGTATATTTATACTTTGTGCTAACTGGATATTACAAACATCTCATTTTGGCTTTAGTGTAGTAAATGTACCATAAACAAAAGCATGATTACTAAGCAGACCCTCCAGAAGTTTTCTTTTTCATGTTGTTGTTCTTTTGTTGCTTTTCTGTCAGCAGAGCAGCATCAAAAGTATATATGAAAGCGCTAACTATATATATATATATATATATATATATATATATATATATATATATATATATATATATATATATATATATATATATATATATTTTTTTTTTTTTTTCCTGTTTTTTTTTTCCTGAAATCCTACATCATGAATATCATGGAAAAAACTCTTATGGCCCATCACAGTAAGCAAACAAGTTTACATTTCATGGTTCCATGGAGTTTACTTATCGCCACTGAACTGGAGATGACAAACCCTATGTCATCCGGACAAATCAAGCTACACTTTGTTTAGGATTGTTATGATTCCTCAGTATTTTTAACAGTTTGGTCTGCTTTAGTCTGTCAAAACTCCAGAAATGGTAAATGGTCTGAATATGTGAAGAGCATTTCTTTTTGAATGTACCACTAAAGCACTTTAGTTGTCTCATGGTCAAAGCTTAATGACTGAATGCTGTGTAAAGCTCTTTGAAGTACTCTGAACGCTGAAAGATAAAGTGCTGAAAGTAAGTATATTTACTTTTTCACAACTGCCTTCAATTAAAATGCCCCCTTTAAAAAACATAAATGAATGCAAATGAGTCTACAGTTAATAAAGAGCTTCCAGACCCTGCTTATTAATAAGCCGTAAATGCAAACAAAGCGCCGCAAAAAATTGTAGAACTCTTTCAAGAATCTACATTAACTTAGAATGCACTGCTAGTGCTTACTTAGCTGTACAGGTCATCAGACTTCGGCAGATGTGTTTTCACTAAACCTAAGCATTAACTAGAGAAGACTTTTAAAGTGGCATTATGTGTTTTTGACTTGACTTGACTTGTACGTTATGGAAATGCAAATCACTTTTCCTACTGAGCCAGCTAGGAACTAGTTGTTCAGTTCAGTGTAAAATCCATGAACATTGTGCTCCAGCAATCTAAGTCCATCTGTGTTACATCGGACAACTCCAGGGTCATCAGAGTAGTTCTGCAGATATCAGAACCCTGATCCAAAGCCTGAGGTGTAGAGACGCTACAGTCTCCTGTGATGTTCCTGTATCATTGACCACCTAGTCAGACCCAGACACACCCGCAGCAATTCAGGGGGCATGTTGGTTAAATAGTCAATAATCAAAGCAAATATGGAGACATCCACCAGTGTCTTCTGGGACTGCAGCTCAGTGGGTAGATTAATATATTCACATACACGTTCACATGCTGATGAAAGTACTAAATTGAAGCCACAGCTAAATTGAAGCCATTCAAACAAAGACACAGAGACAAGAACTAAAACATATTGAGAGGGGATTCAAACCGGCGAACAATTTGAATCCTCCCACCACAGAGATTGCCACGCTGGTAATCTCTGTGAAGATTTCCAGCATGAGAGCAATTGTCATCACTCCCCTACTTTCAGCCACACCCTAAACATTTATTTTCAGACATTTGTTGCTCTACATTTACTTGTTAACACTTTTGACAAAGGATTTACCAGTTTACCGCCACACCTCTACTGAGAACTAATTTGTTTTATTGTCTCAGTTGTGCGGTACCACCAGAAAGTATTTGTGCCCCATCAATTTTGCTATGTTTTCTGTTGTTAGAGAGCCATTTTAAGACTATTTTACGGGAAATCTTTTCAATTTATGATTTTCCTTTTTTTTTTTTTTTATCTCAAATGTTATGTTAAATTAGATTTTTTTAAAAACTAAGATCACGGATATATATTGAAATCCTTTGTTTTGACTCTGAAATTTGAGTTCAGGGCATCAGACTCTCCCTGTTTTTGTCTTAAAATGTTTTATTGGAGTCTATTTGTGGTCAGATTAGTCAATTGATCATAAATTTAAATCAAAAACACTTGTATATATCAGGTCTTACAATTAGCTGTATAAATCAATTCACAAACCAAGCAAGGAACTCAAATGAACTGTTTATTTTCTTCCAGCACACTTCTGTATAACACCATACATTTGGGGAAGGATAAAAACAAATTGCAGCACTCGGCGTCCTAAAAAGCATTGTGGCCTGTGGTGTGTTGGTCAGCAAGATCACCAAATGAGCAAGAACCCAATGATCACTTAGGTAAAGCTGTGGTGTTCTCTTGTGGAATGGTCAACCATTGCTAACAAACTCCATCAATCAGGCTTTAACGACAGCTTACTAGAAGCAACCTTAGAGAATGTCTAATGATGAGACACAACGTTCTTTGATCGGATGAAAACAAAACAGATTCTTTAGATTTGAATTGAAGAATCATATCTGGAGATAAAAAGCGACCAGTGTGAACTATAGTGGTGGCAGCACCATGCTGTGTGTGTGGTGTTTTTCTGTGGAATACATAGAGCTACCAATTAGAGATTCTTCAAAACCACCCAAAGTACCCTAAGCTCTGGCAAGGGTAATAATTACTCCTCAATGATGACAATAACTTGATGTACACTGCCAAGATGGCAAAGAAGTGGCTTCAGGAGCAGTCTGTGACTGTTACTGGTATCCCTGCCAGTGCCCAAATTTAACTAACTGAACAGCTATAAAAATTGGAATCTGTTTTTGCTAACCACTTACCCAAGAAGTAGCTACAGAAGGTTTCTCATGCAGTTAAATATTAAAGCATTGGGCCAATTATTAATAAAATATTTAACATTATTTGAATGGTAATGTAACAAAATGGGGAGAAAAGGCCGGGATTACTTTCTGGTGGCACTGTATGCTTTATGTCTGTCATATGACTTTCACTTACCAAAGACATAGAAAAACTGTCATGGTCTTAGGATATCAGTTGATCTATTTTTCTCAGAAAGTCGTGCCCACTGAAGATTTTTTTAGCATCTTCCAAATTGAAATAGTCTAACTTTGTGTTGTTGTGGTTTCTCCTCTGAATTTCCTGATCAAAATGGGAAGTTCAGAAAAGATTTCTGTTTCTTTCAGCACTGCCGATGACTTAATCCCGGCAGGAATGTGCTTCTGGTTTCTCTTACCGTTCTTGTAAACATATGAGTACTGTACCAACAAACAGACAATTTCCATTGTTCTTGTGCAGAAAGTCTGAATTGTGCAGTCGTCAAGACAAAAAAATATAAATAAAAATAAGCCAGTGTAAATCCAGCGTGAAGCAAAGCAAACAGAAGTCTGCATCTGCCGGCTAGTTCACACCGCTGATCACGACTCTCCAGTTAGCTAAGCTGTTAGCCATAACAAACATTTCTCACTTTGTTCCTGATGAGAAGGATTAGCATTAGCAGCGGTGCAAAATGACCTCCACATAACTGTGAAATATGATCCAGTGGGTTCTTTGAAAGTTGGATCAGTAGTCAAATATATTTATTTTGTCATTTTCTTCACAACCCATCACCTGAATACAACCAGAAATTAATTTTTGCCATGGAAAAAAAAAAAAAAAAAAAGACTAACTTAATTTCTACTTATCAGCAGTTTGTTGGTCAGATGATATAGTGAATCCGCACATTGTGTTTTATATGTGCGCATAAAGTCAGTGAGCAGCTCCAGTTGGAGTCTTACCCCTGGTTTATTTAGGGAAGTACCATCTATCCTTTTTCCCAGAGAGTATTGTGGTTCACGCTTGGCAGTACAGAATAATATATTGTTATGTCAGGAGAGAAGAGTAGTCAGAATAACAGTGCCGAAGTCAAACATACATACAGCCGCTCAGTCTTCACATGCCTTGGCATCATCTTTCTGCTTTTGTTGAGTTTGAGCCCAAAAGGTCAGTTTGCATGATAGATTTGTAAGAGGATATGTTTTCCATTTATTTAGAAGGTTATTTTCAAAGGAATTTTCAGATGGGAATGACTCGGTTTGTGGATTTCAAGAGGATTTGTCGGTGTCCTTTAAGGTAGAACTCAACAAGTTGGCACCTTTTGTTTTGGTCTTTAGTTTCATTTGTTGTTGATGGGTAAAAAAACTGAAAGAGCACAGCCTAAACAACAGCTGATCTATGGCCAGGTGAGCAGGGTTCTAAGGCCTCAAAGTGAAGATGATGACAGAGTCCTCTACTCTCTTTACGGCTTGCACAGATTTTTGTCATGAGCCAGGGACGGATCTGAACAGAGCTTCAGACGGATCGTATTTTTTTCTTACCTTTTACTCATACCTGTTCCTTCCCTCCAATCAGTGTTTGTTGTGCACAATCACCAAGGCGACCAAGTATCTGGATGACAGAGCAGCTTAATTGCACAAGTCAAGAGCAACGTGTTGTATCTTTTAACCTGTGCCGAATCCTCAATAGCTCTAAAGGAGCACGATTGAACTTCAAAGTAAGTCGAGATTAACTTTTTAAACTGTTGCATTTGTGCGCCTACATTTTTCACTTAGGTTCCCCTGTACAAAATTTAGGTTCACCCAAATTTATCGGTTCCTTTGCCACCATGATATTGCATAGTAAAAGTTAAGAATTATAATTTTCTTTGCCAAAAAATGTCTGTTCTTATAATGCCTCTAGCCTGACAATGCAAAGAAGTACTACATTCAGTCAGTGAAAACTGACTTATCTTAAAATTTTGCAGTGATGTCACCATGAGCTGCAAATTATTTATCTATTTTTGAAACAAAAATGTTGTCAGTTTAGTTTGATTTGTTTTGTGTTGATCTGACCAAATGTTTTTCCTGATGATCCAATTTAAAGATTCCATGACCAGTCATTTTCACTCCTATGACTGCTAACGATGGCATGCAAACAACAAACATTGTTTCGAAACAGATCTACAGCTTCACAAATCTACTATGTAGACTACTACTATGTGTCTATATACATCCTTTAATTCTGCATCTCTATGTGTAAATGTGGCTCACTACCCAACTTTGTTGATCACAGTTTGCTTTGTTTTAGACTGCTTAATATATGCTCTTCATGTAGATATTTACTAAATGAAAGGCTTCATTTTTCTAACCACAAATGTCAATAATTAGGGAGGACATTTTATTATTTTCTGATAAAGGGAAGAAATGATGAGTACGTTCATGAAGACAGAAACATCAATTTGTCTTTTTCTTGTACTATTATGCTTCCAGATCACCTTGCATCAAATTTCTTTCTCCATGCCTCTTTCCTGTCAGTTGTGTCAGCCCTTAAATGAGGGCACATGTGTTTCAGGTGTGAATAGACACTATGTTGGCTGAGAAGAATCCATGACCTGTCTTGGAAGTAGGACAAATGTTCTTTCTTTGCCGAAGCTGCAGATATCACTCAGAAAGTGAATGGCAGACATTGACAAGGCTTTGGTTAGGTTGAAGGTAGAGCCAAAAGGCTCTATCTGGAAAAATATTCTTGCTCCAATATTACTTGGTCCTCCTGCTTGTTAGGTGTTTAGTTCAGAAACTCAGTGCAGACAAAGAAAACTTGGATGTTCACTAGATGAGCTTGCATTAATTTGAGTGCTAACAAATTGACCTAAAACCTAAAAGGGAACGGAAATAGAAATTACAGGTTACATTTTTCCCTTTAATTCCACCATGTAGCCATTCACTCCCCACGGCCATTATTCAAAGACAAAGCAGGATTATGAGATTTGGAGTTTTGGCTGAATGCCAAAACAGGTGTGTAGATGCAGTGTTGAGGTAACTGAAAGATCTCTATGGCAACACTATGAAAATGAAATTATGTCTCGTCTATTATTCACTTTGTATGTTCAAAATAAGACCAGTTCAGACAAGCTTGTAATAGAAGAGACTCAAATAAATGGAAAAGACTTGGATCAACTCTTTAGTGTTTTTTTTTTACCAAAATGTAAACAACCTGCAGGCTTTTTTTTTTAATCAAATAGCTACTCAATAAATTGTCCTAGAGGCTGAAACTAGGCACACAGAAGAAGTAGATGTTCTACCTGCGCAAATATTCCATTAAAGATCATCTTGATAGTTATTTTTAATGAATCAAGTATTGCGTTTGTGTAGCTTTACAGCTTATAGCCTTTCAGTTTTTCCAGGCTTAATGCACCACTCGGCCATGCCACAACCGCACAATATGTCTTCAGAATAAATGTTACAGAGGAAAGATTGGAATAAATCACATTGTGGTTTAGTCTCAGTAAATGTGCATAAATATACTGACAGACAGTAATATAAATGTGTGTGAGTCAGACATGTAAATGTCTGGGTGTGTTGGGGGCTGAGCCTTCACACAGTTTAAGGCTTTATAAGTCACCTTTTTTTTTTTTTTTTTACCTGAATGTCTCGAACAACAGAATTTTTTTTTGAGTAAATGAGGCCCCTTGAGCCAAAATCTCCTCAAAACCACAGTTCCTTCCCTATCCTCCCCCAGACCCATGCCCCCAGCTGACAGCTCCTGTCCCCATCCTGTCTGGACCCACATGGTCTGGCTTGGGAATAGGAGACATCTCCATACATTTCTCAACACCCTCCTCCTCCTTTTCCTCCCGTGCTCAAGCCCAGCTGTGCCAACGAATTCTGTTAGCTACGTTTTTCCTGTTGGCCAACGAACGAAACGGAATGGAGGGGGAAAAAGTTAAATGAGAGTGGGAGAGAGAAAGTGAGTGTCAGTTTCTGGCAGGGGTTTTGCTGTCTGCTCAGTTTTCATGGCCCACGGTTTTATTAGACTTTCCGCCAGGCTGCGGGCAAGGTTAAACGGCCACCGCTGCCCCTTTTGGGCTCAGAACCTCCTGTCAGCTCCCCTCTCAGCTCCCCTCATCCCCTCCACCTCCTTCTGGCTGTCCTACACTGCCGCTGCCAGTAAAGGAAACACATTAACACCAGAGTCTGTAACAGAGCAGGCTTTGTCCAGGGCCGAGCAGACCCGTCCATTAGCCCCAAGCTCGGGTCCATGGCGCACCAATTAGAGAAGGCAGGGAGCAGAGCCACTCTAAACAGAGGTGTGAGCTTTACAAGGATACTACAGGTGTGCTCTGGGGGAAATAATGGACTTTATTTCTGATTGGTGTACTGTGCACCACCATGTACCTCTGACACCCTTTTAAGAGCCAAACAGGCTTTGCAGAGTTTTGACAACCTGTGTTTAACCTTCAAACTCAAGTTTCTCTTGGATCAAATCAAACCTCAGCTTTCCAATTCGCTGTAGTCGCCAAACTGGGCTCTAGTTACATTGCCTTGGCCCACAAGATCATAGTATGTACTATACAGAGGGCTGCCCCTAATGAGCTTTTGATTACATTTTTTCTTGACTCTAACAAAAAAAAAAATAATAATAATAGGATTGGCTTGGGCTGTACTATACCAGTTAAAATGAACATTATCATAACTTTCATTCTGAATTAGGTTAGATTAAAGAAACTAAATGACACTTTTAAACAAATTGATTGTAATTTATGACGTTAAAAATCCTGATCATTTTTAAATCTATCAACATTTTATTATAATTGTGTAAAGACAACAAGTAAATACTCATCAATGAATGCACTTTTGTACACTGCAACATTATGCAGTCCCTATATCCAGCAACAAAATACTTTATTGATTCCAGTCTGATGAAATCATGCTCTGCATAGCCTGCTTGATTTCCTCCAGATCAGGAGTGGAAATGTGCCTAATTTGCATTTTTTTTCTCCAAATTTCAAGCATTCTCTTAAAATCTGCATAATATTTGGATGGAAACGCGACTGAAATTATCATGGTCAAGATCCTTAACCCAAGATTCATTCAAGTTCTTTCATTTTATAAATCATTAAGAGTATTTTCTTTGCAGAAGTGTTTGAAGGATAACTGTGAGAAATGTAACCTTGCAAATGTATTTAAATTGTTCAGTTTGACAGAATATTATATTTTTGATGTGATCAACAGCGAACTAGAAATTTTTTGGTGATTACAAAAAAAAAAAAAAAAAAAAAAAAAACACTTCCAAAATCACTTCAAGCACTTATGTTTGAAATTACCTTTACCTTGAATGAAGGGAAGCTATATGATTGCACTATGAACTAAAAATCGTCTTTGAAAAATGCTGGCTTGGAATAACATTATCGGTTAATGCAAAGCTACTAAAGCTAGTCTCTTCAGTATTCAAACACTACTCCTAAGTGCATAAAGTATAAAGCAGCATTGCTAGGGAATGCCAACCTTGCTAAATGATGTTCTCGATATCAATATTATTTATTCTGAGCACATATGAACAATCTTTGAAGACGTCTTTTGTTAATAAAATGTTAAAATACTTTTCAGATCACTGCATTTTCTTTACTGATGAGTTAGCTCTATTTGAGTTCAGTTCCCAACTAATGCCACTTTGTTTCTGCTATAATGTCTTTTCATAGTCAGTTGAAGCTGAAACTGTGGATCTTGAAAGGCAGGCAGTTAAAAATCAAAGCAGTGTCGACTTTTAAACACTCTAACAGGTCAAAGACCAAATCTCCGGATCATACACCTCACATAATGTAACCTGACAGTGTCTCTTTATTACCTATTGTGTGTGTAGGTGTATGATGAATGTCCCACTCTCTATGATGAAATAAGAACCTGTCTAGCTGATATGGATGAGAGAAAAACTGACATCCACGTCTGTGTCAGCGGCAGATGAATAATTGTTGCTTAGCGTCTGACTACAGTTAGTGGGAGCGCTGGTATCTGCCAGAACAGATGAACTGCCAGGTTAGAAAAAGGCCCTAAGGCAGGATTACACAAAATCATGCAAAGACAGGAAAGGTCTGACATGGAAGGGGCTTTCCATTGACAATTTATCTACGCTCTGTGGACATGTGCTATTTCTGAATTCATGCCAAAAATATTGATTTTAAGATCAAGAATGTTTTATTTTATTTTATTTATTTTTTATTAAGTTCATTTTACGTCATTCCAATATGGCAACAAAGAAGCGTTGACACAGGGGACATGTGACCCACCACCAACACACAACAAGCTGTACTTTCTTAAACAAGCATGTCTACCCTTCCCCTGATCTGTTTCTGCTCAGCCTGCCCTAGGGCTGTCGCTTTCCTATGAAATAATTACTACAAATTTAGTGCATTCGCATGATTGGGTACACAGGATTTTCCTGTGTCTAAATGGAGGCTCTGCTCCATGTCAGGGGAACAGTGATACAGTGTGGAGCCAGAACTGAGCTGTTACAGCCTGGATGGACTCGGGGCTTAAAGGCAGCATTCAGCTTGGATGTAGCAGCACTAACGGGGTCTCAGAGAGGTTAGCACAAGGTTGTGGGAGATTTATGTTGCATAAACTAAAAATAGCAAATACTTTGATGCAAACTTGCAGGGTTCCTTTGAAATCATGCTCTCACGTCTTCCAGTTTGGCCTTTTGAGCAGGCAGTGCAGATGAGTTCAACTCCTCAAACTTTATTTAGTGACTTCAACTCTGATTGTGACGTTATTCGACATGACAACCTAATATTTAGTGTTGATTTCCATCAATATAATGCTTTATTTGAGTTGGAGAGGCTTCACCATATATTCACAGACCATCCACAGCACGAGTAGAACATGACACCAACCCACACCATCCCAACAAAATACCCAAAGGCATGTCTAACTGTTCCAGCCGCACACGCTCTCATTAGAAGCTTGTTTGTCCTGCTGCAGATAAAATCGCCACGTGTGCCGGCTCCGATGAGGAGCACGGTGCCGGTGATCTGGCAGATGTCATTGTGGTGGTTTTTGACTGGATACTACATGGGCAACACCATGGTGGTCTGGATCGGTCACTTTTTCCTTTTTTCCCCCCATGTGGAATGTCCCTGTTCCTTTTCTTTTTTTTTAATGTTTACAGACAGCTGGCCTGAAATTTGTGTTGGCATCAAGCCCAGATTTGACACCAAAACGGTGAATTAGAGAAGAAAATGAGAGGGAAGGATTCTAAAAAAGGTCTTGTGGCTGTAATGTGAGTGGGTAACGAATTGATTTGACTCAGAGTTACATTTTGAATTTTTTGCTTTGGCTAAAGAGGGTTGGAAAACTATCAGAGGTTTGGAAGTTTGTACGTGTCAGCGTGTGTGTGGTGTTGGAGAAATATGCAGAATATTAGTACGTGTCACTTGAATTTTTATCTCCAAAAATGAGGCCTTGAGTTCCCCTACAGTGCTGTGAAATATTTCCCTAATACAGATTAATTCTGCTTTTGTTTTACTGTCATGGCCGAATGTTTCTGAATATCCAATTAACTGTAATGTTCGATAAATACAGCATGAATAAACAAAACATGGAATTTTCAAAGAAATATTTCTAAAGTTAACAGGCCTGGTGTGAAAAAGTAGTTGACCCCAAACCTAATAAATATTTTCGGAAAACAACTACCCCATCCCTTGGAGTAATTTTCTATGAAGGTTCACCATTGTTAGAACTTTCTCCATGGGTGGAATTGAAATGGCTTTTTAGCACTTTTGAGCCCAACAGTTGTCAAGGATTTGGTTTTTCATCTGTTCTTGAAATGCATGAGACCTGAGCATGATGTGTTTTGATTTTTATTTTCAGTTCATGCAATAATTAGGCATGAGTTTGGCTAGATATTGAACTCAGCTTTCCAAACAAATGTGCTACTCATAGATATTTAAGATTTGAAAAGATTGCTGTTACTGTCTGAGACAGGGCAGTTTGGATAAATAAGTAAATGACATGACAATTTCAAAACTGCATTTTGTACTTACTCTTGTTTTTCACTCATCAGTTCATGAATGTCAGAATGAATTGAACCCGTTTTATATCCTGAACTCTAATTTTTTTCCAGGCGCAAATTTTGTGACACGGAAGATCAGCCGTTCTGTGGCAAAGATTCACCTGGGCCAGCTGGAGAGCTTCAGCCTCGGGAACCTGGACTCCAAGAGGGACTGGGGCCATGCCAAGGACTATGTGGAGGTAAAACACACAAACACACAACTCAGAAATCCACACAACCGTCTGTGCACAGCTTCAAAGCTGAACAGCGTTCAGATGTGCACATAGTATTAACGGGGCATGTTTTCCCAGATCATTTAAGGCCATAATATGTGATCAGCGTGAAGCCTTCTATGATTCTCTGCCAAAAGAGATTTTGAGATAGAGAAGGAGAAAGAGAGGGCTGCATGCTGTGAGGCCACAGACTGTACTCTGGTTTCCCACAACTCACCCATGTCCCAGATCCCTTCAGGCCCACATCGCCATCCCCTGATGGCTGCAGAAGAAAGGGCGATATTAGGAGAACACTGCGTCCTGGGGACGATGACAGAAATACTGTGTTTGTGTTAAGGTAATGGTGCCAGCAGCAAGCAGAGAGAGGCGTGGGGAGATGAAACGAACAGTGGGGTCATGTCGTCCAGGAGCAGACAGCTGAGTGTTTTTGAAAGTGTGTGTTATCCCCCTTGCACGTGTGTGTGTGTGCGTGTGTGTGTGTGCGTGTGCGTGTGTGTGTTTGCGTGTGTGTGGGGGTGTGTGTGTGTGTGTATGGAAGCATGCATTTCCTGCATGTGTGTTGAAGTGTGTGATAGGTCAAGGTCGTAACATGTGTGCACGGCTATTGAGATGAAAGCCTCAATGGGTTGCCATGTCTAACAGCAAACCTCTTGCAGTGAACTGTGTTGTTATTGGCAGGTGATGGCCGTGCATATGACGGTGGAGGGAGGGTGGGGTTTCTAAGACTTGAGTTAGGGTGAAAGGGTTATTGAGCGCTGCTTCAGCTAAACAGTGTGGGGTCAAATGTGTCAGATCTGGCTAGTACTATAATGCTATGGTTTGAAGGGTTTATTGGGAAGCTTCAGTCATTGCATTATTATGGAAAAACAAGTCAGAAGACAAGAAGATTTAAACTGACAGAAATAGGAAGGCATATTTAAAATATGCATTGCTGGTGGGGGTGTAGCGGTATACATAATGACTCTTTGGCCTATACAAACTAAAAAAAAGTGGCAAAATGGTATGTTCTTAAACTTCAAAGCTACATCTTCCAAAAGGAATTTATTAAAGTAAAACAGTTTTGCTAACAAAACAGGATTTGTCAGCAAGTAACTTTTAAACGCCTTCAGGGAACTGCCTTTTTGGCAGTTTTAAACAATATTCAGTAGACCAAACTGACCATAATATCAGTATGCAAGAACTGAAGAACAAAAATGGGCATACTTGGGCTTATTTTTGTGAATCATGCATGTACATTTGAGACTGTTATGAAAAATGTTTAGTCTAGTTTGAACTGCAGATTTGACTAAAAGCATAAATGTTCTTATTGTGCTAGGGAAACATTGGTTCTTGGATCCCACTCAGAACATTTTTTCATCTAGATATGTTCTTCTAGCTGGCATTTCATAGCTGCAGCCTTCTGTTGAGAGATTTGTGTGAGTACTTGCCTGTCCAGGACGCCCTGGGTTGAGATGCACCAGGTTTCCTGTGGGAACCGCGACATTCCAGCTCTGGTGGATCAGGCACCTCCTGTTTCGGAAAGTTTTTTTTTTTTTTTTTTTTTCTTTTTATTTCCAGGAAGCCAAACAGAAGCTGGAGGTGCAGAGGGGGAACCGATGCAGAGGAAAGATTGTGCAAGTGTTGTACATTATACGTTAATGAACTATCTCCCTAGTTGAAAGCCCAGCCCAACCAGCAGACCACCAGAGGTCACGTTTGTCACTAATGCCCCCCATGGTGCCCATCCAGAAACTACCAGCTTTGTGTCACTATGGCAGAGCCAAACAACTGCCCATCAGTAAACAGAACCATCTGCCTCCGCTTTTGGGCTGACAACTGCTTTTCCTCGCTTTCTGTCTCCCTCTCGTCACCCCACCCAGGACAGGGAAATTGCTCCTAATTGGCTGTGGATGGATTGCGGGTGGCAGGAGGGGCGTGCTATGTGTCTGCTCTAACGACGTCTGAAGGCGTGCGGCTGGCTGGGCATCGTCTCAGCCGGGTATCGGGTATCCGACGCAGCCAGGCAGACAGACCTCGGGCTGCCCAGTCACTCTCAATGGAGCCCTTTATGGTTATTGTAATATGAAATAGATGTCAGGAGCTCAATGCTTTAGTATAAAATCGTCAAATAAAATAATTTAAATCCCCCTGATCTCATTTTCCGTAAGGGGGATTGGAATTTTTCTGCTTGATGACTACGTTTAAAGCCTAATTTTGTTCAACGGCTCTGTGATACAGGACAGATTCCTGATTCTGAGTCTGCCAAAGAGAAAAGAAAACCACAGGCATTACTCGCATAATGCTCTAAATGAGCACATATAGATGCAGTAGTAGGCCATACATGGATGGTACAGCTGTGCTGATACCCTAATTCTACAGATGTCTCGTTTTTGGCAGCTAAAAGACATTTTGTGCACATAGAAGAAAGTTTGGAGTAACTGGTACAGCTTTAAGGTTTAGGCTTCTTTTTTTTCTCACCAGGCCTCACTTTCTCATGTTTCTGAAACTTTTCTTTGCCACTTTGTTTCAGTGTTCCTACATAGTCTAGAAAAATCTGGAAAGGATGAAATTTGCTTTCATCACTTTCCAGCTCTAGATAGATGAGAACAAAAGAAAAAAGGACTATGAAAAGAGTTTAGTTTCCAGAATCTAAAAGGGAAACAAATCTGAATCTCTGGATTTGCATCTCTAGAGCACAGAAAAAATGTTTTCTTCCACTGATTTATTTTTAACTTGCATGTTTAACTTATATCCTTACTGGATTTTTTTTCTTACAGACTTTCAAACCTTCTAACCATCACTTGCATTTCAGTATCTGTTTTTTTCTCATGTGTATCATATACCAATATTTATTTATGCATCCTTTATTCTGTGACCACTGATTACACAAGTAAATTTGCCTTATTATATCCACATCTGCTAAGAAAACAAAAAACAAAACACCAGTAATTTAGCTCTTTTTTAATGGTTGCTGTAATAACTTGATCTTCCATCTGCAGTACTTAAGCTGCCATAAGTACTTGACCTTTGTGCATGTTTATTTTTAATGTAATTAATTCCATATGCATTTAATCCCTACACTATTATCTTCTAAAGATTCAATGATCGCTGTAAAAACGTGTTGCTCATTATACAAAACACAAAAGTATTTAGTTAAAGAGAATTTACTGGCATGTCTTTCACAACTAGATTTGTACCTTATGTGATTAAAAAAACTGAACACTTAACATTTATCAATAAAATAAATGCAAAGTTTTGACATATTTCTATCAAAGACCATTATCCAATAAAATTCAATTAAATTTAAGTTATGTGGCATTTGTTTGCAACGAAGGTCTAATCAAAGCATTGTGTATGACAAATTAGTTCAATTCATATCTTATTCAGTCTAATTATTTATTACATTTTTTTCCCAAGTCTCTTCCAGTACAATCCAGTATAGTAGGATTTAGTCTAAAATTAGCTGTTTAATGATTTAATTTGAACAATTAGAGGCACCTCTGTTGAAGATAATGCAAAACACCTTAAAAGTCCTTAGTTTTAGTAGCATAATCCCACTCTGAAATCCAACCCTTTATTTAAGTACATTGATTCAGCAAAGGAGGACAAAACATCCCAAGTGAATAACAGTCATAATACAGGATCAAGGACTATGGATGACTCAGAGAGACTGTGCTAAGAAGAATGGCCAAAGATCTGTCATTCAGTATGCTCTAACCTTGGACAATATTACAGTGTAAAACTAAAGGCTATGCAGTTGATGTGTTTGGCATTAGCAGAGTGATACAAGATTTAATATGAAAAATATGTGTTAATATGCAAGTAATTCTCTCACTAAATTGATGATCTTAAGTTAAAGGTTAGGTTTTTATTAATTGTTTGAGTAATATTGAGGTGATGGAATTAGTAGGTTTTTATTATCAGGAATGCATGGAAATGCATGGGTTGGAAAATAACTGTGTAGACACTGTTATTTGTTTCCACAAATACAAGGAGGGTATTAAAGCAGACAGCATCACATAGCCGCTACCCTACCGTGCCCTTTTTTCTTAAAAAAAAAAAAAAAAAACACTGACAAACTTCTCTGTCTTTTATATACTTGCCGTCACGGGTCTTTACAGCCGTGAATCAGGGAGCTGATAAATACCTTTCCTTGCTCAGTAAGGTTTTAATAAACACAGCTGGGGTGGTAAAACCTTACAATGAGAGCTAATAGGGCAGAGGAGAGCGGGTGTTAGGTTTCATCACCAAAACCTCCCTGTCGATGACGACAGCTTCGCGACCTCTGAACCCCTGCTGGCACAGAACACCCAAATCAACAGAAGTGTAGATCATTCAGCGAGGCAGGACTTGTGACTGAGGCTGCTGTCATGGTGATGTGACATCCAGAACAGACAGCATGAATAAACAACACCAGTGGTGTGTGGGCACGGGTTGGTTCATGTGTGATTCTGTTTTAAAGTCATCGACTGCAGGTGAAATTCGATCCCCTAAACCTCAACCAGAAGCTTAGTTAACAGGAGTTTAATCGGCCTACTGGCTCAAAGTAATAAAACCCCACAGCCCCTAAAACTACTACAGGTATTTATATATAGAGCTATTTTTACCCATATGCGCTTTTAAAAGGGAGGACAGTTAAAATGATAAAAAAAACTTTATTGTTAATGCTAGAACTTCACCAAAAGAACCTTATGTGAGTTGAAGGTGTATAGATTCAACGTACAGAACTTTTAAGGTATTTTATTATTTGCCTACTGTATTCACATATTTATATATAAAGATTAAAAAATATATACATAAATTGGGAGACAGAACAAATTTCTGTTCTCTTCCTTATGCTAATCAAACATTTCCATTGAACGACAAGGTTTTAATTTTCTTATTTTTTTATGTCTTGAATAAGCCTGGAAAAATGTAGATTTTTGCTCTAGGCTTTGCTTCAGAAGGTGTGGACCTTTGACTATTGAGAAACGTTTGGCTGGTGACGTATGTAATCCACCTGCTTCATGAAGCGTACTGGAAATTGCAAGAGCTGTAAAACAAGGCCACAACATCTTTGGCATCATTCACATTTCCTTTACATTCTTCTGGCTCCAACTGTAATTGCTCAGTATTTGGAAGCATGGCCGAGACCAATTAGAGTGGCCGATTAGTTGACCACACTGTCAAATATTGAATAAACATTAACAACCTTACTCGTTTGGCTCGGCACTTCTCTCTTTGAAGTGGAGGATGGTTGTTTACAATGCAGGCAAATTCTGATACGCTTCGTAGGGTTGGAAGTACAAACTTTAGCGATGGGGTAAAATTTAAAACTTCTGCACCTCCAGCAGGCATTCGTTTCTCAGTACGTGAGGGTCTAAAACAAAAGCAAACTGCATCATTCAATTATTCAGTTACTCTACACATTACACTTACAACATGCCCTCCTCTTACAAAGGAATTGCAGAATGTTAGGTCATGGATCTTTCCGTTATCTGTTCTTCTTTTGTTAGGCCAGCAAAAGGGAGTCAGTTTTACACAATCACTCTTTTTTATCTTCCTGCTGCATCCTCTGCATTGTGAACATTTTTAACTTCTCCATGCATGTTTCTGTCCCTCTGGTATGATGCCACGGAAAACACTCGGCCAATGTTCAGTGATTTAAGATGTGGACTCCGATGGGGCGAGAGAGCCTCCCCCAAGATCTATTTTAAGTCACTCAATTCATCATTCCTATCATCATGTCTCCTCCAGTGCCTCCCTGAAAGCCTTTCTGAGTCCAAGTTGCATCTGCCAGTATGTGTTTGCCACTCATTTAATTGGAAAATGTAAATTGAAATTCAAGGGTTTGTAGAGCATCTACGGAGTTTCAAGTTGGTAAACAACTTGAAGAAAATTTAATGCAGTTTTTTTTTTCTTTTTTTTTATAATTAGTGCAATTAGAGCAGATAGTTTTAAGCCCTCTAAAAGAATTAGCTAAACTGTTGCTGCCCGATTTCAACTTTGCTGCAGCTGGTGATCTCTTTCAGGCAGACTGGCCTGAATTGTCCCCTGCTGGGTTGAGGATGAAAGCAGATGCTCTGCTGCTTCTCCTCTAGCTTGTTTCTCCTCGGCTTTCTCTTCAATGTTTTATGTAACAAGAATCCTCAGCCTTCTTGTGGAGCCCACAGGGTAGTTTGCAGCCTGGAGTCATGCAGAAAGGAGTCACACAGACGGACTGAGTGCCGTTTTGATATCTTTTTTAAAAACGGATACAGTCGTGACTGTGCTGTTTGGAGTATGCAGAAGCCCTGCCATCTGTTCAGGGCTGAAATGTTGAATTTCAACAGGTTGCTAGATGACGGGTTTGTGGCTGGAGTGACGTCCATCACACATGCAAAGGAGAAAAAAAACAACTCCCACCTGGAAAGACGGAGTCGAGCAGCAGGAGAGAAGGTTAGGGAGGAGCAAATAATGGATGGTTTGACGTCTCCAGAGGGGGTTGCTGGCGGGGAGGTTAGGGACCCTGCTGAGCATTTAACAGGCCAAGACAGGAGGGCAGGAGTCAGCTGGTGGAGGCGAGAGAGTGCGAGAAAAATAAAAATAAAATTTAATATAAATCTTTTCTCCATTTTTGATAGTTTTCTGACTGTCTTTTCAAGTATCAGTAACTCCTTAATGTGTCCATTTCTTTTTGCCAAAGAACATGTTTTTAAAGAACAGAGGCAAAAAAAAAAGTTTGATTATCAACGGGTTAATTATTGTAGTCATGCAAAGTTGCTCTCTTGCTGCACATGTGTTGGAAACTGAAGTGCATGGTGAAAATAAAGGCCCCCACATACTTCACCCAAAGTGCTGAAATCGGTTCTCTTTGACAGACGCGTGATGGAAATTGTGTCATTTTGTTCCCAGAAATGCATCTGCCTTCCGAAGCCGACACCAGGCCGTGGTCAAACTATTTCAGCAGAGCTCTATGCAAAGTGTTTTCTGATTGGACAGAAGTTTGTTGTTGTGCTTTATATAGAAACGCACTCAGACAGAAATGTTTATATCTCTCTTTAAGTATTCAACTTCAGCTATATCGTTTTTTGTATCTGTGAGAGACATAAAAACTTTTTGAGGAACTTTTATCTGACGCAGTGAGGAAATATGGACATTTGTACCGCCGTTCTCTAAATAACTACTATAAGTCCTGAATGGAAATTCTAATGTTGTTGTCCATGGAGGAGGCTGTCTGTAGAAAAGTGTGGCACTACATCTATTTCATGAAAACAAATCACAGGATTCAGAGAAGGAGGGGAAATCCATTCACAAATTAAATTCAAACCAAGGTGACAGTTGGTGACAAAGTGACTTTTATATGAAAAGAAAGTCACACATTACTGAACTGGCTGTAAATGGTGACCCTGAACATGGGCCTGAGTGCAACTATGAACAGTTCTGATAGAGGAAAAGGCAAGAGCTTCATTGCTGTAGATTCAAATAGAGCATCTGAAGAAAAAAATGAAAGAAATTAGCCAGTGTTTAAGTATACGAGATTACTTTAGAATCATTATTCAATAGTGCACGCACCTTTAAGGCATCAAAGGAGGCGCTTTTATGAATCTGTAGGAGTTACATGGGTAAACAGCAGACAGCTGCTTTGGTCAGCTTTAAAAACAAAACAAAACCAAAAAAAAACAGATGGCTAACCCACTGCAATCAACTGTAAAGCTTTGAATCCAGCATGTCAGAGTTTACTACAGCTGTCGATAAGAAGCACTATAAATATGTTTTAATTATTCAGCAGTAAAAGCCTCTATGGGCAGAAAGAACATATGTGACTTGTGATGATTTTTTTTTATTTTTTTTTTTTAATGCAAACAAGTTTCAAAACTTGCCTCGAAAAAAATGCAGAGTCTGATGTGATATTTTAGGGAGTATGGCTGTGATGCAGGGAGTGAGAGAGGCCCTTGCCGCAATAGAAGACAGGGCTAATGGAGTTGAGGGATGTTTGTAGGGTTGGGGGCATTAGGGTCATCTCATTTTAATTGTCTGAGGAGTCTGGCAGACTCTTTGCGACTGGAATGTTTGTGACCTCCTCTTTTGCGCCTTCACACTCCCTCGCTCTCTGCGTCTCTCTCAGTGTCAGACGGTCGAGCGGTTCGTGGGAAGATTCTTAGTCCAGATTGTCGAAATGAAGCCAAATATCACAAGAGCTCAGTGACATTATCAGCTCTTTTCTCTCTCTCACAGCTCTCTGTCTGTTTTCTTGTCTTGATTACATTTTTGTCTGACTGGCTGACCTTTGTGACTCTGCTTTTCGTGTCTGCGCGTTCACATACAGCGGGAACTGTAAATGTTTTATGCATGTGTACACTTCTGTGGGAGCATCTGTCCTCCTGCTCCTTGTCTATAAATAAAACAAGCTTGTTCACGGCCCTCGCATGTCACGTTCTGGCACTTTGTCTGGAATTTCTGCATCACACTGCAGTAAATTTGTTGGGCTTTAAAAGGGATTCTTGTTTTAGCGATCATTGCACCCATGTGGCATATATTTCATCCTCACTACCAATTATAATTCTATTCATGAGGTGGCGCCAAAAACACTACAGATAAATGCGATAGCAAGTATGACAAGTAGAAGGAAACTAAGAGATAGAAATTATATTTCAAGGTTATGTTTTTCAGTGGCAATCAGGCTTTAAATGAATTTCAGGTTTCTATTTGTTTTGTCATGTTTTGAGATCAAGAAATAAAAGTTGCTTTGAATTCCTAGACAAATTTCTTTACTTTTCTGTTAGGCAGGTAACAACCTGGCATATTATTATCAGAATAGAGTGAGAAACAGTTGACAGGTGAGGTTGTGGTGCAGCTTTTTATGACATATAAACATAATGAATAGAAACTATTTAGATCATTTAGGTCAAAGGTGTAAGATACTCACTAAACCAATTCTTCCAGTTTTGTGCCCAGACATAACTGAGAGAACAAAAAGACACACGTCATATTTTGCAATCACCACATTTGCCACAGTAACCCAAGACCTTATGATGAATAGATTCCATTAAAAAAAATCTAAAAAAAAAAAAAAAGTCTGGATTTGTCATAACTGGATGCTACAAAGCTGCTTGTTTCTGGATTTTAATTCAGCCATAAGTGCCTGAGCAATGTTGCAAATGGAGCAATTGCTCCCAAATTTTGATTGTAGGGCTTCAGCTGTGTTTGCTTTTTTTTTTTTTTTTTTTTTTTTTGCAAAATTGAATAAATAAATAAAAAAAATATCACCACCTGGAGTCTGACAGATCTAGAAATTCTTTCTGAATTCTTAGCTTTTTTTTTTTTTTTTTTTTTGAAGAAGCAAACTAAAAAAAAAAAAAAGATAACCCATGGACTATTTTATAATTAGACATGACTGTACAAACTTTAAATAGGTAATAAATTACAAGATAAACTATGAATAGACAGCTGAACCAGTCTACTCTTGGTTCAACATTTGCAAATTTTCTTCATAGTGTATCTAAAAATATTTTTTAAGCTGAAATAGCTAAGCAAGATGCTATGTAACATTTCCAAAGCAGCCAATCCATCACCTTCACCCTAATTACCAAGACAGTTTCTACTCTGCGTATTAAAGCATATTAGGCTCCGTTTAGTATTTGATCTTCTGAAATAGGCAGTCTTAAGTGTTTAAGTATTTATGAATTTTAGTTCTTCGTATGTGGCTTGTGGTTACTCGTACTCATGAACACCACGGGTCCACACTGTATATCCAATAACTGGTAAGAATGAAATGTATCAATTTGGAATCTAACATTAGATACTGTGCACCAAAATAAAGCATTTAATCCTTCTCTTTCAATAGAATAAAAGCACATTAGTCTGACGTTCAACTGAAATTATAGTACTGAAGGTGGTTTTAATCTGATTCAGATTACTACCACCTGTGGCGACCTCAGACTTGAAAGGCAAACATTTTCTTTTAAAATCTGCTTACATTTTATTGCTTTTCTTTTTAATAAAAACTGTTATAAGTCACTACTTTCACCAAAAGAATCAGTGAATTTGATGTTTTTTTGGCTTTATCGGTTAAAATTGAAATGCTTTTTGACATGAGCACATTGAAGTGGAAGTAAACATATAAAACAAAAAGTTTCTAAATATTTTCTTTTTTGGCGTATGGTGGGGGGTTACAGCCGTAGGAGCTGAACTCACACCCAACCCCGCAGAGAACTGTCTGTGGTCTATTGAGCGTGGCAGAGACAGCGTCCCCAGTAGTCCGCTTCAAGCGCCGCCAGTGGCTTAAAGGGAATGGAAACATTTGTTGGGTCACAGCACTGAAAGCCTGTCTTCCTTACTTTAACAAAGCCAAATTGCTTCCTTATGTTGTCTGTTTTTTATTATACTTTTAGTGAATCTACACTCGCACAGACGTATAATGTTAAATCTGGTGGTCAATGCAAAAACTCCTTAAAAAAAAAAAAAAAAAAAACCCGTGCAGATGCTTGATCCTCATTCTCGAGCATACATGAAGGCAGGTTGGTAAATGTACACTAAATAATACATCCGCCTTAATCTTAAAAAAAAAAAATGTGTGTGAACCGTCAAAATCTCTGCCGGTTTCACACAAAGCAACACGTGGGTGTCCAGTTACGTTAATGTCCAGTGACCTTAGAGACCAGTTCATAATTGGTGCAGAAATGCTTTGCAGAGGTGTTGGTCTGACGGATGAAGAGAGAACTGATGCTGCATTCAGAGCTGCACCACAATGAGGCATTCAGTCACTGCTGCTCAAATTCAACTTCATCCTTATTAAAACAGCTTCCATCTTAAAGCTGCATATTTGCTTTTAGAAGGTGGAACTTTCTAAGGGAGTGCTTGCAATCTCCGTTTTAATCAAGAAACCCCATGCAGTGTGAGAGTCTGTGTGTTTGTGTGTAAGCTAAGTGGAGACCCCTGCAGCAATAATGGTGGTTTGTTTTTATTTGAAAATTACCCCACAGTTACAGGTTTTCGCACCCTGCATGACCTCCGTTGACCTGATTGTCACCTCTCTGCGACTCTTTTACCCGAACTAGCGCTGAAATACCTCCATCTTTCTTTTCTCTTTTTCCGAATGTCCTCATTGTTCCTTCATTTACTTCTTTTGTCAACCTCACCCATCCTTAGTCAGCATCCTGCATGTTTCCACCGAGTCACACTTGCGACTTGTGCACACATCCTTAATCAAGCTGAATGGTTCCACATCTGTCTTGACATTTGCTATAAAAAGAGTCTTGCACTAAACACAGCAGGCCTCTTATTATATCATTACAGAGCCACAAGAGGCAGACAGCTAGCTGACTTCTGCTTCTCTGACTTTGGCTTTCTGTGGAACAAAGGGATAACTATAAAAGTGACTGGAGACGGAAAGAAGATGTGGGTGGTGCCTCAGATTAAGAGGTGGGAGCATATGTTTGGGAGGGGGGAATCCCTACCACTTCTCTGTGCTGCAAGGGCTTCATGGCTCCAGGGGCCTGACCAACTCAAGAGTTTGTTTATGCCTGTGGGCCAGAAGGGAGAGACGGTGGCCATGTTCAGCAGCTACATGAAAGGCCCCGAGTGCTCTAATGAGATGTAATTACCACGGGGATGTGCTGCGAGATTAGGCAACGAGGAGGAAAACAGAATGAGCAAGCACACTTCACCTCAGCCTGTGTTTATTCCCTGTCTTCACAAATCTTCCAGTAATTTACAAGCTAGTAGCTCACCTCTTTGCTCTCCAAACCAGTGTGACCACAAAGTATAGATCTGGTGGAGACTGTCATGGTTTGTCGTGCTTGTTTTATTAGTCGAGCGTTTATGTCACAGTCGGCTATGGCATGCGGCAAAGTGGACAACCTGGAAACGGCACGTTAATGGGAATATTTAAATGCATATGGACATAAATTAGGACTACATTAGTGAGTGTAGACTGTGCAAAAGAAAATGCAGCACTTTAATTTTTACATTTTTGCTACCATTTTTATGCCAGAAAATAAAATAAAAACATATTCACTTCTCCAAACATTTTACCGTAAAACATAAGCCTTTGAATTTATGTTTGATGTATTTTTTAATATTTACTTAAAAAACAAAAAAGGAAAATTGTATTAAATATTGAAAACTATGTAATTATGTATGAAAGTAAACTTGCTAACAATATTACTGCGCACACATAACCTGTTTCGTCAATGGAACTGTGCTCAATCTTCATGGTATGTATTTATCTAGATGTTTTGGGAATTTAAAAAAAAATTGTTTGTAGTTACTATTTACTTAAGGGACAAAGACGAAATAAAGCATGATTTGTCTGATCATTTTCTTCTAGTTGTTTACAGAAAAAGTACTATAGATTAACTATGCAATTTAATATTGAAAAATAAATATATTGAATTGCTATTTATTTATTACTACAAAGTTAGTTGTGTTAAATGTAGATATAAAATGTCCATTTATTGGCAATATAAGAAGATGAATAAAGTTTATCTTGAGTCTGGTGACTACATAAAAATATGCTAAGAACCTCAAACAACCCCCAAGGGCCAGATTTGACTTTTATAGTGTCTGTATTTTAATTTATGTGATTGTCCCACTACCTGACAAAATCTAAGAAAATAATTAATGAAACTAGAAAAAAAATGTAAACTAGTTTGTGTTTATTTGGGAGATACAGCCTCTTTATGTGGCTGCCTCAGGGATGTAGGATGTTGCCTGTCATGTCATAAAGGCCTGCGTTCGCAGACCATGATGAGCTCCTTAATGGCCTGGAACTGGAAATATGGCTGTTTGTATTTACAGGCCATTTAGAGCTTTCCACTGGCATTCACACTCTGTAACCAGAGAAAACACAGGTTGCCGCGCAGCAAACGCCACCCCACGTGCCCTGTACACCTCAGCCATTGAGAGCTCTCTGTATGCGTCGCCGGATTTGCGAGCTTGTGAACGCCAGCTGCCTCAAAAATAGCTCGCACCCCCAATTACCGCTGCAAACACAGGTGTGGAAAGCCAGGCTGCCCTCCACCCAAAGCCCACAGCCTGCATGCAGCACACAACACCCTGTGTGTTCCAGTTTGAGAGCACTGAAACACACACACACACACACACACCAACAGGAGATTTGCATGTGTGTTCGAGTGTTAGGGAGAGAAAGAGTTTGTGTTTGTATATGAGCGAGTCCAGACCACACCCTTTGAAGTCGGCTGCGCAGTGTGTTGGGGTTTGGCAGCGGACATGCAGCCCCTCCGTTGGCCGGCTGGAAACCGTATACCCCACATCAATCAGGTCTGCCACACATAAATTATTCATAATCCATGCACACACACTCTAAAACACAGACTTCCTTATCCTTAGAATGTAGTTTTTGTTTCTTATAACTTCAGTTTGGAGAGAAGGGAGTTAAGTGATTGGTGGTGCTGTTGGGGGTCTGCCTCCGGTCAGCATGAGAAGCTAAACAGGAGTTTTGGAGATAGAAAAAGAGAAAATTTAAGACGCCTGCTGTCTGATTTAGTTGAAAATGATACTTTGATAGGCAATGTTTTATCCTACAATGCCCATAAAAGACTTAGTAGTTTTACCCTAACAATTATACACCTCTAAATCCATGAAAAAATAAAAATAAAGAGGGTTACGTACTTTTCACACTGATTTAAACACTCATGAAATAGTTTGTTTTTAGACTGTTTTCCTGGCCATTTTGCTTCCCAGGAGAAACACCATCTCTGCTTTATTCTGTTTATCAGCAGCACGAGAGAATCCATGTGGAGGCTTTTTCTGTACAGAAATGTGAGCATCCAGCAGTCCATAGTGCGGATATCTCACCCAGTGTAGAAAGATTCACACCGATCACTGTAAACAGAATGTGAAGATTCTGAAATATGAACTTATCCTGGAATTTGCTTTAGAGTTATAATAAACACCCTGTCAGCTGCAACTTACTCTTCTTCCTCTTCTCTTATCTTATTTCTAAATAGGATTATATCTCTTTAGCAGTCTAAGAAATAAATTTGAGACTGCAGCATAAGACTTCCTTGCTTAACCCCAACACATATGTGCACAATTTGGAGGTGTGTGTGCTTCTCTCCAGCATAATTCATGACAAGCTCAGCTCATACTAATCTCTATGTGTCATATCCATAATTGTGTTTTCATCATTTTTGATATGGACAGCTGGGTTGTCTATTTATTTATTTAATTGTTTATTTCTGAGCTTGGTTTGGTTTTTGAGCTGCCTGCTTTGCTGCAACGATAGCTAGAAATATTTAGTGAAATGTCTCTACAAGATCTGGACATCTAGAAAGTAAAATATCTTCCATCACCACCCTTTTCTATTTGTTTCTTGTGCTGTTTTATTTATTAATTTTTTTACCTGTATTATCTAACAAACACTGGAGGGCTGCAGATAACGGGACATCTCTGTATACACTGATACAGAGCTGGATTCTATTTTGAAATTAAGTAATGTTTGACGGTTGTTTACAACTAAGTGAAGGAAATGCATATCTCCATTTTTAAGCTTTTATTCCCAAAGCACAAAGAATACTATTTAGCATTGCTTTATGTTATATGATCACAAATATTTTCGATCTTGGCTGCATGTCCACAGAATCTTCTTTCCATCCCGTCTTATTGTTGTCCTCGATTGCCAGACAGATGCTGAAATAGATCTCATCCAAATCTCTTTGAACTCCTGTCGAGCTATAAAAACATCTTAACGAAGTGAAATCGAAGCACCAGGGCTTTGTTGGAAAGAAGCAGACTAGACCTCTGAGAAAAATAATGACTAAAATTTGAATTGACAATCACCTCCTGAGTCGTTCCATCTTCAGACACATATAGAGACCATATGAAGTCCAGACTCTAGACACGTAACATCTGTTTAGCTGAACTAGACCAAACTGTGCCTAATGTATTTCCAAAGCTTGTTTATATTCATATGAAGTCAGTGTTGAATTATTGATTAGGGGAAAAGTGTGAGGTTGGCACGCTGGGCTGTTTGTCACAGAGGAAGGGTGTTTCCTGCTCAGGCACCAGCAGTTGCCCGTTCTGCTGCCTTGTCCGTCTGCGTCTTCTCTTTCTCACTTTCTCCATGTCTTTTTCACTTTGAGGCTCAAAGTGGTGAAGCCAAATGGAAAGTGACCCTTGGCAGCCAGAAGTGCATTAAACACAGTGGGTCACTGTCGGAGGAACATGCTGGCAGCTTTTAGCAAAAAAGGAACTGGTGACTTATTCAGACTTCATTATGAATTTATTTTTTACCAAGGAGTTCAGGAACTCGCTGCAAAGTCATGCTCACGTATGCTGAGAGTCTTGGCGAGAAGCAAATGTTGGGGCATTTTAAGGCCAGAAAATAAATGGATTTTGACAAATAAACTTGGGTGCCAGTTTTAAAAATACACCCTGGGAACAAAGGATATTGTTGATGCAGAGATTTGACTTCTACTGGAATGATTTTACTCTGTTACAGTAGCTGTGGGGCCTCACTTTGGGGTGGGGAATGATTTTGTGTGTCTCTGTGTGTGTGTGGGCCAGGACAGGATATGAGGAAACCTCTGAGCAGCTCTGTGGATAGTTGTTCCCATTAACTTGGAACGTTTAGTTTAAACAGACACCAAGCCGAGTTCAGGTCCAGTTCGCCTCCTGAATGCACATGTGCGTACATTTGTTTATAAAAGTTATGGACATTTTATCTTGCATTTGACCAAAACCTGATTAAAGGAGGATTATTAGTTGTGTGTGTACATAATTGCATTGAATGAGCTTGCTGTGAGACCACCTGTGGTTTCAAGCACAACCAGATCCCACTGAATCCCCCATTCCGCCCACTCAGCTCTTTCCTTGGGGCAAGGCATGGCGGTGGCTTACTCCAGCGCACACACACACACCCAAGGAGCCAAAAAGGCATCAGTGACCTTCCAAATATCAACAATCACTCTGGTGTTAGGGTGTATTGCTTGGTCAGACATAAAAATAAGGTTGTTAATTTACTTGAAAAGTAGAAACAGTAAAGCTTGTCCTATCTTCATTTTGCTTGGATTGACTGAGACATCAGTCAATCCAAACAGATCTAAACAGTCTGAGTGCAGATAAGAATCCAATTTGAGTTTGATGTTGCCTGATATTCTCTCTGTGCTCATTCCCGGTTTCCCTTACCATAAATAAAACAAAGGCACTGTTTCACAATTCTGGTTTCACAGACAGTCAAGATGTCTCTGTTTGTTAGTATGTCAATAATAGTGTGACACGATTTAGATATTTTCAGGCTATATTACCCGTCTCACAACAGAAGGCCTCATCCATATTTCTGCCGTTTTTGAGGCATGTCCTGCAGTTTTGGCCAGTCATTTGCATAACAGTCCACAAGTTTTTGCAATCATGTACTGATTAAATATGAACACTTATAAGGCCAAAATTTGTATTTGTGTTAGACATTAATTTAATGTATTTTGTTTATTTATTCTGCTGCTTGATATATTTTATCTGCAGTTCAGTTTGCTGTTTAAAATAAGAACTTTGGCGCTTCATCTGCTTCAAAGTTTGAACTGTATTGGTGTGTGAAGGAACATAAGGACTGAAGGAGATGGATGCAGACTATCCTCTGTGGCGCCCCCTATGGGGAACCGATCTAGGAAGGAGCTGCTGAAATCATACTTCTGAATACATGTTCTAGGCTGCTGCATGGGTTTCTAAAAATACTTAATTTTTCCTCTGAACTTTGAAATTTGTTTATCAGGAAAATATTACTTGAGGAATTAAAAAGAGCTAAATTGTGCAAGTTGTCAATCATCATCATTGCTATTAATATTTATTGTATTAACATTTTTATTATTTTATGTATTTATTATATCTGTCTGCATAGAGTTGAAAAACTAAAGACTCAAAAAAGTAGTTGCCATATTTTCAGAACTATAAGTCACACTTTTTTACATAGTTTGGCTTGTTCCGCGAGTTATAATCCAGTGTGGAAAATTGTGTGTGTAGGATTGTAGGATTTTGTTGGGTTTGTTTTTGTTTTTGTTTTTGTTTTTTGTTAAAGCTGTTTTAATTTATCAATAAAGAGCTGTTAATTATTTTGTAGGACTAACTGAATGCTTGTTCACTGTCCAATCCAACTGTTGGCTTTCTGCTGGTTAGCTCCTTTCACCTGTTGTTTTCCAGCTTTTTTAATGGCCATATTCTGAAACAAATTTTGTGAATTACCCTGTGATGTGACCCCCACTGCATTTGCTGCTGACCCCATCCATCTCCATTAGGCTTCAATTATTGAGTATCATTGTAATTGCTGTTTGAGAAATGTTGGTATGTCGACAACGTCCAGACTTGAGCGATAACTCATCACCCACGGCCAGCTCACTAACGTCCTGCCAGTCCATCCCGGGTCCACCGAGGGCAGAGTGGAAAGGTTAAAAAGGGCCGAGCGGTGAGGGATGCAGGGAGAGGTCGTGGCTCTGGTGAGAAGCACTGCCAATGTCCACTCCCAGAATTCCATACTGGAGTCAGCCTCTGCTGACCACGCTGAGAATCATGGGAAAACGTGGTTTACAATTAATCACAACCAATGAGGTGGAACTAGCCTTTATGAGACAGAACCAACTGAGGTTATTGATGTGCATGAAGGCAGAAGAGTGAATATTTTTGCTGTGATGCTCTCTGCTGCCAACTGTCTGACTGCTGTGGCCAGACAGTTAAAATATACATATAAACACAATCTGCTTTTAGATCCAAGTAAATCGGTACTCCTTGTGCTCGAATGCATTTATTGTTATTTTTCATTAGGTTTATTAAACTTCCAAGTCAAATATGTAGTTAATTTATTCTGGTTCCCATATCCAATATCACAATTCAGTTATATTTATTTCATGGTTAACTTTTATTTGATCTTATTTTTATTTAATAAGTCCACTAATGGGCATATTTGTCTAAAGGTAGCATGAAATTATATCAGATTTTAATTGTTTCTACTGTGCTTGGGTGATATTGTTTTTAAGATGTGCAAAACATGTGGAAAATTTCTATGACATTGAAGCCAAAAAAAGAATTGTCTTTATTTCAGAATGTAATTCTGAAATATTTAAAATGCTTTAATTTAAATGTTAACCAGGGCAGTATTTTGTAAAATGTATTTTTTGAGCCCTACATTTAATTTATTTATTTTTGGAAAATGAAAAATTATACCTACTTTTTGATTTTACATCATGTTATAATGTTATTCCCTTATCGCAACCATACCTGGAGTGTTGCTTTGATTCTTTCATGTATGTTCGAGAAATCCTTGAATCTCCGGTGGCAACCATTCAACTGGGCAAACATGTGGACCAAGTGCCGCCTACAAGGCACAACTACTCCTGGGAGTCACATTTTCAAAGTTTCTGAGCTTCTGCATAACAGAGCACCTCTCCCCTCAGTCCGCAACTCCTCCACTCAGCTCCTACAGACTATTCAGCAGTAATTAGCAAACAACCGGTAAAACTGAGATACTTTTCATTGCAACACTGATAACATTAATGGGTTAAAAGAGGAGCTTTGTTGTAAGGACTTCCTGAAGGAGTGTTAAACCAGACAGATGCCAAATTTCAAGGCGTTAAGTTAGAGTCAAGTTTGACATATGCAACATTTTTATCATGCGATCAAATAATGTTACTTGATCGTTCTACATTTATACACTGTATATTTTAATAGGTCATTTTAACCAAACGTCTTTTAAAACTTCAGGAGGATTTCACAGATGTTGCTGTTTTACAAATATCTGATTTGAACCACATGCTACTTTTGTTTCCTTTCTTCTTTATTCTGGCCTTTTTCTCTGTGATCTGTGACGGTTTCATGGCATCCTTTTTCCATCCACAGGTAATATTGGAATCTTTTGACTTTGACTTAGTCAGTGTCAGTTTGTATTATATTTCATGAACTTCCATAGTTTCTTTCTCCAAGTATTGTTTCTTTCATTGTGAATGAAAAATCATTTCCTCTACCCACATATAGCCACCATCATTAGTCAATTTTTTTTAAATAAGTGAAGACACATCTACGGACATCTCACTAAGCCCATTCACCATAAATGTACTTGTCTCTGAGTTTCTGTGCACTGCATTGTTGAGGGGTGTGTAGAATCCTCAAACTGAATACAGAGTGTTGAAAGCAGACCAGTGAAATGTGAAGGCAAGCCGAGTCTCATGTCTGTCTTGAGTATTAGCACCTCTCTGTAGACTCCGCAATGTTCCACTTTGCCACAGAGAGAACTGATGACAAGTTGCTGCAGCAAAGCATGTTGACATTCAACAATACTCTCAAAGCACACAAACATCTCTGGATTTTGTTTTC